>NW_024704742.1:70806315-71098815 GCF_018977255.1 Callorhinchus milii
TGTTTGAAAGCACTTCACAGGATGTACTGTAAAATTAATTGACTATATTTTATGAACCAAATACAGCAGCCAATTGTGAAAAGTGACCAAATTATTATTTATTTTAACTTACACATGACAGCATCTGCAACAAGCCAGTGCTCCCCCCAGCACTGCACTAGAGCATTAACCTAGAGTCCTGATGTGAGGGCTTGAACCCACAACCTTCTGACTCAGAGGCGAGAGGGTTACAGACTGAACCAGGCTGGCACGCAATTGCTGAGCACCTTTCTCTTTACACGGACATGCTTACCTACCTGGAGCCAGGGCCCAACTCCAACAGATGGGATGAAAAACTGCCCTACGTCTCTGAAGTGGTGGGAGGCAATGAGTAAAAACTCTGCCCTTTCATTTCTGCCAAATGGGATGGAACTTAGCTCAGAAACATCCGCTGGGTGTTGTTGTGTTTGGCCACCTGCCCTGATTCCTTTCAAGATTCCTCCCAGTAATATTATAATAATAATCCTTGCATTTGGTGTAGCGCCTTATCATGTCATCAAGGCATCTCAAAGCACGTCATAGGATATATTGTAAAGTGTAGTGACTGTGTATTTTGTGGGTGAAACGCAGCAGCCAGTTGCACACAACAGTGTCCCACAAACAGCCTTGAAGTGAGTGATTAATTGTATTTGGGGGATTGTTGGCCAGGACGCCAGGAGAGAGAAACTTCCTTCTCTTTTTGAATTGTTCTGTTGACGTAATCAAAGAGGAAGGTCTTGGGATAATAGTAAAAATTATTATTTTTATTATAATGGAAGTTTGTTCCAGCAAAACTCCATGGCTGTCAATGTCTTGAGTTGTAAGTGTCCTGAGTTTAATATCCCGCTGTTATTTCTCACTGAGCTGGCAGCACAGCAATCTATTTCTGGCTTAGTGGAGCTCCATTTTTAGAAGAAGACAACAGAGAGGAGTGGGGGTTGGGGGGGTTGCGGCGAGGTGAGGAGCTGGCGGCAGCGACTGACAATCCCTAGAACACAAGCGGAGATTGTTGTGGTGTTAACAGATGGTTGGGTGCTGGGGAGCTCTCTCAAGCTGCTTTGAAGACTACCTGGTGGCTGTATGAGGGTGTGTTATTTCATCTCTATCTGGTCCAGTAAACTGCTTTGTCTGGTAGGGAATAATAATAATAATCCTTACGGTTGATATAACGCCTTATCACGACATTGAGACGCCTCAAAGCGCTTCACAGGATAAACTGTAAAGTGAAATGTGGCAGCCAGTATAAATTATCCCACAAACAGCCATGGAGTGACTGACTCTATTTGGGGGATTGTTGGTCAGGACACATGGAGCGAGAAATTCATTTTGAGTAGCCCCATGGGATCTTGAACACCTGAACAGACGCAAACGGGACCTTGGTTTAACGTTTCATTCTATGGATAATGCCTCCAACAATGTAGGCCATTAACAACAGCAACAACAAAAACAACATCAATTTGCATTTACATTACATGGTACCTTTCAAGCAGAGCAGCGTCCCAGAGCACTTAAAGCTCATCACGTCTGTGAAAGAGGAATCCATTCAGTCCAATTTGCCTGCAATGCCTGGTCGAGTGGAATCCCGTATTGTATTGGGTAAGACAAGATTTAAGTCCTGTGGAGTCCTGTAGTTTAGTGGTTAGAGCATTTTCCTTGCAAGTAGAGGATCTGAATTTGATTCCCGGGCAGGGCAAAATATTAGGCAAGTTTATTACTCCATATGCCTCTGTTTACTTAGCAGTAGGAAATAGGAAAATGTTTGTTAATCGATTGACAGTTCCTTTCTGATGGCAATAATCCTGTAAAAATAAATAGGAATAATTGAATAATTTCAATCCACACTGCTGTGTGCAATTGGCTACCATTGTTTTACCCAGAAAATACAGTCAATCCACTTTACAATATAAAGTGTACAATATCAAAGGCTCTGGGACACTACC
Organism: Callorhinchus milii; assembly: GCF_018977255.1. NCBI lineage: Eukaryota > Metazoa > Chordata > Chondrichthyes > Chimaeriformes > Callorhinchidae > Callorhinchus > Callorhinchus milii. The sequence goes on from NW_024704742.1 coordinate 70,808,274, forward strand.
CCACATGAAAGGCCGCTGTATAAATGCAAATTGTTGCTGTTGTATATTCTGTGAAGCGCTTTGAGATGTCTCAATGACGTGATAAGGTGCCATATCAAATGCAAGGATTTATTAACAGGGCACAGACGGCACCTCGTATTTTAATGTCTAATTCTTAAAGACAGCACCTTCGATAAAACTATTTTTCTTTGAATGGATGTTATAGCGCTGGGTTCCTGTTTGCTTTCTCTACTGCACTCTCCCCCCAAACCTCCACTAGTAACTTGCTGTATTGATTGAGTGGTGGAGGATAGGAGGGCGGGCGTGAGTGCGTGTGGTTGTGCGTGGGTGCGCACGCCAGGTTGTTTTACAGGGGGATTTCGGAGGGGATTTGCCATTGAACAACAACAACAACAACTTGGATCTATATAGCGCCCTCCATGCTGGACGGCATCTCAAAGTGCTTTACAGTTTAGGATCCCGGGGCAGAGCCAGGGGGAGGGGGAGGAAGGTGACCAAAGGCGCAGTCGAAAAGAAAGGTCTTCAGCAGAGACCTGAAAATGGGAAGGGAGGAAGCGAGACGAAGGGAGTGAGGAAGGCAGTTCCAGAGCCTCGGGCCATAGTGGCTGAAGACACGGCTACCGAGGGTGGTAATTGAGGTAATTTGAAGCAAAGACTGATGGGAGTGTAAAACGGATATATGAGGCAAAAACAGAAGTCACTGGGAACACTCAGCAGGTCAGGCAGAAAGTGAAAAAAAGAAAGGAAAGTAAGTAAGTCAACGTTTCAGGTCCACAACCCTTCATCAAAACTGGGGCATGTTGGGAGGGAGAGGCTTTTAAGGGTTAACAGAGAGGGGGGAGGCAGGACAAGGAAGATAAAGGAGAAAATGGGGTAGAGGACAGTGGATGATGGGTTAAAGAGGTGTTAATGATGCAAAACAAAGGTGGGGCATGATACAGTCTGTTTATTACCCACTGACTACTGACTGAAGGGTTTTTGGTTGGATTGTTTGATTTGTAACTTGTGAGCTGAGAATAAAAGAGTTTTCTACACATTGAGAACATAACAATCATCTATAATAATAAAACAACAATGTCTGTCTGTGTACGCTTCAAGAAGGATCTCAATAACCGATTGACTTAGAGACATGATTTATATCTCATCGGAAAGGTCTTGTGTCTGGGAGTGACACAGGCATATTTGTTTTCAGGTATCTCCTATCGTTCATGAGTTATCACCTAAAATGGATTTCAGTTTTACGTTTTTCACTGCAGTTACACCTGGTGGCCGCCGAGTCAAAGTTGTGCTCTGGGTCATTGTGCGTCACAGAGCATATTCTTATGCACGCATGCACTGCAGTTACAGCTGGTGGCCGCGGCGGCTGACTATGGCCCTGTGGCATCCTGCGTCACAGAGCACACACGTAGCCAAGCTACCCAAGTAGCGGCGGGAACAAAATAAAGAACACCAACAGCACAATTACATTTTTAAAGCGCTGAGTCCTCTCATTGAGTCCTTCTAAAAGGAGTCCTCCCAGATAAGTATAAAGATGAATTGTCTATGTGTGTGTCTATCTACATTTCATATTGGACTTTTTGGTTGCAAGCGTAGCTGCCACGGGTACAGCTAGTGTCAAACAATTGTGGAAAATAATTATGTGAATCCATGCATTGATATAGCACCTTTCACGTCAGGAGAATGTCTCAAAGCGCTTCACATGATATATTGTAAGGTGGAGTGACTGTGTATTTTGTAGGGAAATGCGGCAGAGGGCTCCACTGAAGGGGTTACTTGAGTGAGCAGTGGAATGGGATTAGAGTGGATAGCTCAAGTGAGGGGAGTGAGCAGCAACACAGATACAATGGGGCGAAGGCAGGAATGGGATTAGAGTAGAGAGTTCCAGTAGGGAAGTGAGAGCACCAGGATTGATACAAAAGCTCAAATGACCTCCTATCTATGATGTGGACTCTAAGTGGTAAGACCGGGAGCAAATATGAGAGATGTGATGTATAATAACATGGATGAGACTCCGAGCCAGCCATGGGCTATTTGTGAAGACATTAATTCAATGTGTTTTGAATGTCCCAGAGCTCCTATTTATTGTGTTTCCTTCCATTGTAATTCACAACATAAATTGATTCTCTCTGTCCATTATCTGTGAAGCACAGCCAGACATGAGCTATTCTTGGAGCCCAGGCAGTCATGTTTCCGCTTTTAGTCTCTTACAAATGTCTACTCACTGACCTCAAGGGGAATTACCTCAGGAAACAGTCACTACACGTGACAGTATTTACCAGTGAAGCGTGTTGAGACGTTTTGACATTGCGAGGCGTTGGTGTTATGGTCTGTCATTGTCTGGTCTCTTGTGACAGACATTAGAGGGTCAACCAAGAGGAATGTAGCCCAAGTTTTGCCGACAAAATACAGTCACTTCACTCTACACTAAATCCTGTGAAGTGCTTTGAGACATCTTGAGAAGTGAAGAGATGCAATATCAAATGGAAGGATTATTATTAATTACTAACCTAAAAAGCAGCCCAATATTATGCATTGCCTCCTAAAATAACAAATAATTTGTGGTGTTGATTGACCAGAAATCTTGGAGATCAACACAAGATTGCAGAGGATGAACATGAGATTGGTGGGAATGAGGAAGAAGCAGCGGACCTGTATCGGAAGAGTGAGGGCACAGGCAGGGGATAAAACTAATCGAACTAATATTAGTTAGAATTATATTCCAACTGAGAGATCTATCAGTTTACTTTCTCATATTTCACCACCCCCTCCCGAACGCAACACTTTTGTAATTCTCTTTAATTCTTTTAATTTAATAGAAGATATCTACCAACGCTTTTCTATTTTTTGCCCACAAAATATACAGTCAATTCACTTTACAGCATATTCTGTGAAGCGCTTTGAGACGTCTCAACAACATGATAAGGCGATATATCAAATGCAAGAATTATTATTAGAAGTTACAGAACCACAGAAAAATAAGCGTCCCAAAGCACCTTACAAAGTTAGAAATAAAGTGACTGGTAGACACTTAGCAGTCAGTCTGCAGAAGTGAACTCCCATGAATAACAATGAGCTGATTCTTCAGAGTGGAGGTGAGTTTTTATAATATGTCAGGATAACCTGGAAGAAGAGAGTGAAATTCAGGCTTTTTTCTCTTTTTTTNCCGCTAGGGGTGAGTTTAAAGAGGCAATGCTGCGGCAACGCTATGAAGAGGAAGTGGGGTCACTGGCAGAGGAACGAAAACGGGCAGAGACCGAAGAACACCGGTATCTGATGGCCATGAATGATGCTGAGAACCAGCGGCTCCGCGGCCTGCGGTGAGTAGCCAGGCTGGCCGGTGCTTCATGATTCTCATGGAGTCCTGAAGCGTAGTGATTAGAGCACTCACCTCACAAGCGAGATGATCTGAGTTTGATTCCCGGGCAGGGCGAAACCGTAGGCAAGTTTCCTTACTCCACGTCCCTCTGTTTACATAGCAGTAAGTAGGAATCCGGTTGTTAGGCAATTGGTGGATCTCTTTCCAGGGGTAATAATCGCTCAAGAAAATAAAAATAAATAAATTTGGTCGCTCAATACATGACTTTTTGTGGGACATGGATGTACATAATTGGCCACCGTGTTTTGCCCACAAAATACACAGTCAATTTACTTCGTAGTATATTTTGTGAAGTGCTTTGAGACTTCTCAACGACATAAGTATAACAAATGCAAGGATTCTTATTATGCTCATGTGACAGGGAGGAGCGACTCAGGCAGGAGGCGGAAGAGGAGCTGCGGCAGAAACTGGACATCATGCTTCGCAGAGAGGAGAAGAGGGAAGTGTTTCTCCAGGAACGGGTGCAAGAGATCCTGAAGCTCCAGGTATGTTGCTGAACATGCTCAGATGTAGGTGATGATATGGGGTGGGGGGCCAGTGAGGCGCATTTAAGAAGATGTGTGGAGATTACAAATCTGTGAATTGGGATATCAGCACAGAGGGGTGTGAGATAGGGACTGAAGTGGGCAAAATGGCCGAGGTAAGGAAATGTTGTCTTGGTCACGTACTGGACGTGAGGGTGAAAAGAGTGCTGAAGGTCAACTGAATGTCATGGTTCCAATGAGTTCAGGGAGTTTGTGAGAGCCCTGGAAGGTTGAAGAAGTGGGACCAGAGGAAAGGAAGCATTAGGAGCTGAGTAGGATGGCTTCCATCGTGCCTGTGTTTAGATGAAGAAAGTTGAGGCTCGTCTAGGGAAAGGTTGATGAGAATCGCAAGCATGTGGTAGAGAAGGGGCAATTGGCGAAACTGGATGGGAAAGAGTTAACAACAACAAGATTACATTTGTATAGCGCCTTTCACGTCAGGAGGATATCCCATACAGCTGGACAGTATGCAGCATTTCAGACCCGAGCTGGGATTAGGGAGAGGGGAGGGGGTGGGGGATAGCCAATGGCATGATCGAAGAGGAGAGTTTTGAGGCGAGACTTGAAGGAGGCTAAGGAGGGGGTGAGGCATTTGGGGATGGAATTTCAGAGGTTGGGGGCAGAGTGGCTGAAGGCTCTCCCACCAATGGTGGGGTGGGTGGGTTGGGGGACGTGGAGCAGGCCAGAGCCGGCTGAGCAGAGGGAGCGGGCAGATTGGTAAGGGGTTAGGAGGTCACAGAGTTAAAGGAGCAAGGTGGTGGGTTTCAAGTGGGAGATGAGGATGCAGAAAAGCGAAAGAGAATCACTGATGGATAAATGGTGGCTATGTTTATCTACAAATCGTCATCTCACTTGACTGTAAAGCACTGAAGTGATTCAGTGTGATACGGTGGATCAGTCACCTTTGGGTTTTAGCTTCATATCAATCCACATTATGGTATATTCTGTGAAACTCTTTGAGATGTCTCAATGCCGTGATAAGGCACTATATCAAATGCAAAAATTAAAATGTAAATCGGCACTTGAATTCACATAGTCCAAGATGACGCTCCATTTTAGTGCTGAGAGTGTGTTGCATTGTTGGAGGTGCTATCTTTCGAATGAACAGTAGGGTGTCAGGACCCGAGCATGGTTGGGGGGGGGTAGTGTAGGGGTGAGGGAAGGCAGAGAGGTCCTCTGTTTACCTAGCCTTAAGTAGGAACCCGGTTGTTAATCGATTGGTGGATCGCTTTCCCAGGGATAATAATTGCTCCAAAATCCCTCAAAAAAATGTGGTCACTTAATCCATGACTGTTTATGGGTTACCGTGGGTGCAATTGCCCAGAAAATGCAGTCACTCCACTTTACTGTATATTCTATGAAACACTTGAGACTATGAGACACTATATGATGTCTCAACGATGTGATAAGATAGCATATCAAAGGCAAGGATTATTATTAAATCTGTGGCTTTTTTTAAAATTGATTTTCAGGAAGAAGTGAAGAACTTTATCACCCTGGAAAATGTGGACCAGCGGATAGAGGCTGCCCTGGACAATCCCCAGAATTACAACTTCGCCATTGACCAGGACGGTAGGGTGGTAAAACGTACTGTGAAGCAGTAACAACCCTCTGATGGAGGTGAACTGGCAAGAACCGAATTCTTTCTCATCAGACATCATTTGTCACAAACAAGGGATTGACAATCAGAATCCAAGAACCATATGTCACATTGCAATGGACTTTAAAGGGGAAGGAAAGTGTTTGGGGAAGGGAGAGCGATGAGAGGCGAACTTTCTAATCATAGTAAACCTCCATGTGATATTAAAAATTAGATTTTTACGAAAAGTGATTTTTCCCAGTTGATCGCTGATCTGCGCTGAGTTCCTTTACCCTCAGCCAGGCCCACTCAAGAAGCACTGCAATCGGCTAAAGGCCCTGCATTTGCAGAGAAGAAAAACAGCTAGGATTTACTCCTCCTGGTGACTGCTTTTGCTGTCAGGTGATGCTAAGATCAGGTGAGGATGCGATTTCTCTTCCCTCCCCCCCCCTCCCAAAAAAAAACCTGCGAGGAAGAGCCTCACACATAAAGAGTGGCCACTTGGGTCAGGTGCCAGAGGCCTTGAAGCTTTTACCCCAATGAAGAGTTATCATTTTCAAAGAGGGAACGTTGGTGAAAAGAACAGCTCCTAAACGTACACCAGCCCGTCTTACAATCCTTTCAGGGTATGAAAGCTGTCTTTTTGAATTCTTGTTCTCAATCTTAAGCAGCGGAGAAATGTGACCAACAAGGATTCCGTTAAGCCTGAGATTTTTCACTGTCCAAGGCCTGTGGACTTGAACCCAGAAGCATTATTTGGGGTTTGTACCCTTGGTCTGGGTGTGCTTTTCCTTGATGTAAATAAAATAAAGTCTTGCGTGGAATATTATTGTGAATTGGCTATTTTTATTTTATCAGTTGCGAGTGTCACAGAAACCTGTTGCTATGCTTGGGAATTTCCAGTTCCAACTCAAAAGCGTTTTGTTTGCCAATGCTGTAGTACCCAATTTCTTTCTCCTGGTATCTGCTATTCATACCACAGTATGTGGAGAGGATTATTGCTGGAATTGAGCCAGTTAAAACCGTGGAAATTATTATAAGGTTTGTCAGCTGCTCAGCTCAGAGCATTCAATGCAGAGATCCTCCAGCATTTCTGGAACCAGCAAGAGTTAGCTCCTTTGGGGAGAGTGGACGGTGGGTGTGGAGTGGGTGAGGAGAAGCAATGAAGTTAGGTTCATTCCACGTTCAATTGATTCCCGAGACAGTTCACCGTCCAATGCGTGCGCACTGTGGCCTGTGCAGGGGCCGACGGGAAGTGTAGTTCCAAAAGGCTGCATGCAATGAACGCTGTTGTGCGAACGGCGCAAGCGCACTTGGTGGAGGTAATAGCTCTCACGTGGCACGGTGGGAGTTGTAGTTCCAATATCCCCCGCCAGGGCCAATCTTGCTTGACCTACGGTTACCGCGGAACTACTTGTCCCGCGCTGCACTTCGGCTTCCGTTAACCTCCTCCAATGCCGCTGCGCCACGGCTCAGCCTTCCCGCCGTCCAATATGGCGGCGGCGCATTGATGAGCCGAATGGAGTCGGCGGCGTCGTCGTCGTGCTGGCGGCGGTGTCGGCGACGGAGAAACAGCGGCGATTCCTGAGAGAGCGACATGGAGATTCCGCGGGTCGAGCAGCTCTTCGACTTTACGAGGTGAGGAGGGTTGATTTGTGGCTAATTCACCGAGGCCGCCTGCAAGCTCCGGCCCGAACCTGCCGGAGGTAGGCCTCGGCCCTCCTCCCCTCACCCTCAGGCCTCGGCCCTCCTCCCCTCACCCTCAGGCCTCGGCCCTCCTCCCCTCACCCTCAGGCCTCGGCCCTCCTCCCCTCACCCTCAGGCCTCGGCCCTCCTCCCCTCACCCTCAGGCCTCGGCCCTCCTCCCCCCTCACCCTCAGGCCTCGGCCCTCCTCCCCTCACCCTCAGGCCTCGGCCCTCCTCCCCTCACCCTCAGGCCTCGGCCCTCCTCCCCTCACCCTCAGGCCTTCCACGCTGTTACCCAAATACCCTCACCCCGCGATCGACTGATACTGTGTTGCCTCGGCCCTGTGCACCGAGACGCCCTCCATGCCCTGTGCCCTCTCGCTCTCTGGCTTATGCCAATGCCATGTTTTGGGGGGCAGCCGAGTGTCTTGACACACGGGGAAAACCATCACCACCCTCAAGAGTATCCAAATTAAGCTGAGAATTCCACATTATGTATCCCACCTACGTGTGGAGATTTCCCTGTGTCTGGAATGGAAATGTGCATTCTCTCCTGCTGGAGCGAGGCACCCCGCTTACCTCATGTCAGAGAGTATTAGGCACAGGTTGGCAAGAGCCAAGGCTTGTGTGCGTTGGGATAACTGCTGAAGTTTAACCAGCTAAGACCACATCATAGTCATTCAGTCCACGGCTGTTTGTGGGACGCTGCTGTGCGCAGTTGGTTCTCGCGTTTCGCTCACAAAATGCAGTCAATTCACTTTATCGTATATTCTGTGGAGCGCTTTGAGACGTCTCAATGACGTGATTAGGTGATATACGAAATGCAAGGAGTATTATTATCATAGCTTGCCATTGATATCACAGTACGTACGGCAAGCTTTCCCACTGCTTCTCCAGCTAGAACCACCCGAACTGTTAGGGATTTGGCTTACAGAGTTAACAGGAGCTGAGTGGAGAGAATCTCTTTCCCCATTTGTCTGTGATGGTGTAGTCCTCTTATAGGTTAGTTTCACTGTATGCTGTGAGAGTGCTCTGAGGAATAATCCTGGCAAGCAGATCATGGTTAGATTATTCTGAATCTGTGATAGAAATATATGGCACGGATGAAGGTCATTCTGCCATCATGTTGACAGCTTTTTTTTCTATCCTCCCCGTTATTTACCCACCTGTTTCTTCTTATCTTACAGGTTACCTTCAGATAGTTTTCTCCTGGCCCTTCTCCTGCTGTATACTCCATTTGGCCTTTGTTTAATGCTTCTCAGGATATTTATTGGGTTGCATGTATTTTTAGTGAGTAGTGCTATCCCAGATAGCCTAATACGAAGGTAAGTTTTAAATATGCATAGATGTAGTTGAATTTGCATTTACTGGTTTGGGAAAATGACAGCGTAAATTGAGTACAAGTATAAAATGTGTCTAATGCAGTGAACCTGGCGTACCTTGTTCAACCAACAACAACTTGCATTTATATAGTACCCTTCATGTGGGGTAGCGTCCCAGAGCGCTTGACAGTGCGGGGTCTGACCCTGAGCCAGGGGGAGAGGGAGTGGGTAGGTGACCATAAGCGCAATCAAAAAAGGAAGATCTTTTGGCAGGATTTGAAAGTGGAGAGGGAGGGGGCAAGGTGAGGAAATTGAGGGATGGAGTTCCAGAGCTTCGGGGCATAGAGGCTGAAAGCACAGCTGCCGATGGTGAAGCGGAGGGGGCGAGGGACGAACAGGAGGCCAGAGCTGGCTGAGCGAAGGCAGCGGGTGCTGGAGTGGGGGGTAAGCAAACCAAAATAAAATAAGGTTATTCACTTCAGTGCTGGGGGACACTGATGTGAGGAAAACACTGCTGTATTTGCCTACAAATAGAATTTGAGACGTTCAAAGTAATAGGTGTTATATCAAATGCGAGGATTATTATCGTGATTTGTTGAGTTGACTTCTGCAGAAGTTTTGGCAAACTCCACATGTTCTCTTCCAGGAGAAGGCAGGATGCATAACTAGAGAAAGGCATCAGCCTGGCTCAGTTGGTAGCACTTTCATCCCTGGAGCAAACCTTTGGGAATTCAAGTCCCACATCAGAACTTTTCTAGGTTGACCCTCTAGTTCAGCTCTGGGGAAGTACTGCATTGGCAGAGGTGCTGTCCTTTGGATAGTGTGTTACACTGAGGTTCCACCTGCCTGTTCAGGTGGACGTTAAATTCATTGGTGACACAGTACTCCAAATATGGTATTATCCAAGGTTTTACATAAATGTAACTTCCGTAATTTTGTTCTCAAAGGTCAGGTGACAAAGTTTGAAAAGTTTCTCTCCCAGTGCACTGGCCAACAATCCTCCAGCTAAAATTATTTGTTCCACTTCATGACTGTTTGTGGGATGGTCCTATATTCAGATTCCCAGGCATGTTCACATACACAGTGGTTACACCTTATAGAATATTGGAGTGGTTTGAGATGTTCTCCATATTAGACACCTTAACAAGTGATTATTATAAAATTCAGATGATTATTATTAAATAATTTTATTATTAAATTATTAATTATTATTGCCTTGTGATGTGCTGCAGGTTTATCGTGCGGGTCATGTGCTCGGTGTTGGGCATGTTTGTGTCCCAGAACGACCCCAGGCAGAGAGACAAAAATGTCAAAGCATATGTGTGCAACCATGTCAGCGCATTTGACCACAACATGATCAATCTCCTCACGCCCTGTAACACGGTGAGCTGAAATACGTGTGTACTCACATGTCTGACCCAGTGTTTGAAGGACAGAATGAAAAGACTGTTACTGTCTTGTCTCCCTTTCTACTTGTTTCCCAAAAAGCATAAATGTAAAACCTACCATCTTTTCTTCAGAGTCTCCATCCTCCTTCTCACCTGCTGCTCTCAGGCTTCACTCGATAACTATTGATCCATGAACCTTGTATTATAATCCCTAACTATTGTTTTGTTTGAGACATCTTGAGGTCAATATAGCAATGTGTTCAATAATTGTACCAGAAGCAGGCCTGTGTGTTCCAGCATTCTCAACACGCACAAAGCTAGGCATCGGACTTCAGGTTCAATTTTAACTGCTGGGTAGTAGACGGCTACCAGCTGCTTTTTTGATTCTTGAAGAAAGGCAACACCTGCCAGGCAACAATCGGCAGCCACAATCCATCATCCAAAAGCCCAGTGCCTTTCCTGCTTCCCATAAGCTGCTACCTCCTGCAACCATCACATTTCTTTCCCTCCTCTTTCCCCCCCACCCCCCAATAATGTGGATAAACACACAGTCTATCCTTGCCCCACTGTAAGAGCGCAAATACACGATGCTGCTGGTAGTCATTAGATTTCATTTGATCTTTCAATTTTTTGCACATGTGGAAACCCATCACCATGATTACTAAGATGAGAATTCCATGCATCCCATTTACACATGGAAATTCCATTGATATATTGTTGGAATGGAATGTGCTCTCTTTCCCTGGAGGGGCACATCCTGTTTACTAATTCTGGAAAGTATTAAACTCAGAACCATGGATTGGGGACCAGAGTGTGCGTTATTAATCAACCTCTTCTCCACGTTTAGCCCTTGTTGGAAGGACACTCTGGGTTTGTAAGCTGGGCACGTGGCTATGTGGAGCTGGGCTGGCGGGACAGCCGGACGCGCATGGCTGAGACGCTCCGACAATACAGCTCCTTGGAAGGAGCGTCGCCATTACTGCTCTTCCCGGAGGAGGAGATGACAAATGGAAAAGTCGGGCTCCTCAAATTCAGGTATAAATTCCTCTGCGACAAGACAAAGGAGCTGGTATTTTATATCTGCCTTATATCAACACATTTCAAAGGGTTTATGGAGGTAATTGCTGTCAAGTGTGGTAATTGTATTTGTAGGTAAATTCAGCAGTAAGGTCCACCAACAGTCAAAAGGTGAATAATCCAATTTATATGAAAGATAATAACAAACCTCGCATTTGATATAGCGCTTTATCACATTATTGAGAAATCTCAAAGCGCTTCACAGAATGTATTGTAAAGTGGATTGACTGTGTATTTTGTGGATGAAACGCGGCAGCAGTATCCCAAAAACAGTCATGGATTGAGTGACCATATTATTTTTGGAGCGATCTGCCAATCGACTAAAAAACGGGTTCCTACTTACTGCTAGGTAAACAGTATGTGAAGTAAAGACACTTGCCTAAGATTTTGCTGCGCCCAGGATTCGAACCCGGGTCCTCGCTTGCGAGGCGAGCGCATTAACCACTACGCTACAGGACCACTTCATTTCTATTGCATCTTTCAAGCTTTTGAGTCAACTTTTTTTAACAGGTTTAGAACTCCTCTATGGCCCCTCCCCTAAATTGAGCCAAGCATCACTCTCCGTTTACCCACTTGACCATCGCCTAGATGGAACCATTCATGTTTATGTGTGTGCAGGTGGGAGGTAGTGTTACAGTGACCCTCTTGTGTCTTTTGATGCGCATTTGTCAAGGTTTAAGGTGTCCTTTGAATTTCATGCAATGAATATTGTTGTGCTGTCCTTGAAGTCAGTGACTTATGAATAATTTAAAATTCTCCTTTCCAGCTCCTGGCCTTTCTCTGTAAATAGCACTCTCCAGCCTGTGGGTTTGACAGTAAAAAGACCCTTCATATCTGCGGTAAGTTCATGTGCAGATCGGACTCCTGTCCACAGCAAGTACCCTGTTCTGAATAGTAACACAAGATACTAAACGCTAAATCGAGCCACTATCCTGCGTGAAAGGTGCTAAATTGTTGAGAAAGTAAGCACAGGCAAATATTTTAATAAAAATAAAAATCAGGTAGCAGAATGAGACAACAACAAATTATATTTATACAGCATCTTTCGCATTGGGAGGACATTCCAAAGCGGTTAAAGATTTGCACCAGAGCTGAGGGTTGGATCAAGAAGGTAGGATGGGGTGGGAGTGTGGATGAAGGCACGTCAATGAGGAAGGTTTTGATATGGGCTTTGAAGGAAGCGAGGGAGGGGCTGGGGTCAAGGCAGATTAGTATGGTGTTAAGAGGGCGCAGAGGTAGGGAGGAGCATGACCATGGAGGGATTTAAAAGTGAAGATGAGGATGTTTAATTACAGAAGAAAGAAATTACCTCAGAAATTAAGACAATGGTTGGCAGCTTTAGGACAGATGCCAGAAAGTATTTCTTCATACAGAGGGGCTAATCGACAGCTGGAATGGGTTACTAGGAGTGGTGTTTGAGACCAGAACACTAGACTTATTCAGACTGATGCTGTGATGGGCTGGAGGTTGGGTGGTCGAAGCCAGGGACTCGTTTTAAGAAACTGGGCGATGGTATAACCGGAATATGTCAGGGTGGGTGGGTGGTGGGAGTTCTGGGAGGATGCCATTAGATGAGCCGAAGGAATGAATTGCAGCCTCCGCTGTTCCCATTCATGATCTCGCCACACTGAAATACCCAGAGCTCATGGCGGTGGGGGGGACAGTCCCACAGCTGCACTCATTCATCATATTTCACAAGTATGACCATTCGGGAGAGCAGGTGTTTCACCCTCTCCCCCCCCCACCCCAACACCACTTGCTCTAGGCTTTTGTTCTGTCTCAGGGCTGGATAAGGTAACAAAATAGTATTTCATCTTGTTGGTTTACTTATTTTTCTTTCTCCCTTTCACTCTCTTCCCATAGAGTGTCGTTGAGTCCTCCTGGGTGTCAGAGCTGCTGTGGATGTTTTTCACCCCCTTCACAGTATACCAAGTAAGGTACTAACTGTCGCTAACTATCACTGGAAAGGGGTGGGACTGTCTGCGTTTTGACCTTGCTGCTTTTCAGAGTCAAGCCCTTCTACCTTCTGTGTGCAAAGGCATTTCTCTGGAATGTACCTTGGCCTATGGTTGGCTTGGCATATCTATGTCTTGTTACCAAATTCACGACAGGCCAACTCCAGTCTGGAGGATTTGTGTATCCTGCTTACCTAATTCTGGAGAGTATTGGGTTGGCAAGAGCCAAGGCTTGGGGACCCCAGAGTACCTTTTTAGAAGGGAATTAGATGGGTGCTCACGGAGGAGAATGTTAATGGTGGGGACGGGGTGATAAGAGTGGGATTAGGATTGGGTGGTTCATGCGCAGAGCGGCGTAAACTCACAATTACCAAAAGGTCTGTTTCTACCCTGCAATATTCAAATTTTCAAGACTGAGGTAGATAGGTTTTTGTTAAGATAAGGCTATCAAGGGATAAGGAGCGAAGGTGGGTAAATGGAATTTAGGCACAGATCAGCCATGATCTAATAGAATGGCGGGACAGGATCGAGGGCTGAATGTCCGACTTCTGTTCCTATGTTCCTATTCAATAAAGGAAGCTTCAGGAAACTGAGCCTTTGCCAGTGCTAACTAACTGCATACCATTATATCGTTCACAGAAACGGATCATTCGGCCCAACTATTCCGTGCTGGTGTTTATACTTCACAAGAACCTCCTAATCCCATTCCTGACTATTCCTTCTCTAATCTCATTTGCCTGTTTTTTTCCTATAAAGTTTGTTTCTCTACAAATACCCGTCCAATACTCTTTGGTACTGTTAGTCGTGGCTACGTCATTGGCCACCGGGGACAAAACAATCCATCTCTTAATATCCCTCTATGTGAAGCCAAATAGTCGAACTTCACCCCATCCACCCTTCCAGTCATGGTCCTGAGCTTGGTTTAAGGTCCTAGGTACCATGCTGCTCTGTAATAGTCTTCCTGCCCCCAGAGTGAGTGCCTTCGGAGTCGATTGCTCCCAAACATCTACCTTCTCGTTTCGCCCACACATATACGGTCAATTCACTTTACAGTCTATTCAGTGAAGCACTTTGATACATCTAGAAGATGTGAAAAGCGCTATATCAAATACAAGGATTATTATTAAAATTCTGTCCAGTAACCCGAGGTCAGGGTCCTGTGATTGTGAGGTTTGTTTGTGGTGGGTGCTTAGTGAAAACGTATACAGAAAAATAACGTTCACCAAGGTCACCGCCGACATGAACGAACCCTACCGTGCGCAGGAAGTTGACCAGTCATCTGAGACGCCTCCTTTTGCTAATGCTTCCAGGGTCACCGGACACAGAAAGTCACTATACTGCAGGTGTTATGGTATTTTAAGGTGCTCTGTAACTGGGCTAGAGTGTGCTAACGTGTATGTTCTTTCCTTCCCTCCTACGACACAGATGCACGTCCCTTCCCAGAGTTATTGCTGTGAGCTTGGTTTCAGTCCTCTGGCACCTACTGCAGGGTTGATCACTGGTGCGAACCCAAGCCTTCATGACTGCCTTGTTCTTTCCCCTGGGCCACAGTTTCACAAAGTACCCCTGAATAAGTTGCCATTATAAACATGTGAGCGTCAGCAGTCTTTTTAACCCAACATAGTAAGCCTGAACCTGCCATTTCCTCACATTGATCTGCACCTTTGGGAGGTAGGGGGGGATTGGGGACAGGAGGAGGGGTCTCTAGATAGCAAACAGGAATGCCTGATTCACCCCACCCCCCGTTCCTTAGTCTACGGGTGCCTTAGCCAATGGGTGCTGAGGCCAATTGAAACCTCAGTTGCTGCCCCATCTGAGATTAGCTAACTCAGCGCAGGCCGGGATTGGAGCCTACAACCTTCTACTCTCTGATACAGTGATTGATCAGGTGTTGCATTTACTTACTACATTGTTAATGTAAGGCCCAGAACAACAACAGTGTGGTTACCACAGGTCACTGCAGAAGAGTAAGTCACCTGATGATCAGCCATGATAGAATGGCAAAACAGGCTTGAGGGGCTGAGTGACCTCCTCCTGTTCCTATGTGATGACTCGTGCATTTACACCTTGGAAATGAGTCTAAAAACCGAGGGGTCAGGCTATCCCTGGCTTACAATGTCAGCTCTGTTTGAAGAGAGTCGCTATATGTTCTGACGGGCCCCAGCCTGTGTGCTTATTGCTGTGTGGTGCTGGTTTCTGTCCAGGTGGCTGCCAACCATGTCCCAACAGGAAGAGGAGAGTGAAGAGGAGTTTGCCATCAGAGTCCAGGAGGTAAGTGAACTCCTGGGAGAGTGCGGATCAAATGTAGTTCTGTAGCGTATTGGTGAGAGCACTCGCCTCGCAAGCGAAATGACCTGGGATGGATTCCTGTGCAGGGTGAAATCTTGGCAAGTTTCCTTACTCCACAAACCTCTATTTACCTGGCAGTAAGTAGGAACCCGGTTGTTAGTCAATTGGTGGATCGCTTTTCCAGGGGTAATCCCTTCAAAAAAATAATTACAATAATTTGGTCACTCAATCCATGACTGCTGTGCACAATTGGCTGTTTTGTTTCACTCACAAAAAATATACCGTCAATCCACTTTACAGTATATTCTGTGAAGTAGTTGAGAGGTTTCAATGATGTGATAAAGCGATATATCAAATGCAAGGATTATTATTCATTATTACATCTTTGTGTCCTAACCAAATCTCTTCATGGTCTCAGAACTTGTGCCATCTCCTTCCGTTCTATTCACTGCGTGCCCTCACTCTTCCGATACAAGTCTGCAGCTGGTTCCTCATTGCCACCAATCTCATGTTTATCGTTTGCAATCTCGCGTTGATCTCCACGATCTCAGGTCAATCGTCATCACAAATTAATTCTAATTTTTTTTAACAATAAAAACTCCGAGAGCAGTACAGATGAGTTTACACTGAAATTTTTTTAAAACATACTTTTTTTTCTCAAGTGCTACAATATAGTACTAATCATTGATGTTGTTGAGCCATCTCAAAACGCTTCATTAAAATACTGTAAAGTGAATTGACTACATCTTTTGGGCGACACTCAGCAAACAATTGCGCAAGTCGTGGATTGTGTAACCAAATTTTTTTTTACATGTGTCGAGACAGTTCTAATTGTTTCCTCTTCTCTCAATAGCACTTAGCGGTGGAACTGGGTATTGTATCTACGCCACACACCAAGTCCGACAAAGCGGAGTACGTCAAAAGAATGAAGCATGTGGTGTCTCCAGTAGCTACTGCAGGTTGGCTTTATATTGACACGTGTATGTAGAACAGGAGCTCTGCGGATCTGGAGTTGGTCTTATTGTATCAGCCTTGTTCAGTTGGTAACACTCTCATCCCTGCAGTTCCCTTCTGCTCATTCTTCAAGTGAATGTTAAAGATCGTGTAACAGTTGGAAGAGAGAATCCCAGTCAACAATCCTGCGAACTTGGTCATTCACTTCAGATTCACCTGCTGTGTGTAACAAGACTTGCCGTGTTTGCCTACAAATCAATTCCGTGCACTTGACACAATTCCCTGTAAAGCAATTGGAGACATTTGACATTATAGCTAGCCTCTATAATAATCCTTACATTTGATTATGGTGCCTTATCACGTCATTCAGATGTCTCAGAGTGCTTCACAAAATATATAAAAGTAGATTGACTGTATTTTGTGGGCGAAACGTGGCAGCCGATTGCACCACAGCAGTGTCCCACAAACAGTCTTGGAACCACATTTTTTTGACTAGGGAGGATTATTGACTAGGTGTTTTTATCAAGTTGGGATAAATAAATATCAGGCAAGCTGTAATCTGCACTTTACAGTGAATCCTGCGAAGCTTTTTGAGATGTTTTGTGGAAGTGAAAATTTGCTGTATGAAATGGAAGGATTATTATGTTATTAAGTGGGTTCACTTCCCCTGGTTCTGCTGCACTTGCTGTTTAAACTGGCACACAAGGAAGGACCAGGGTATATACCACCTGTTGGCATGAGGAGTCAGGCCTTCCAGAGGGGATAAAAACAATGTGTAGTGTTTGTGAGTAAATATTGCAGGCAAGCGCAACAGCAGTTTGACTTGCTTAGTCCCTAATCCACTACCGATCACTTCATCTTGACTAGCTCCGGCCTCCTGCATGTCCCTCGTGCCCTCCTTTCCACCATCAGCAGCTGCGCTTTCAGCCACTACTTCCCAAAACGCTGGAACACTCTTCCTCTATCCCTCCGCCTTGCCCCCTCTTTCCCCATCTTCAGGTTGTGATTGAAGTCCTTCCTCTTTGACCATGCTTAAGGTCACCCCTCCCCTCGCTCGGCATCATGTTCCGCCCTTGTCAAGTGCTCTGAAACACTATCCTACATGAGGGGCGCGAAATAAATATCTTAAGTTCTTATTGTAGCAGTTGGGGATCGTATCTGCAACCTTTTGACCCAGAGATGAGAGTGCTACCTACTGAACCAGGTTGCAGCTGGGTTGGCCTGTGCTGGGGATATGGAGATTGAGAGCAATTGAATGGCAAGTCTGACAGATTTTTTTTTATTGTCTGTACAGCCAGCCACATCCCGGGCCTGAGTATGAACAACCTGAACAGTGAGGACATGCAGATGACCGGAATGGCCAGGCAGGTTAAAGAGGTGCTGCCTCACATCCCCCTCAGTGTCATCAACCAGGACCTGGGTAGGAAACACCTTACAGTTGTCCTTGTTCCATTTCTGCTGATGTTCACCATGGCTTGTTGCATACCTGTGCTTTCTCCTCCTCCCCACCATGTGCACATACTTGCACTACATACATACACACACACATACATGTTTGCACACACTTGCACAATGCACAGTCACACTTATACAACAAGTTGCATTATATAGCACTATGTGCAAACATATCTCCATTCACAAGTATTCTCTTGAGTGCATTACAGAGACAAGGTTGGACGCACTCTAAACTGATACCCCAGTGGGGGGGAGTGGGGGGGTTGCATTGTTGGAGGTGCTGTCCTTTTGATAAGATGTTAAACCAAGATCCTTGGCCTATATTGTTTCCTTACTCACACACCTCTGTTTACCTAACAGTAAGTAGGAACCCAGTTGTTAATCGATTGGTGAATCACTTTTCCGCGGGTAATAATCCCTCCAAAAAAAAACTAATAATTTGGTCACTCAATCCACGACTGTTTGTGGGACGTTGCTGAGCGCAATTGGCTGCTGCATTTGACCCACAAAATACAGTTAATTAACTTTAGTGTATTCTGTGAAGCGCTTTGAGATGTCTCGAAGACGTGATGAGGCACTGCAAGGTTTATTATTACTATTCAAAAAAGAGAAGCAATTTCTCTCGGTGTCCAGGCCAGAAACCCCCAAAATAAAATTTGTTCATTCGTTTCATGGTTGTTTGTGGGACATTGCTGCGTGCTACTGTGCTGCTGTGTTTACCTACAAATACACAGTTACTCTAATTCACAGTAAATCCTGTGAAGCACTTTTATGTCCTTCCGAAATGATAAACCGCTCTACCAAATGCAAGTTATTGGTATTATTTTAGTAGCTGATTTCATCCACAAGGCGGTGCCATAAGCTTTACAGAGCTTTGTTGCACAGTACAATCCATGCATGTCAAACGTGGCCAGATTTTTTTTTAAGGTCCCTTTTAAAAGAAATAAGTTGACCTAAATAGAACAATATACTATGATTTTGAAATAGTGGCTGTTTCACATACTCAGACACCACCACAATCACATTTCCACCGTTTGTGTGAAGATAGTGTTTCTAACCTCCTCTTATTAATTAATTAATTCATTTTTGGCTTTACCTTAAATTTGCGCCCTCTCGTGACTGAACTGGCCCACAAGTGGGAATAACCAGTTACAGTTCAACGTTGTAACTTTTTGATAAGTGGATGCCTGAGGAAACTGTGCCAACCAGTTGAGATGTCCTCCCGACATAAAATGCACTATATAAATGTAAATATCACTAGTCTATCAAGTTATCTAATGGTATTCATCTATCAAGTTCTCTCATGCAGCAATGGGTGAATGGGTGTCAGCGTAGCTCAGTTGGTAGCACTCTTATCTCAGAGTTAGAAGGGTGTGGGTTCAAACCCCATATCGGGACTTTGAGCTCACCGTCTAGGCTGTTGAGTGGGGGGAGCGCTATATTGTCTGAGGTGCAGTCCTTAGAATGAGATGTTTAAACCAAAGTCCTGTCTGCCTGTTCAGGTAGGTGTTAAAGATCCAGTGATACTATTCAAAAAGAGAAGGGAGATTCTCTCTCCCAGTGACCTGGACAACAGATAAAATTGGTTGTTGAATCTGGCTGTTTGTGGGACATTACTATGTGTAAATTGGCTGCTGCATTCGACTACAAAATACAATCATGACACTTTACAATAAATTCTTGTCAAGCGCTCTGAGACCCTGTGGGGTGAAAGGCTATGAACCAAATATAAGGATGACTATTATTTGATTTTTGTTGTTTTGATGATTGTGTTTCCACTGAACCTCCCTCCCATTTAATTCTCTCAGTGAAGACGAACTGCGTGGACACTACCATCACAAACTTGCTGGAGGGCCGGATCCCGTTCACGCCCGAGGACCCGGTGGCCGGCTCCTCCTCCGAGGCCTCCTCCAGCCAATCAACTCTAGCACCCAGCAGCTCCTCCTGTGCCGTCAGGACCTCAAAGATTACTCTTTCTAACAAGGTATAGCCTGGCAGCTATTCAATGATCTTGTGCTCTTCCCCACTGTCTGACACTTCCCCATGTTCTCCTCCTCAGTGTAAAAGTACAACTATAAACTTGCATTTATATATGGTCACCTCCCCCCCCCGGCTCAGCTTCAGGCTCTGCCACTGTTAAGTGCTCCGAGACTCTGCGCCATGTGAAGGGTGCTGTGTAAATGCAAGTTGTTATATAGCTCTCTTCACGGAGAGTAGATTCTCGGAGTGTTTAACAGTGTCGCCAAGCTGGGGGAAGAGGCTTCTGTTGCCATTGTCGTGTTTTTGACCTGGAGCCCGACGCATTGGGAGAGAAAAATCTCTTAGCGAATAACTTGCGTTTTTATTAGAGCCATAACCACATCACAAAGCCCCTCATGCATAACTGCCGGCCAGTGTAGAGAGTTTTTTGTAGGCAAAACACTGCAGCTGTTTTGTGCACAGATAATTATGGGCAGAATGCCTTTCTTTAGCTGGAGGATTGCTGCCCTGACACCAATAGTGTTGTGGAATCCTTAATGTCCACCTGAAGGCGAACAAGTCCTTGTTAACATCTGATCCAAAAGATGGACCAGTGGCAATGCAGTGTTGAGCTGCTATGTCAGCCTGGACTGTGAGCTTGAAGGGAATAGATGTCAGCTTGGCTCAGTTGGTAGCCTCTGAAGCAGAAGGTTGTGGGTTCAAATCTCACTTTGAGATTGAGCTCAGCACAGTTCTGAGTGAGTGCCGCCATGTCAGAGGTGCCATCCTTTGGATGAGACGTTAAACCGAGGTTCCGTCTGTGCATGTTCGGGTAGACACTGAAAGATCTTGTGTCATTAAAAAGAGAAGGGAGTTTCTCTCTCCCGGTGTCCTGGACAACAATCAATCCCCCAAATACAATCAGTCTTTTACTTTGTTACTATCTGTAGAATATTACTATGTACAAATCATCTGCCCCGTTCGTCTATAAAACACAGTCACTACATTCAACAGTAAAATCTCAAAGTAAAAGTGCCTTGTCACTTCTGAACGACATGGTAAGGTGCTGTTTTGTATGCACGGATTATTATAAAAATGACAATAGTAAGGTGACTCCTGAAGAGTTGTGTTGGCATGAAAGGCACAGAGAGCGGTCTTCTAGTTTTTATTTTTCTCACTCAATTGCAGCCTGATGCAAATCCAACCTTTGAGAAATCCCCGACTGATCGGCACCTGTCCCTACAGGAGAGGAAGGAAGCACTGTATGCATACGCAAGGAGGTGAGTTCCAGTCCAGTCTAATCTTTCTCCCCGAGATAAGGGCTGTCTGCACCATGAAATACAGCTTTTCCATCAACACAGGCACTCGTCAGAATCCACACTCCCAGGTCAGCCACAGCATGAGTTAGAGACACACTAAAGCTGCTTCTACACTATCCGTCCACATTCCCAGGTCAGGGACAAAGTAGATTAGAAAGCGAGCTTTAAATAGCCTCATGATACTATCAAGGATTGTGTTTTAGAGCAGATTAAATCAATTTTGAATACATTTCAATTCAACTAAATTAGTAGCATGACTGAAACCCCTATTTAATTTCCATATTTTATTTTATAAAAAATTGTAACTAAGCTCTTAATTCTGCAATCTACACGGCATGGATGTGATCAATGTCTTGCAATGTATAGAGTGTACATTTGAATTAGCTGTAAAAACATTATTTATTGGGAACAGGCTGCATGGGCTGAGTAGCTTACCTCTGTTCCTGCTTACTGCTGTATAATGTCAGTTTTCAGAGTTGGGTATCAGAATAGCAGCGACATTAATGTTGGGACTCTATTGACAACATGATGACCTGTGGTAGTGACAAGTCAAGCCAGGATCACATTATCAGGAGTGGGGTGTCCTTTGACGTAAAAGGCGCTATACAAATGTAATTTTTGTTGTTGTTTACTACATATGTTTGGGTTTGCGACACAGACGTGACAATGGAGGAGCTCGTAGTGACCTCTCCTTTCTCCTCTGGCCGCTAGGCAATACCTCGCCAAGAACAGATCACAGCCAACGTGTGGAGAGCAACCCTGAGCGAGCAGAGAGCGGTGTGGGAACATCGAGCTGTGAGCCGGCGGAACGCCAGCCAACCTCCCCCGGGACCCCCTTTCCTCTTTCCCCTTTTGCTTTCCAGCTCCAACCCCTCACATCGCCCAGAACCTTCTGTGGTCCCGGGTCTTATTGTATTTTTTTTCCTTTCGATCAACTGACGATATGTGTCTGATGATTTTTATTTTATATAAAAAAAGATATCGCACTTACGGCAAGCTTGACCACGAAAGAGAAGGTGGGGTGGGAGGGGAGGGTTTAACAAGGGGGCAAAGGGAGGTGGAGGTTTAGGGAGGGGGAGGGGGGTGCGGGTGTTGTAGGGAAGAAGTGCAGAGATCAGTCTGCCCAGCAATCATGCATGTTCCTATATTGGGTTTGGTTGGTTCCGTCACGGTATTGACTTCTGTAATAAAAGACGGTCTTTTTTTTGTCTTTATAAAATTGCTTAGAATTCACTGCCCTCCTCTGTTGTCTCCTGTTTAATGAGCTTTGTGTAGTGTGTGTTTTCCATGTGTGGTGAGTGTGGGGGAAGCAAACAGACTTCGAGCTCATAATCCAGGCTGGTGTTGAGTAGTGTTACCGTACGAACACAAGACTGTTTGGCCCAACCAGTCTGTGTTGGTGTTTATACTTCGTACCAGCTTCCATCCTTCCTGTACCCTTCCCTTCTCCCTCCTGTATGCTCACATTTTCTCTTGAATGCGTTGATACTCAACTGCAGTACTGGGCCACACTGCACTGTCAGGAGGTGCCATCCTTCAGGTGAGACGTTGAATTGAGGTCCCGTCTGATGGCCACTGTACTGTACTCAGATGAGCCCCATCTGCCTGTTCAAATGGATGTTAACGGTTGCATGGAGCTAAAAAAAAATGAGTTTCTCCCAATGTCATGACCAACAGTACGCCCCCAATGTCATGACCAACAGTACGCCCCCCCACCCCCCACCCTCCCCAGAGTCCAAGAGGTTAGAGTTGTGGAATATAAAGGCTTGTGGTGTGGATGGAGCGAGGGTCTCATAGCAAGCCTGAGTTAGCTGAGTGGATGAGGAAGAGATAATATAATAATACTTTCATTTGATATCTTGCCTTATGTTGTTGAGGTATCTTAAAAGTGCTTCATAGAATATACTGTAAAGTAAAATTGACTGCATTTTGTTGGTGAAATGCGGCATCCAAATGTGTACAGCAGTGTCCCACAAACAGTCGTGGATTGAGAGACCACTTTTTTTGGAGGGTTATTAACGCCAAAAGTGATCCGCCAATCGACTAACAACTGGGTTCTTGCTTACTGCTCGGTAAACAGAGGCATGTGGGCAAGGAAACTTGCCTAAGGTTTTGCCCTGCCGGGAATTGAACCCGGGTCCTCTGTGTTGTGATTTTGCGAAATGAGTGCAAGTGGGCCTTGAAGTCATGACTTGTTGGCGATGGGGAGTCAGTAGAGCCTGGCGAGGACTTGGGTGATGGGGGCCTGTGATAATGATGGTGGAGTGGGATGTTAGCAGTCACAGTCTCCAAAGGTCTGTTCCATCCCTGTCTGTCCCCCTCCCCCGGACCTGTGCTAAAAATGCCTTCTAAATGTGTCCTTCATCCTCCGCTCATCCCAGTGATGGGGGTCGATTTCACCCGCAGAAGCTTGTTCGCTTCTTCTAATGCATCACCCGAGCAGTGATTACATTAGGCCGGAGGCTGGCAGAGCAGCTAACAGCTTTTCACCCACTGCTGCTGAGGTAATTGCTGTCTATTTGCCTTTAATAAGGCCCGGCTGCCAGACCAGAGATTAGACTTGCTCTCGATTACATTATCAGAGTTAAACTAAAAGCCCTGCTGTCCTGTCTCTTTTGATCATCGTTATTTGTTCTGCTCTCTGGGAGCGCTGCCCAATTCTGAACACTCCTGAAGTGGCCGTGAAGGACAATTTCTCCCCCCACACACACTCGCACACACCTCCCTCTCTCTCGATCACCCAATTCCCATTGCCATTTCAACAAAAAGTGATTTCTCTCCAAGTTGTCTTGACTTAAGCCCTAACAGGTTGGGTCACCCAAGCTGGATAAGCAGCGGGGAAACTTGCTCTCAATGACAAGTTATGTGTTTTTAGCTGGATAAATAAATAATGCCTTGCATTTTTGATATAGCGTCTTTCATGTTGGGCTGACGTCACAAAGTGCTTCACAGAATTTGGAGTTCTGTGGAGCATTATAATATAATAATAATAATTCTTGCATTTGATATAACATTTTTCACGTCTTCTCGACATCAAAGCGCTTCACAGAATATGCTGTAAAGTGAATTGACTGTATATTTGTGGGCGAAACACGGCAGCCAATTGTGCACAGCAGTGTCCCACAAACAGTCATGGATTGAAAATGACCAATTTATTATTGTTTTTGTTTTGGAGGGATTATTATCAGGCGTGTGGAGTAAGGAAACTTGCCCAAGGTTATTATTATTGGACATCCGCGACATCCAGACCTCCCTACCATCCTGCCCACCCCCTCCCGCAGTCCCTCTGCCTCGCCGCCTCCCTTGCCTCCTTCAAGACCCATCTCAAAAACCTACTCTTCGAATGTGCTTTCGATCACTCTGCTTTCCCCCACCCTTCCCTCCACCCTACCTGACCCCGACCATCAGCTCGGGTCCCAAACACATGACAGTCTAGCGCCTTGGGACGTCCTCAACGTGAAAGGCGATATACAAATGTAATTTTGTTGTTGTGGTTAGTTGGCAGGCATGTCAACTTGGAGCCAATTGAGCTCCAAGGAGACCCCGCTTACTTCCAACCCAAGGAGGTTAGTCTCCAGCTGGTTGTTCAACACATCCAACAATCGCAGGTTTGAGCCCTCACTAAGGTGTACAGTAGGTACAACAACAACTTGCATTTATATAGCGCCCTTCACTCGCAGTAGCATCCCGGAGTGCTTCCAGGTACCAGGAACTCTCTGCAATCTTCCCGGTGGGCAACACAACTCAGCATGAAATGGGTGAGAGCATTGCATAGGAAGAGAGTATCTTCCTATACACAGCTCAGCCACATTGCATAGGAAGAGAGCATCTTCCTATACACAGCTCAGCCACATTGAGAGATGGTTCTACCAATTGGAGGTACGGAGTTTAAGCAGCAGCTGCTTCCCTCTCTGCCGGCCAATCAAGGTGGATTCCAGGCGCTGGATGTACGAACGTGTGTTCACAAACTCGGACTCCAGGTAACAACTTCTAGCAGCTGTCGCCCAAGCCTCAGAGTTTCCTCATCAGCAATCTGACATCTTCAGTGTGATGGGAGGACCTTTACAGAACAGCTTGTGACGTGCCAGCCACCTGCATGTTCTCGAGGTCCAAGTTCAATGTTAGTATCAGGATTACTCAGCACCAGCTGCTTTTTGCGGGTGTTCTGACATGTGGGAACCCATCCCCATGCTTAAGAGTCTCCAAACCAAACTGAGATTTCCATGTATCCCACCTTCACATGGAAATCCCACAGACAGGTTGTTGGAATGGAATGTGCTCTCTCTCCCTGGAGGGACACATCCTGTTTACCGAATTCCAGAGAGTATTAGGTGCAGGTTTGCAAGAGCCAAGACTTGGGGACCCCAGAGTGTGTTTTGAGGTAATTGCTGGAATCTAACCAGCTAAAACTGCATAGCTTGCCATTGATATTGCTGTCCAGTAAGCTTTCCTGCTGCTTGTCCTGCTTGGACCACCCTATCCATTAGGATAGGCTTTGGCTTGCAGGGTGAACAGGAGCTGAGTAGGAAGATTCTCTGCTCTCAGTGACAGGTTTGTTTAATCCAGAAAGAGAGAGAGAGAAAGAGTACTAAGCAGGGAAGCTAATGAAACTGCACTCCATTAGCATTGCTGGAACAGATCACTCTGTGGAAGAAATGAATTGAATTTTTTGTATTCCTGAGATCACTTTCATCCCATTAGGCAGGATTTCCTTGCCATCCGCTAAATCGCATCAGCCAGTGATCTCCAACTCATTTCACTCTTACCAGTCAATAGGAGTCCCATATCATATTGGTTAGCGAGGTGACCTCGCAAGCGAGAGGGCCCGGGTTCGATTCCTGGGCAGGGGAAAACCTTCGGCAAGTTTCCTTACTCCACACACCTGTTCACCTAGCAATAAGTAGGAACCTGGTCACTTAACCTATCACTTTCTGGGGGCCCCAAACCAACCTG
The DNA here is from genome assembly GCF_018977255.1 of Callorhinchus milii. Lineage (NCBI taxonomy): Eukaryota > Metazoa > Chordata > Chondrichthyes > Chimaeriformes > Callorhinchidae > Callorhinchus > Callorhinchus milii. The sequence continues at coordinate 70,834,110 of NW_024704742.1, forward strand.
CCGCCAATATTCTCCAGGATTGGATGAACAAGGTGCATCTCTCCCGGGGGGGGAGGGTTCCCGGAGAGTATGCACTCCTTTCCAGACCAGCAGAAACCGTACATAATAATAATAATCCTCAAAGCACTTCACAGAATATATTGTCAAGTGAATTGACTATATATTGTGGGCGAAATGCGGCAGTCAATTGCACATAGTGGTGTTCCACAAACAGATGTGGATTGAGTGACAAAACATATATATTTTTTGAGTGGTTATTACCCCCCAGAAAGCGATCTAATCAACTAGCAACCAGGTTCCTGCTATGTAACAGAGGTGTGAGGAGTAAGGAAACTTGCCTAAGGTTTCGCCCTGCGCGGGAATCAAACCCAATTCCTCTTGCGAGGGAGGCGAGTGCTCTCACCACTACCTCGCAGGAATTTTACACAATTTTACAGTAATCAACAGATTAAGTGGCGACTGTGTGTTTTATGGGCGAAATGTCTCATCCAAGGGACAACATCTCTGACAATGCAGGGTTCCACAAAATTTCCCCCCGCGTGTGCCCACCCCCCACCACCCCGCCATTTTCTTCCCCCAATACTGCACTGGAGCATTGTTAAGCAGGGCGAGGAACAGAATTGCGATGTGCTTCGGGAGAAAAACCCAGATCTCTCTAATGAGTTAATTGCCGAGGATGACGGAGGGAAACAGAGAAGTAGCAAGATCCGCGGCCCCGGGAGCCAAGTCTGCCCGCAGTCTGGACGGAGCCCTGTAAATGGTTATTATTCCTGTAACAACATTTGCAGGGAAGTATTGCTCGCGGCTAATTCAAAGCAGAGGATGTTAAAAGCGATGAAATTTTATTAGTTTTTGAATGCACTATGTATTACGGCAAATGTTTAACAGTGTAAGACGCTGGGGGATCTGGGCCAGCAGAGCAGATGGCATAGAGGCTGAGTTATGAGGTGTTGCGAGCGGAGTTAACCCTTTCAGTCCTGAGCTCCTCTTGAACCAGATTTGTCTGTCGCCTGACATAATAATAATAATATTAATACTACTACTAGTAATAGTAACAATAATCCTTGCATCTGATAGAGCACCTTATCACATTGGAAGAATGTCTCACAGGATTTTACTGTGAAATGGGGTGACTATGTATTTTATAGGCAAACGCGGCAACACAATTGCACACAGCAACGTCCCACAAACAACCATGGAGAGAGTGGTCAACTTTTTTATTTGGGGGATTGTGGGCCAGGACACCAGGAGAGAGAAACTCCCTTCTCTTTTCCAATATTGCATGGGATCTTTAACATACACCTGAACAGATAGACAGGACCTCGGATCAAAGTCTCATCCGAAGGACGGCACCTCCGACAATGCAACACAGGTGTGAGGAGAGGGAGTAGGGGGGAGTAAACGGAAAGAAATGCACTGTAGACATAGAACATGCCTTTGTCATACTAATTCAATGCACTTCACAGGGAACCTCTCTCCTTTGTAGCGACTGGCTATTGGTGAGCAAACAAAGTGGCCATCTTCCTCCCAGCGAGGTCCCGCAAACCGTCCTGAGGCCAATGATCGATCAGCGTGGAGTACGGTTTCATTTGACACAGCAGCAACAACATCCAGACATCTCAAAGCACTTCACAAAATCTACTGTAAAGTGTAGTGACTATTTCTGAAGGCGAACCCGGTAGCTAATTTGCGCACCGCAACTTTCCACAAACAGCCACGAAGTGAGTGACTAATTTGATCTGGGGGATTGTCGGCCAGGACACCGGTTGAGGGAAACTCCCTTCTCTTCTCCAATAGCGCCGCATCCACCTGAACGGGCACAGACGGGAACTTGGTTTAACGTTTCACCTGAAGGACAGCGTCTCTAACAATGCAATGTTTCCCACCCCCCAGCACTACACTGGAGCATCAGACTAAACTGTGTGAGCTTAAAGTCCGGACTTGAGGGCTTGAACTGAATTGTTTGTAACATTCAATTCATTTCTGATCATAATAATTAATAATTATCAGGAGTCCTGTATGTAGCTCACTGATTAAAGCACTCACCTCGCAAGTGAGAGACTTGGGTTCGAGTCTGGCAGGGCGAAACCTTGGGCAAGTTTCCTTACTCCAAACGCCTAATAATAATCCCTCCAAAACAAAACAATAATAAATTGGTCATTTTCAATTCACGACTGTTTGTGGGACATTGCTGTGCGCAATTGGCTGCAGCGTTCGCCCACAAATATACAGTCAATTCACTTTACAGCATATTCTGTGAAGCGCTTTGAGATGTCTAGAAGACGTGAAAAGCGCTATATCAAATGCAAAGATTATTATTGTTACCTCTTTGACTGCACATTTGGTCATCTTTACCCTCCCACAACCCCACATCCCACAATAACGCGTAGCGCCACCAGATGGCGCCATTAACATAGTTACACAGGGATTGTGAGTGGGGCTCAGTAGTGACCCCTGCTGGAGTGACATGGGTTTGCAGGAACCAGATTAAAGTGCAGTGACTGTGAATGCAGCAATCAATTTGCACATATCAGTGCCCCACAAACACAGATTGACCCATTTTATCTCAGGTAATGTTGCCCAGGACACCGGGAGAGAGAAACTCTTTCCAAAAGCAACGCAGGATCTTTAACGTCCACCTAAACAGGCACGGGTGCTCCGAGACGCTGCCCTACGTGTAGGGGGCTATAGGAATGCAAGTTGTTGTTGTTTTTTTATCTTGCTGTCTTACTCTCTTTCTCACTCTCTCCCTCTCTCACTCTGTCTTTCTATCTGTTTGTCTATCTTTTCGTCTTATCTTCCCTCTTTGTGTGTGTCTCTCTCTGTCCTCTTCTTAAAAATCCCAGGAAAACTTTCTCTCTTTCCCAACAATATCGCGGAATCTTTAACGTCCACCGGAACAGGGCACAGACGGGGTCTTGGTTTAATGACTTTTCTAAAGGATGGGGCCTCTGACAATACAGCGCGCCCCCAGCATTGCACTGGAGTGTCAGCCTAGACTGTGATCTCAGAGACCCAGAGACATAGGGCTTGAGTGCAGTGGAGCTTCAAACAAGAGGGTAAATGAGTCACTGTGAGCGGAGCTGTCAGCACGGGGAATTTATAATGGTCAGCATTGACACAGTTTACAAAGCAATTCAAAGCCTCTGCTCTGTGTTTGGTTTCAGTCACACACACATCAAGACAGGCCACTGGTCTTGCTAAAAAAACAAGATGATTGATAGCCACCAGCGGTAACTGACGCTCGGAAGATAACAATCAGGAGCCAGTGGTGGGAGCTTGACTTCACCGGTCACCCTCCCCCGATCACTGTGGAGTCCTGTAGCTCAGTGTTTAGAGCACTTGTCTCGCTAAGGACAAGGAACTGGGTTTGATTCCCAGGAGGGCGAAACCTTAGAAAAGTTTCCTTACTCCACACGCCCCTGTTTACCGAGTAGTAAGTGGGAACCTGGTTGCTAGTTGATTGGCAGATCGCTTTCTGTGGTTAATAAATCCCTTTAAAAAAACAATAATAATTTGGTCACTCAATCCAGACTGTGTGTGGGACACTGCTGTGTGCATTTGGCTGTTGAGTTAGACCTACAAAATACACAGTCACTGCACTTTATGATATATTCTGTGAAGCACTTTGAGATGCCTCAACGACGTGAAAAGGCGCTATATCAAATGCAAGGATTATTATTATTATCACAAACAGCTTAAACAAGACTTCACTGACTGTATCTCTGCTTAAATCATCCCTCTTTTCACTTCTTTCTTTCTCTTTCTTCCATTCTCACTATCTTTCCATCGCTCACTTTTTCCCTTTTCTCTCTTTGTCTCTACCTTTCCATCCTTACCCCTGCTACTTTCCTTGCTTCTTTTTCACTTTCCCTTGCTCTTTCTCGCTCTCTTCCTTTTTCTCTTCTTTTTCCTTCTCTTTCCCTGTCTCTATCCATGTCTCACTTTGTTCTCTTTCTCCCCCTCTCCCTTGCTCCCTCACTCTCCGAGAGGGACTGGTGGGGACTGAATGAAGTAGGCCATAAAGCTTGGGGCCCAAGTTTGTGTTCTGACGCTGTGTTAAGCCATCGTCTGACAGGTAGTGGCATGTGAGCCACTGGGCAGCAGGGAGAACTGACAGAATTACAATATCTCAGTCAGCCAGCGGGCAAGCCTCAGAGAGACAGGCTCTTTGTGTGAGGTTACGACTAATCAATCTCAGTTATACAGCATTAGCCATATGTTCCCCAGAGCCATGCACTAATAATAACAATAATAATAATATCCCTTGCATATGATATAGCCTCTTATTATGTCGTTGAGACTTCCTGAAGCGTTTCATGGAATATATTGCAAATTGAATTGACAATATATTTTGTGGGTGAAACGCGGCAGCCAAATGTCCATAAACAGTCGTGGATTGAGTGACCCTTTTTTTTTACGGATTATTGCCGCCAGAAAGTGATCCGCCAATTGACTAACAACCATGTTTCGACTTACTGCTGGGTAAACAGAGGTTTCTGGGAATCGAACCTGAGTCCTCTCGTTTGTGAGGCTATTCTGCTAACCACTACACTGCAGGGATCCTTGTGTTTGATTCAGCGGCTAATTACGTCATTGATACGTCTCAAAAGATTTTCCCATGAAGTGTAGTGACTGACTGCAAACATAGCAGCCAATTTGTGCACAGCAAGCCCTACACGCACTTGTCTCGCAATCAAGGGGACCCAGGTTTGATTCTCAGGCGGGCAAAATATTGGGCAAATTTCCTTACTCCACATGCCTCTGTTTGCCTAGTAGTAAGTAGGAACCTGGTTGTTAGTTGATTTTTCAGATCGCTTTTCTGGGGGGAATAAACCCTTCAAAAAAACAATTTCATCACTCAATCCTTGACTGTTTGTGGGAGCTCTGCTGTGTACAATTGGCTGCCGTGTTTCACCCACGTAATATACAGTCAATTCACTTTACAATATATTCTGTGAAGCACTTTGAGATGTCTCAACAACGTGATAAGGCGCTATATCAAATATAAGGATTAATATTATTATAAACACCATGAAGTTAAATGACAGAATTTTTTTATATATGCGGTATTGTTGGCCAGGACACTGGGAGAGACAATGGGTGGGGGAGGGTAGTGTGGCGATGTTCAGGGGGCACACAACAACCCTCCAACAACACACATACATACTTACACATAAACCGACAGACACACACACAACCCTTCCCCATACACACCCACATGCACAACCCCCGCGCACACACAAATGATTCCCCCCACACAAACCCGCACATATAGTGTTGGATAGCTCTTTGATAGTTGGTAGCTCTTTCAAACAGCCAGCACAGGCATGGTGGACCAAATGGCCTCCTTCTGTGCTGTAGGATTTTAATGATTCTATAGCGGGGTCTCCTTGGAGCTGAACATGCCTGGCAATGCAATGTTGGAATTGAGCCCACTCTCTGTGAGGGTCTCTAGTCCGGTTCCTGAGCTAGACAGGTCTGCAGTATTCCAGGGCACAGTTCAGCCTAGGTATCAGCAGGGACCTGGAAGGGCAGACCAATCACTGGATGTAGGGAGTTATCGCACTCAGCTCCTACTAACCCTGCAAACCAAAGCCATAACGGGTCTCCTCAAACAGTTTCTCCTCTAGCCCCCGGTCCATCTTGTACAGCGTTCCTCAGGGCTGTGTCCTTGGTCCCCTCCTCTTCAATATCTATATGCTCCCTATTGGTGACTTCATCCGCAGACATGGGGTCAACTTCCACATGTATGAGGATGACATCCAACTCTACCTCTCTGCCTCCACCCTTGACTCCAGGACCACTGTTGTCCTGACAGAATGTCTGTCTGTCAGACATCAAGTCCTGGATGAGAGCGAACTTTCTTCAACAAAACCGAAGCCCTCCTGATTGGCTCCTCTCAGCGCCTCCTCACCTCAGACACTGACAGTATCACCATCCATGGATGCACACACCACCTTGCTAAGCCAGTCCGGAACCTTGGGGTCTTGTTTGACCCTCAACTATCCTTTCTACCCCCATTCACGCCATGATCCGCTCTGCCTTCCCCCACCTCCACAATATCGCCCGGCTCCGACACTGTCTCACACCGCAGGCCGCCGAAACCCTCATACACGCCTTCATTACATCGAGGTTCGACTATGTAAACTCATTGCTTGTCGGCCTCCCCAACTCTTCCCTCCACAGGCTGCAACGTATGTGTGTATGGGGAAGGAGTTGTGTGTGTGATTCCAGAACTCTGCAGTCCGTGTCCTCTCCTGCACTAGGCTCCACAACCCTATCACCCCCATCCTTGCCCAACTCCACTGGCTTCCCATCACACAGAGGACACAGTTCAAGAATCTGGTCCTCACCTTCAAACCCCTTGCTCCCCCCTACCGCTCCGACTTCCTAACTCCCTACCATCCTGTTTGTTCTCCCCGCTCAGTGGGCTCTGGCCTGCTTCACATCTCCCGCCCTGCTCGCACCACTCTGCACCTACCCTCTGGAATTCCATCCCGCAGTCCCTCCATCTTGCCCCCTCCCTCGCCATCTTCAAGACCCACCTCAAGACCCTCCTCTTCGATTGTGCTTTTGATGTCCCTACTTCCCTCCCTGCCCTCCCCCACCCCGACCCCCAGCTCAGGTCCATAACGCTGTCTGTCCATGGCCTTGGGACGTCCTCCGACGTGAAAGGCGCTTTATAAATGTAATTTTGTTGTTGTTGTAGAGTGGTCCTAGCTGGACAAGCAGCGAGAAAGCTTGCTAGACAGTGATCTCAAAGACAAGCTATGTGGTTTTAGCTGGTTAGACTCCAGCAGCAGTTACCCCAACACACACTCCGGGGTCCCCAAGCCTTGATTCTTGCCAACCTGCGCCTAATACTCTATGGAATTAGGTAAGCGGGATGTGTCCCTCCAGGGAGAGAGTGCACATTCCATTCCAACAATCTGTTTCTCCATGTGTAGGTGGGATGCATGGAAATCTCAGCTTGGTTTGGATAATCTTAAGGATAGTGATGATTTCTGCAGGTGTCAGACACCCGGCTGACCAAAAAAAATGATTCTATAGGTAAGAGCCTGGCTCGGTTGCTCTCTCATCTCTGAGCTAGGAGGTTGTGTATTTGAGCTATCTCGGCTGATGAGAGGTTAAAACTTCAGATGAGACATAAAACTGAGGTCCAGTCTGTGCCTGTTCAAGTGGGCGTTACAGATCCCTCGGCTCTATTCAAAAAGAGAAGGGAGTATCTCTCTCTGGGTGTCCTGGCTGATGATAATAATAATCCTTATAGCAATAATCCTTGCATTTGATATTGCGTTTATCACAGCTCTTCACAGAATATATTGTAAAGTGAATTCACTGTATAGAGGGCAAAACGCAGCAGCTAATTGTAACAGCTGTTCCCACAAACAGTCGTTCATTGAGTAACCACATTTTTTTTTAAGGTATTATTACCCCCGGAAAGCAATCCACCAATTGACTGACAACCAATCGACCTACTTACTGTGGAATCCTGTAGCTCAGTGGTTAAAGCACTCACCTCGCAAGCGAGAGACCTTGGTTTGATTCACGGCAGGGCGAAACTTTGGGTAAGTTTCCTTATTCCACATGCCTCTGTTTACCTAGCACTAAATAAAAACCCGGTTGTTAGTCGATTGGCGGATTGCTTTTCCGGGGGTAATAATTCCTTAAAAAATGTTGGTCACTCAATTCACCACTGCTTGTGGGATACTGTTCTGCTCAATTGGCTGTCGCGTTTCATCCACAAAATATTCAGTCAATTCACTTTACAGTATATTCTGTGAAGCGCTTTGAGATGTCTCAAAGACGTTATAAGGCGCTATATCAAATCCAAGGATTATTATTATTATTACTGCTTGGAAAACAGTGGCTTGTGGAGTACGGAAACTTGCCTAATGGTTTCGCCCTGCCTAGGAATCGAACCCAGGTCCTCTCGCTTGCAAGGCAAGTGGAAAATAACCCAGATAAAATCAATCATTCATTTCATGGCTGTTTGTGGGCCATTGCTGTGTGCAAATTAGCTGCCGTGTTTCGCCCACAAAATACACAACGCTTTACAGTAAATCCTGCAAAGTGCTTTGAGATGCCTTCCTAACATGAAAGGCGCTATACCGAATGCAGGATCATGAATAATTTCCCTGTAAAAGAATTTGTCTCAACTGTGCTTTACAGCAGAGAATTCCCCATTCCCAATAGCCATTGGTGTCAAGTTATAATTTTTGTAAACCTCCCCTTTAAATTAGTTTCTCGGGATTATTTTAAATTTGTGCCCCTCTGGTGGTTGACTCATCAACGTGTGGAAATAATCCATTTGATCGCTGCTAACCCTGATGGTACTCTATAATTAAGGTGTCATCTTAACTCTCACCTCCACTTTACGCCCTACATCGGAGACTTTGAGCTCATAGTCTAGGCTGATGCTCCAGTGCAGTGCCTGGGGGGAGTGAGGCATCGTCAGAGGTGCTATCCTTCGGATGAGATGTTAAACTGTGCTTCCATCTGTGCCTGTTCAGGTGTATGTTAAAGATCCCGCGGCTCTACTTATAATAATAATAATAATCCTTGCATTTGATATAGCGCTTTTCACGTCGGGAGGACGTCCCAAAGCGCTTCACAGAACACACTGTAAAGTCAATTGACTGTATATTTGTGGGCGAACGCGGCAGCCAATTTACTTGAAAAGCAAAGGGAGTTTCTCTCTCCTGGTGTCTTAGTCAACAATCCCACTGATAAAAATTCACTTCATGGCTGTTTGCGGGGTGTTGCTGTGTGGAAATTGGCTGTCACATTCGCCCATAAAATACAGTCACTACACTTTATAATGAAATGCTTTGCAGTACATAGGAGTCTTGTAGCTCAGTGATTAAAGCACTCACCTTGCAAGCGAGACACCTGGGTTCAATCCCAGGCAGGGCGAAACCTTGAGCAAGTTTCCTTACTCCACACGCCTAACAATAATCCCTCCAAAACAAAACAATAATAAAAAATTGGTCATTTTCAATCCATGACTGTTTGTGGGACACTGCTGTGCGCAATTGGTTGCCGCATTTCACCCACAAATACACAGTCAATTCACTTTACAGTCTATTCTGTGAAGCGCTTTGAGACGCCGAGAAGACGTGAAAAGCACTATATCAAATGCAAATTATTATTATTATTATAGGAGATGTCCACCTGATGTAAAAGGCAAGTTTCCTTACTCGACACACTTCTGTTTATCTAGCAGTAAGTAGGTTGTTAGTCAATTGGCAGATCACTTTCCAGGGGTAATAAGTCCTTAAAAAAAATTCCTTTCTAATAATAATAATTTAGTCACTCAATTCACGACTGTTTGTTGGCCACCGATGTGCGCAATTGGCTGCCACATTTCACCCATAAAATATGTAGTCAATCCACTTTACAGTATATTTTGTGAAGTGCTTTGTGACATCTCAACGATGTGATAAGGTGTTGTATCAAATAAGGATTATTATTATTATCCAATAGCAACACGGGATCCTTATCCCCAAATCTCTGGAACTCTGACTCAATCCTCTGTCTTTCCCCCTCTTGTTGCCCAACTTGAAATCACACAGGAAGATTTTCCTCTTCAACCTACGGTCACCTCCTCCCTTTTCCAGCTCAGGATCAAACCACACCATTGTTAGTAATAATAATAATTCTTGCAATTGATATATAAAATGAAGTGACTGTGTATTTTCTGGGCAAAACGCAGCAGCCAATTGTGCACAGCAGTGTCCCACAAACAGTCGTGAAGATACTATTACCCCCAGAAAGCGATCCGCCAATCCACTAACAACCGGGTTCCTACTTACTGTGAGGTAAACAGAGGTGTATGGAGTAAGCAAACTTGCCCACCTAGGAATTGAAGCCAGGTCTTTCGCTTGCGAGGCGAGCGCCCTAACCACTACGCTACAGGACTCGAATTTAAGCACTCATAGGAAGGGCACTATATAAACACAAGTTGTTGTTGATTTCCAAGACAAGACGCTGAGCTCATGGTTGAGACTCAGATGAATTCCAGGACATTAAGAACTTTCCAGAATTCTGGAGGATCTGAAGATTTGTGCTGATGTTAATGAGGCTGGGACGGGTGCACAGTGATGCCTGGCTTCTCTCTCTTGACGCCTCCCGGGCAGGTGAGCCACAGTGAAGGCTTGTCATGTCAGCCTGCCCACCCGCCCAGTCACAGAGCTCCAGCCAGCATCAGTCATGCTACTTATACTGAACCTTCTCCCCACCCCCCCCCCACCCAACAGCACTCCCCCCAGGAGCTCCCAGATGACAGAAGGCAGATGAGAGATACACATCGGCTCAGCAGCCCCCACGCCCCAGGGGCAGTGAGCAGGCTGGGACACTTTCACTCATCTCAAAGTGAAGGATATCAGCCCGGTAAGCTCATAATAGTCAGTCAGGTACAGGGCAAACCATGTGTGTGTGAGAGAGAATGTGTGCGCGTGCATGAAACTGTGCGCGTGTGTATCCATGTGTGTGTGTGAGAGAGAGACTATGTGTGTGTGCTTGTGCATTTGTATATCTGACTGTGTGTGTGTGACTGGATGTTTGTATCTGTGTGTGAGACTATGTCTGTGTCTGTATGTGCGCACGGGCGTGTGTGTATGACTGTATCTGTGTAAGACTGTGTGCAACTTTATGTGAGTATTTGTGTGTGTGTGTTTATGTCTAATAATACCATATTTGTATTTGATACAACGCCTCATTACTTTTTATTGGATTTTACTGTAAAGTGTAGTGACTGTGTATTTTACCGGTGAACCCCAGTCTGTCACCGACAAACAGAGAGATATTTAAACCACCGCTGCCCACACTGGCTTTCCCGCTCATTTGTTCACACTCTTCCTTTCTCCCTTGTTCGTTCACACTCCACACACCCCCACCCCGGCCCCCCTGGCTCCCCCCGGCCTCCGGGGGGAGGAGGTTACTGTTTACATGGCAGAGAGTTGACAGATGGTGCTGACACGGAATTCATGTCTCTAGCCTGGGGCTGGCTGACTTCAGACCCAGCCCTTGCTCTGTGTTTAGCAACGAATTCCACATCGAGATCCAACCAGTAATTACAAGTAAATCACCGGCTGTACCCCCGGCACCCAGCACTGGCATTAAAATGGCAGAGCTTGGGCAGTGTTCCCAGGGCTCCCACCACCCGGAATTAAATACGCATCATAATAATACTCTGGTTATTCCTTTCAGTTTTGTGATTTTCCCACCTTCTAGGTAAACAGAGGCGTGTGGAGAAAAAAAAAGTATACTGGGTGGGGTGAAATTAGGTAAATGTTCTTACTCCACACACCTCTGTTTACCTAGCAGTAAGTGGGAACCCGGTTTTTAGTAAATTGGTGGATTGCTTTCCGGGGTTAATAATCCCTCAAAAAATTAGGTCACTCAATCTATGACTGTTTGTGAGACTCTGCTGGGTGTAATTGGCTACTGTTTTTCGCACACAAGTACAGAGTCAATCCTCTTCACAATATAATGATAATAATAATCCTTGCATTTGATATAACGCCTAATCACATCTTTGAGATGACTCAAAGCGCTTCACAAAATATATTATGAATATAAGTGAACTGACTATACATTTTTGGTCAGCAGGGTGTCTGATACATGCGGAAACTCATCACCAAGCTTAAGAAACCAAGCTGAGAATGCATCCCACCTACACATGGAAATCCCAGAGATAGATTGTTGGAATGGAATGAGCGCTCTCTCCCTGGAGAGACACATCCTCATCCCCTAATTCCAAAAAGTATTAAACGCAGGTTAGCAATATTCAAGGCTTGGGGATCTTAAAGTGTGCGTTGGGGTAACCGATGGAGTCTAACCAACTAAAACCGCACAGCTTAGCCTTGATATCGCTGTCTGGCAAGCTTTCCCACTGCTTGTCCAGCTAGGACCACCTGACCTGTTAGGGCTTTGGTTTGCAGGGTTAGCAGGAGTCAAGGGAGAGGATTTCCTGCTCCCAGTGACTGGTCTGCCCTTCAAAGTCCTGCTGATGTGCCAGGCTGGTTGCGCTGTCTTCAGCAATGCCCTGGAATACTGCGGACCCGCCTGGCTCAGGAACTGGACTAGAGACCGTCGCGAGGGTGGGCTCAATTCCGACATTCTGTTGCCAAACATGTCACCTTGGAGACAATTCAGGCTCCTCCCAAGGAAGATTGTCATTAGTTTGTCATTCGACATCTGACAGTTTTGAGCCCTCACTAGGTGGATAGTAGGTACCAGGATCTCCCTGCAAGCTTCGGGGTGGGCAAATTTTCTGTATATTTTGTGGGCGAAACGTGGCAGGCAATTGCACACAGCAGTGTCCCACAGACAGTGGATGGAGTGACCAAATGTTTTTCTTTTCCTGAAGCCCCCCCCTCAACTCCCACCCCAGGCAAGAGCTGGTGACAGACAGGCAGAGCTGGGGATCAGGTTTGGAGCACAATCTGAACACAGAGCTGAAAGCTGCCCACAGGGGGTGGAGGCCTGAGCTGGAATGTGAAAGCAAATGCCATTCGCTCCCCACCACCATTAACAGTCATTTTTGGCGTCTTGGCACTTGAGGAGAGCAGACAGAGAAATGTCACTAAACAAATACTTCATAGTAAGATCAACCTCCTGTCTGCAGACCAGCCAAACACTGTCACTGGGTTGATTTCAGGCTCTTCACCATCTACCTATAAACAACAACAACAAATTACATTTATATAGCGCCTTTCATATTGGGATGACGTCCCAAGGCACTATACAGTTAAGGGTTTGCAGTCAAGCTGTGGGTTGAAATTGAGAGTTGGAGGGTAGGAGGGGGTGGAAGTGTGGCCGAAGACACGATCAAAGAGGATGGTATTGAGACGGGCCTTGAAGGAGGCAAGGGAGGTGGCGGAGGGGCCCTGGGGAGTTCTAGAGGTGGGGTAGAAAGGCTGAAGGCCTGAATGCCAGCAGACAAGCTTCTGACTCAGAGATGAGAGAAGTACCACTGAGCCAGGCTGACACACACTTCCTAGTCTCTTTCCTGTAATTTCTCCCTACCCCCTGAACCGGTGTTGCTGGGTGTATGAGAGAGTCCTGGGGTTTCTTTTCTTGGGCCCATTGAGGCTGGTAACCAGCTCTTTGAAGGGTTGTGATCTTCTCAGGAATGCATAGGGTCCTCCAGCCTGGACATTCCTCCCTTTCGAACAATCAAAGGCACCACACTAATAGACTAGGAACATGCACCGAAAATGTTAGCAGCTTAGGGGCACCTCTGCTACCTGTTAGCGCTTGATTCAAAGCCACTTAACCTCGCTTTACTTCACTTCCCCTGTAATCAGGCATACTGCCCCCCGCCACACACACAGACACACATGTACACACTGCCCAGCCCCTGTTTAAACTTAAGAGATTCTCTCCTCCATATATCCTCTCCTGTAACATAGAAACCTACCACACAAGGACATTCAACCCATTGTTTTATTAATTAATTTCTGTATCTCATGTTGTAGTGGTTTTGCCCACAAAATACAGTCAATTCACTTTACAGTATATCCTGTGAAGCGCTTTGAGGTATCTCAATGACATGATAAAATACGATATCAAATGCAAGTATTATTATTATTATTACTATTTTCTGCCCTGGGGGGGTTAAGTATGGATGAGTAGGGTCTCCCCTGCTTAGATGAACTATCCCCAAGATGATGGAATGTCGGAATCGATCCAGCCCTCCGTGATGGTCTCTAGTCCAGTTCCTGCGCCAGGTGGGTCTGCAGTATTCCAGGGCACTGCTGATGACAGCACAGCCCAGCCTGGCTCATCAGCAGACAAGGGCAGACAACAACAACAACAGCTTGGATTTATATAGCGCCCTCCACGCCAGACGGTGTCTCAAAGTGCTTTACGGTTTAGTATCCCGGGGCTGAACCAGGGGGAGGCGGAGGAAGGGGGAGGAAGGTGAGTAAAGGCGCAGTCAAAAAGAGAGGTCTTAGTAGAGACCTGAAAATGGGAAGGGAGGGAGCGAGACGAAGGGAGTGAGGAAGGCAGTTCCAGAGCCTCGGGGCGTAGTGGCTGAAAGCACGGCCACCGAGGGTGGAGCGGAGGACTCGGGGGACGAGGAGCAGGCCAGACCCGGAGGAACGAAGGCAATGGGTACTGTGCTGAGGAGAGAGGAGGTCAGAGAGGTAGGGGGGTGTAGAGAAGTGCAGGGACTTGAATACAAGGGTGAAGATCTTGAAATCGATCCTCTCTGGGATGGGCAGCCAGTGCAGTCTGGCAAGGACCGGGGTGATCGGGAAGCGGAGTTTGGTGCAGGTGAGAACGCGGGCGGCAGAGTTCTGAATGAGTTAGATTTTATGGATGGTAGTGGACGGAAGACCGACGAGGAAGACGTTTGAATAGTCCAGCCGAGAGATGACAAAGGCATGGACCAGTCACTGGGTTGATTTCACCATCGCCTATAAACAAATTACATTATATAGTAGCTTTCACCTTTCATATTGAGATGACACCTGGGATATAGCACCTTTCATATTAGGCCAAAGGCACTGTACAGTTAAGGGTTTGCACCCAAGCTGTGGGTTGCAATTGAGGGTTGGAGGGTAAGAGGGGGGTGGAAGTGTGGCCAAAGGCATGATCAAAGAGGAGGGTCTGGAGACGAGCCTTGAAGGAGGCAAGGGAGGTGCCGGAGGGGCCCTTGGAAGTTCAAGAGGTGGAGTAGAAAGGCTGAAGGCCCGATTGTCAATGGTGGAGTGGGCTGTGCAGGGGACATGGCGCAGGGCAGTGCCCTCTCTGAGCGGATTGAGCAGACAGGTTGCTAAGGTGTTAATAGTTTCCAGGGATGGAGAGAAACAAAACCTTGGGAGGGCTTTGAAGCCGAGGACGAGGATTTTGAATTCTATCCACTGGGGGATGGGGAGCCAGTGGAGGTGGGCAAGGGTGGGGATGATAGGGTCACAGAGCCTGGTGTGGGAAACGACACAGTGTTCTGAACGATCTGCAGCTTGTGGAGGGAAGAGTTGGGAAGGCCAACAAGTGGGGATTTGGGGCCCTAAAACCTGGATGTGATGAATGGAATAAGATTCTCTGATGCACCCCTCCTCCCACAGTGCACTGGGACATCAGCCTACTGAGTATGTAGGGTCAATGTCCCGATGTGGGGGCTTGAACCCACGATCTCCTGTCTTGGAGTCGAGAGTGTTACTGACTGAGCCAATCGGGTTGGCATCATGTCAACTTTGCATTGAACACTGGAACAAAATGCAAGTTGGTTCTTTCTCTCTGTCTCTCTTTCTTCTCTGCAGGGTGGGTGTGACCTGGCCTCCTCTCACACATTAAAGCAACCTCCAGTTTGAGAGCAATCCAGCTGGCTCAGTGACAGAGGCGGATCTCACTCCTGGATTCCTCTGCAGAAGTCACACAGAGGTTATGGGTCCACCACACCCATAACATGAGTGCAAAAATCCATCCTGTGGATGAGACATTAAACCAAGGCCCCATCTGCCAGGTGGATGTTTGGAATACTGCAGCGTGGTGGTTAGAGCACTTGCCTCGCAAACACGAGGACCAGGGTTCGATTCCCGGGCAGGGTGAAACCTTGGCCAAGTTTCCTTACTCCACACACCTGTTTACCTCGCAGTAAGTACAAACCCGGTTGTTAGTCATTTGGCAGATCACTTTTCTGGGGATAATAATCCCTTAAAAAATAACTAAATCAAATAATAATTTGATCACTTAATCCACAAATATTTGTGGGACACTCCTGTGTTCAATTGGCTGCTGCATTTCGCCCACAAAATACACTTTACAGTATATTCTGTGAAGCACTTTGAGACGTCTTAACAGCGTAATAAAGCTCCATAACAAATGCAGGGATTATTATCATCATTATTATTTTCATTATCTTTGTTACTATTATTATTTTTATGTTAAAGATCGAAAAGAGAAAGAAGTTTCTCTCCCCACCGCCCCTGTCCTGGTCAACAATCTACCAAATAAAGTTGGTCACTCACTTCATTGCTGTTTGTGGGATGTTGCTGTGCGCAAATTGGATGCCACATTCACCCACAAAACACAGTCACTACACTTTACATATACTCGCGCGGTATTAATAGAAACTTGTAACATGGATATGTTGGTTAAAAGATACGAAGCAAAGGGTGGGGTAGGTGGTTGTTATTCACAGTGGAGAGATGTAGATAATAATGCCCACCAACAGTCACTGCTTTTCTCCGTTTATATCAACAACAACTTATACTTGTATAGCACCCTTCACATCAGAAAGACATCCCAGGATGCTGGACAGTCAGGGGTTTTTGAACCCAGGCTGGGTGTTGGGGTTAGGAGGGGTGGAGGGCAGGGGGTATGGAAGTAGGATGGCGGCTGAAGGCATGTTGGAAGAGGAAGGTCTTTTGACGGGACTGGAAAGAGGCAAGAGAGGGGTGAGGCGTAGGGATTGCAGGATGGAATTCCAGAGTGTGTAGCTGCGATGCTGAATGCCTGATCAGCAATGGTGGGAAGGGAAACGCGGGGGACCTGAAGAAGGTCAGTGTCCACCAAGCGGGGGGAGTGGACAGGCTGATATGGGGCTAAGAGGTCAAATATGTAGGGGGGAGAAAGACCGTGGAGGGCTTTGAAGGTGAGAACAATGGTTTTATACTCGATTCGGTCATGAAGATCAAGGAACGTCAGAGATTTCAATGTAAATGGACTTACTGAGCCCAACCATCTGGACAGGCAGGTAAGGCAAGACTGCCCATCGTCATCCACCCTGTTTGATGTGTTCATCAACATTGTGTTCAAAGGCATGGAGGGGGAAGGAATTGGTGTATCTGTTCATTTCTGATAGGATTGTGGAGCTTCTGTTTGCAGATGATATTGTGCTGCTAGTGACCTCACCTGGAACCTTCTGGGCTGCACCCGCCATTTTGAACACTGGGCCAACCGGTGGGGCATGGTGATAGGTGCCCCCAGTGTGGAGTCATGGTTCGAGCGAGTTGATTGAAAGATACAAGGGGCATCAGTCCTGTCCCAATTGGTGGACTCTAACTTCAGTCTTGACACTGTCCTGAAGGACCGCGCTGAGAAGGGCCAAAGGTCACTCTGGTCATGCTCATCCCTCTTCAAGAACAGCAAGGTTCCAATGCAGTGGAGAGGCTTCCTCCAACTCATCTGCAAAGTCCAGGATCAAGCTGTGAGGTGGATTTGTGGCAAATATGAGAAGTGGCTACAGGAAGGAGGGCTCCTCTGACCTATCACTCATCACCCTGGAGTTGAAGTCGGCTTCACAGCGGGCGTGTCTATTTGGCAAGGCCCTTCACATTAGGACTTGGAATGAACCACTGGAGCTGAATAAGCCTGGTACGTGGCATTGGACTTGGACCTTGAGAACATCAAGGTGGTTGGCACATCACAAGCTGCCCTGTAAAGGTCCTCCCACCACACTGAAGGCAGATAGCCATCAGATTGCTGATGAGGCTTGGGGTGACAGCTGCTGGAAGGTGTTACCTGGAGTCCGAGTTTGTGAACGCATGTTTGTATCTAATACGTGGATTCCACCTTGATTGGCCAGTAGAGAGGGAAGAAGATGCTGCTTAAACTCTGCACCTCCAATTGGTGGAACCATTGTTCAATGGGAAGGGATGCGTGCCTGAGCTGGGGACAAGAAGATGGTGGCAATCCTCTCATGTATGTCATGCTGAGATACGTCGTCTTCGGGAAGCTCGCAGGGAGTTCCTTGTACCTACGATCCACATAATAAGGGCTCAAACCCACACTTGTCAGATGGCAAATGACCAACTAGTGACTATGCTCCTTGGGGGGGAAGGGGGGTAGGTAGACGGGGACTCCTTGGGGCTGAACTGACTCCAAGGTGACATGTTCGGCAACAGAATGTCAGAATTGAGCCAGCCCTCTGTGATGGTCTCTAGTCAGGTTCCTGCGCCAGGTGGGTCTGTAGTATTCCAGGGCACTGCTGATGACAGTACAGCCCAACCTGGCTCATCAGTTGGACCTGGAAGGTCAGACCAGTCACTGGGGCAGGGAGTCATCCCGCTCAGCGCCTGATAACCCTGCAAGTCAAAGCTCTAATGGGTTATGTGGTCCAAGCTGGACAAGCAGTGGCAAAGTTTGTCAGGCAGCAATATCAATGGCAAGCTGTGTGGTTTTAGCTAGACTCCAGCATTTACCCCAACTAACCCTCTGACGTCCTTAGGCCTTAACTCTTGCGAACCTGTGCCTAATAATTTCTGGAATTAGGTAAGCAGGATGTGTTTCCACAGGTGTCAGACACCTGGCTGATCAAAACAACATCACTGTAAAGTGTAGTGACAGTGTATTTTGTAGGTGAATGTGGCAGTCAATTTTTGCACAGCGATATCCCACAACTAGTGACTGAGTGACTGATTTTTTTAATGTATTTTTTTCCAGTAGATTTTTAGTGTCCACCTGCACAGGGTGCAAACTGGACTTCTGACTCAGAGACAAGAGTGTTACCACTGCGCCAAGCTTCCACATTTTAGTTCAGTTAGAATCAGAGTGGGAAATAATAAACTTAACACCTCAGGGTATACAGAAGTTCTTAACAACACCTTCACTTTTTAAACCAGGGTATTAATTCACACCTAACCACAGGAATGCAATTACAAGCACTGGAAACACCTTTTGCCCCTCTCATAGCTGCTGTTCTGAGCTACACTACAAGTGATTGACATTGACATGTCATGGGTATTTTTAGTCTGACACACATGGAAACCCATCACGTGTTTTAGAGCATCCAAACTACTCACGTCATCCGAAGGGCAGATGGATGTGGGATGTGGGTGGTTTCCCAGGTGGTTTGTGGGATGTCGCTGTGCTGCTACATTTACCTGCAAATCACACAGTCACTACATTTAGTGAAAAGTGAATCTTAGATAACTTGAGCCAGTCAGGTGATTCAAGGTGCCAATCTGCCTCCGAATACAATACAATTTACATTTACACAGCGCTTTTCACGTCAGGAGGACATCTCAGTGTGCTTTGTAAGAAAAATGTACTTTTATTATTTAATTAACGATTAAATAATGTGCGCACAATTTGGATGTTTAACAGTTGTTTCCTTTATCATAGTTCCACAGTCAAAAACTATATTAAGAACAAAGTCTTAAAAAAAATTCTAGGACAAGCGATAATGGGAGCATCCAGATTATCAGAGAATTAAGTATTGATCAGTTACCTGTCCCTAATCCTTGCATTTGATATCACGTCTTTGAGACGTCTCAAAACGCTTCACAGAATAGCGAGAAGTTAAGACAGGGTCAAGTTATCAGGAATTTACTGTATTTTACCTGAGGGTTTGTCATCCAGGACCCTGGGAGAGAGAAACTATTTTCGAACAGCGCAGCAGGATCTTTAACAACCCATTTAAAGAGTGCACTGATGGGACCTTGGTTTAATGTCTCATCTGACAATGCAGCACTTCACCCAGCACTGTATTTAAGTGTCAGCCCAGCCTGGATTAGCCCTGACATGGGGTTTGTACCCACAACCTGCTGACACTCCTCCCCACCCGCACCCACTCACTATTGAAGGGGGAACTTTCAGTTATTCTGCTATTCACATTGTGCTGTCAATCTCCCGGCCGCATTCATTTATGTATTTATACATATACCTTTGATTGTTCACTTCACATGGTTCGTAATAATAATACTTGCAATTGATATAGCACCTCACCATATCGCTGATATGTCGTTTTGCAAAATATACTGTGAAGTGAATTGACTGTGTATTTTGTGGGTGAAATACAACAGCCAATTGTGCACAGCAGTGTCCCTCAAACAGTCATGGTATGAGGGACCAAATTATTATTATTATTTTGAAAGGATTATTATCCCCGAAAAGCGATCCAGAATCAACTACCAACTGGATTCCAATTTACTGCTAGGTAAACGGAGGCGTGTGGAGTAAAGAAACTTGCTTAAGGTTTCACCCCGCCTGGGAGTTGAACCCAGATCCTCTTGCTTGCAAGGTGAGCATGCTACCCACTATGCTACAGTCCTCCACCTTGTTTGTGGAGCATCGGCTGTTACCTCACAATGAGTCGGATGCTGCTGACCAGTTCTCTTAGCTTTAGAAAAGGAATCTGGTTTCAAGTTAGTAAATGGGGTCAATGGGTTTCCATTAGCTGGGGAAGTCGAGCAAGATTCTTCAATGTAAATACAAGTAAACAGACCGGCTTGGCAGCCGAGGGGTGTGCTGTAGGGAGTGCTGTCCCATTGTGCTGAGTAACTTGTTATCAATAAATAAATAAACAGATAAAACCCAGCGCCCGTTCACATTTCCTTCCCCGGCTTGTCCTGCTCTGAGCTCCTTTTTCCGACTCGTGAACCCTGTTTCATCCTCGGAGGTCTCCCGTTGACCTCTTCCCCGGCCTCAAGCCACCAGAACTCCCTGTTGATACAAGGCAGCTGTCAGTGTGTATGTGTGTGTGTGTATCTGTGTGTATCTCGCTCTCGCTTCCATCAAAACAAGTTTGAGGCAAAAGGGCAGAACAGCAGCTTAGAATAAAAATAATTCTTTGCATTTGGTATAGTGCCTTATCACATCGAGACATCTGAAAACCCTTCACAGGATTTAATAATAGCAATAATATCTTTGCATTACATATAGCGCCTCATCACATCATTGGGATGTCTAAAAGCGCTTCACAGGATATACTATAGAGCGAATTGACTGTATACTTTGTACGCAAAAAATATACTCTAAATTGTAGTGATCATATATTTTGTAGGCAAATGCAGCAGCCAATTTGCACACAATAACAGCTTGCATTTATGTAGTGTTCATCATGCTGGGTAGCTTCCAAGAGAGCTTAATGTCACAGCAATGTCCAACAAACAGCCATGAAGTGAGTGACCATTTTTTTTTATTTGGGGGACTGTTAGCCAGGAAACCAAGACAGAGAAACTCCCTTCTCTTTTCCAATAGCGCCGCGGGATCTTTAACGTCTGCCTGAACGGGCACAGATGGGACCTCGGTTTAACATCTCATCTGAAAGACGGCACCTCTGACAATGCAGCACGCCCCCCAGCACCGCACTGGAGTATCATCCTGGACTGTGTGTCTGAACTAATCGTGTGATCTTGGGAACGATGGATTTGAAAGTAGATAAATGTGAGGTAAATGCGACTATCCAATAAAGTGTTCAATTTCATGTTCAAAGTCCCGAGAGGTTTTGGAGGATAAATGGTGAAAGATTATACCTTCTGGTTGGTGAATTAGAGGGCATGGAGTCCTATAGAGTATTTTTTGGAGCACTCACCTCACAAGCGAGAGGACCCGAGTTTGATTCCCAGGCGGAGCGAAACCTTAGGCAAGTTTCCTTACTCCTCACGCCTCTGTTTACCCAGTAGTAAGTAGAAACTCAGTTGTTAGTCAATTGGCAGATTGCCTTTCCAGGGGTAATAAAAAATAAATAAAATAATGATAATGTGGTCACTCAATCTATGACTGTTTGTGGGACGCTGCTGTGCGCAATTGGCTGCCGCATTTCGTTAACAAAATACAGTCAATTCACTTTACAGTATATTTCTTGTGCTTTGAGATGTCTCAATGATCTGATAAGCTACTACATGAAATGAAAGACCAGGACGCTAGGAGAGAGAAACTCCCTCTCCTTTCGAGTAGCATCTTTAACATCACGGAATCGTTAACATCCGCCTGAACAGGACATAGCCAAGGAGCCTGGCGTGAAAGGCGATCGATCGAAATCCGAGGATTACTTATTAATATGTATTTAAAAGCCTAAGTGGGCGGTAGTAGTGGGGGGGGCGGTGGGGGTCGGGAGGAACTCAGGGCCCAATCGACCAGTGTTGACTTGCGTTAATAGGGAGCGTTTGATAAGTGAGACGGTTAATGAGAAGAGAGGAGAGAACAGAGTGCCTCTGGCAAATGTACTGGTGCCCACACACACACATAAACAGCCTCCTCCCCTCTGCTGTCAAATTGCCTCACAGTAATGCTATCGGTGCCTGATGGATGTGACCATTGATTGGGACCACTTAATGCGGGGTTCCCATCAGAATAGCCTTCAATCTACAGCCTGGGGATATCAGCCAGAGAGAACCAACTCCCAGATCAATTTCAAAGCAACTTTGGGGAGTTTGGAGAGTGCTTGCCTCCTGGGGTCACAATAGCCAGAGGGGCCTTTGCAAACCAACATCCAACTCCACTCCTCCTCACCTCCCGCTCTGCTCCCCTCTCCCATCCCCCCCCCCACCCCCCCCCCCCCCCGCCACCCCACTCACACAAAACTGAGACAGCTGTTTTGGAAAGAATCATAATAATCCTTGAATTTGATATGGAGTCCTGTAAGCTTGTATTGGAGGATCCACGTTCCAATTCGGGCAGAGTGAAACCTTAGGCAAGTTTCCTTACTCCACAAACCTCTGTTTACTTTGTAGTGAGTGGGAACCCAGTTGTTGGTCAATTGGCTTTCTGCGGTAATAATACCTTATAATAATTTGTGGAGTCCTGTAGCTCAGTGGTTAGAGCACTCGCTTTGCAAGTGAGAGACCTGAGTTCAATTCCAGGCAGAGGGCGAAACCTTGGGCAAGTTTCCTTACTCCACACAGAGCCTAATAATAATCCCTCCAAAACCAAAAACAATAATAAATTGGTCATTTTCAATCTACGACTGTTTGTGGGACATTGCTGTGCGCAATTGGCTGCCGCGTTCGCCCACAAATATACAGTCAATTCACTTTAGATTGTGTTCTGTGAAGCGCTTTGGGACGTCCTCCCGACGTGAAAAGCGCTATATCAAATGCAAGGATTATTATTATTATTATTAATAATAATAATTTTGATAATTCAATCCACGACTGTTTGTGAGACACTGCTGTGTGCAATTGCCTACTGTGTTTTGCCCAGAAAATACACAGTCAATTAACTTTATAATGTATTCTGTGAAGTGTTTTGAGACGTCTCAATGACATGTTAAGGGGCTGTATCAAATACAAGGATGATTAGTATTATTACATACCACCATATCATTTCGTTGAGATGTCTCAAGGCAATTCATAGAATATATTGTAAAGTGGTTTGATGTGTATTTTGTGGGTGAAACGTGGAGCCAATTGCGCACACAGTGTCCCACAAACAGTCGTGGTTTGAATGACTAAATGATTATTATTTTTATTTATTTATTTATTTATTTTGAAGGGATTATTACCCCCGGAAAGTGATCCGCCAATCGACTAACAACTGAGTTCCTACTCACTGCTAGGTAAACAGAGGCATCTGGTGTAAGGAAACTTGCGTAAGATTTTGCCCCACTCGGGAATCAAACACGGATCCTCTCACTTGCGAGGCGAGCGCTCTTATCACAACGCTTCAGGACTTCACTTGAGGTTGAATCAAAAAGGGGCGGAGGGTGGAGCAGGGGAAGAGCTTGGTGCCACAGTTAATATCACCTGTATTGACAAGTTCTGCTGATTGTCTGCTTGGCCTGCCTTCATCCAGGACTGTAAATCAATTGGATTAATGTGTGTGTCTCTGATTTAAAACGCAGAGCAAGTAACCCCAGGCTGTTTGCATTGGCTCCTGGTCATACTCTGCCACTAAGCAATGCTCCGAGATGCTATCCTGTGTGTAGGACCCGGGTTTGATTCCTGGGCAGGGCGAAACCTTAGGCAAATTTTGTTACTCCACACCCCTCTGCTTACCTATCAGTAAGTAGGAACTCAGTTGTTAGTCGATTGGCGGATCACTTTCTGGTGGTAATAATCCCTTCAAAAAAAAATTTGGTCACTCAATCCATGCTTGAGGTCAGGATACTGGAACTCATTTAAACATACTGGAACTGTAGGACACTGCTATGTGCAATCGGCTGCTGCGATTTGCCCTCAAAATATACAATCAATTCACTTTACTATATAGTCTGTGAAGTGTTTTGAGACGTCTCAATGACGTGTTAAGGAGCTATTTCAAATACAAGGATTATTATTATATAGCGCCTTATCCCTTAGCACTATTCCATCTTCGTTTACCTCCTTCAAAGTCTGTCTAAGGACCTTCCTCTTTGACTCCACTTTCAATCATCTTCCTCCCCCCCACTCTCATACCCCTTGACCCCATTGCTTCGAAATCCAACACGGGTGTAAACCCTCGATTGTCCAGCGCGTTGGGACATCCTCACAATGTGAAACGTGCTGTATAAATGCAATTAATTATTGTTCTTGTATTGGAAAATGAGAAGGCAGTTTCCCTCTCCCAGTGTCCTGGTCGTTCACTTCATGGCTGTTTGTGGGACATTGAGTGAATTTTTTTTGGAGGGATTATTACCCCTGGAATGTGATCCACCAATCTACTATCAAATGCTTTGAGACATCTCAACGACGTGAGAAGGCTCTATCAATATCACCCACCCAAATGACCACTCATCACAACATTGAGCTGTTTTTTTAAGTGAGTCCCAATATCCTGGCCTCAACCCCTCTTCCTAGTAACCTTGTTCCAGTTGTTAATTACCCTCTGGTTTCTATGCTTGTAGGGCCCGTGTTGACATAGGGAGTACATTCCTTGACTTACTGCCTTATGGTTGACTCTTGTTCTGTTTATGTGAATGGGCAGAGCTTTAGCTTTGGAGGTTGAGCGGATGTTCTGGAGGGATGAGACCAGTCTTGTTATCCTGTAAAACTAGGCACATTTACAGCACAGAAGGATCCCATTCGGTCCATCAGGTCCATGCTCCCTCTTTGAAAAAGTGATCCTTTCAGTCCCATTTACCTCAAAAGCATTTTATTATGATTATGAGCACAAGTGGTTGTTGAATAGTTGTAACAAGGCCTAAAGGTGAAACAGTCACAGCGCTGAAGGAGGCCATGCAGCCAATCGTGCCTGAGCCACCTGGTTAGAGCTCTCTGCTCAGACAACAACAACTTGCATTTATACAGTGCCCCTCACACTGGGTAGCATCACAGAGTGCTTGACACTGGCAGTGCCTGACACCAAGCCAGGGGAAGGTGACCGTAGCTGTTCAGACCATAACAGCTCACCTTCCCCCTCTTCTGTGATCATTACCACATCATCTGGGTCCCACACACACCTTTTCTGTCTCTGTTCTGCCTGTTTCCTTGCAATCCCCCCTTTGTTTTGCATAATTAACACCTCTTTAACCCATCATCCCCTGTCCTCTACCCCATTTTTTCCTTTGTCTTCCTTGCCACTGCCTCTCCCCTCTCTGTTAGCCCTTAAAAGCCTCTCCCTCCCAACATGCCCCAGTTCTCACCAAGGGTCGTGGACCTGAAACATTGACTCACTTTCCTTTCTCCATAGATGCTGCCTGACCTGCTGAATGTTCACAGAAACGTCTGTTTTTGTTCCAGCACCTGCAGCGTTTTGCATGACTATAAGTATAGTCGAAGACAAAGTTCTTCAGGTGCGATCTGAAGTAAGGAACGTGGAGTAAGGAAACTTGGCCAATGTTTCGCCCTGCCGGGAATCAAACCCAGGTCCTCTCTCTTAATAATAATAATCCTTGCATTTGCTATAGAGCTTTTTACGTCTTCTAGATGTCCCAAAGCGCTTCACAGAATATACTGTAAAGTGAATGACTGTATATTTGTGGGCGAACGCGGCAGCCAATTGCACACAGCAATGTCCCACAAACAGTCATGGATTGAAAATGACCAATTTATTATTGTTTTGTTTTGGAGGGATTATTATTAGGCATGTGGAGTAAGGAAACTTGCCCAAGGTTTCGCCCTGCCTGGAATTGAACTCAGGTCTCTCGCTTGCAAAGCGAGTGGTCTAACCACTGAGCTACAGGACTCCATGACAACTCTTGCGAGGTGAGTGCTCTAACCACTAAGTTACAGGACTCCATGATGGGGAAGGAGGGGGCAAGGCAGAGGGATAGAGGAGGAGTGTTCCAGAGTTTCGGGGCATAGAGGCTGAAGGCACGGCCGCCGATGGTGGAACCCATCAGTAGACCTCCCTCTCCAGCCCATTCACATTTATCTAATTCCCTCTTAAATGCTGAAACCAATTCTGTCTCATTCACTGCTCCAAACAGTGTGTTCCCATCCTAACACCAGCCCCCACCACCCACCAGCCCCGTATGCTAAACAAAAAAAATTCTCCCGACCTCCTCCCTGAACTCATTTACTATTTTAATGATAATAATGCTTGCAATTGATATAGCACCTCATTACATCATTGAGATGCCTCAAAGCACTTCACAGAATATATTGTAAAGTGAATTGACTGTATATTTTGTGGGTGAAACACAGCAGCCAATTGCGCACAGCAGAGTCACGTAAACTATTGTGGATTGAGTGACCAAATTATTATTATTTTTGGAGGGATTATTACCCTCAAAAAGCAATCCCCCGTTCAACTAACAACCAGATTGCTACTTACTGCTAGTAAACAGGTGCGTGGAGTAAGAAAACTTGCCTAAGGTATCCACCCCACTCAGGAATTGAACCTGGGTCCTCTCGCTTGCGAGGCGAAGGTGCCAACCACTATGTTTCGGGGCTCAAATGGAGACGTCTAAATGACCTGATAAAACACTATACGAAATTCCAGGACATCGTCCCAACCTGAAAGACGCTTTACAAATGTAATTTTTTTTGTTGTTGTATTACTATGAGTAATGCGAGTGACCGAAAGAATGATCAAAGAAGAAAAGTCCTGACGTATTGGGGGGCGACAGCATTAAATTAGAATAAAAGCATGACATTTTACCCACCCAATGCAGAGAGTTCCAATGGAAGAGCATGCACCAGCACAGATACAATCGGAAGAGAGCAGGGAATGGGATTCGAGTAGAGAACGCTGAGGGTGGTGTTGGGGGGAAGCGAGGACCCGCACAGACACGAAAGCCCGAATGGCCTCCTCGTTTTCCTAAACATTGCTTGGTTCTGTATTGCCTTTCCATCATTGTTAGGCGTTCCTGTGACAAGCGGAGACAGCTGTGATGACTGACAGATGTGGGTTGTAAACAGGTAATAGTAAACAGTTTAAGTGGTGATTGAACCTGTAAACTCACAGTGTTAATCATGGTTAAACAATCCATGCCTCAGAAAATATTGGATTTTATTGACTATTCAAAGGTCAGGGGTTAAACCCCATTGTATAAACCTTCCGAAGAGAAGTTAAATAATAATAATCCTTGCATTTGATATCACACCTTATCACGTTGTTGCGATGTCACAGAATATAGAGTAAAGGGGATTGACTGTGTATTTTATGGAAGAAACGTGGCATCCAATTCTGCACAGTCGTGTCCCACAAGCAGTCATGGATAGAGTGATTAATATACCTCCCAGAAAGAGATCTGCCAATCGATTAACAACCGGGTTCCTAGGTTTGCTACGTAAATGAAGGCGGAGTAAGGAAACTTACCTAAGTTTTCGCCCTGCCCGGGTATTGAACCCAGGTCCTCTCACTTGCGAGGCGAGTGCTCTAACCTCTGCGGTCCAGAACTCATAATATATGCAATCGTATATGCAAGTAATAATAATCCTTGCATTTGGTACAGCACTTTATCACATTGCCAAGATGTCTCAAAGCACTTCACAGGATTTACTGTAAAGCATAGTGACTGTGTATTTTAAAACCGAGTCCGGATCCCATGGCTCTATTGGAAAAGAGAAGGGAGTTTATCTCTTCTGGCCAACAATCCAGCAAATAAAACCAGTCACTCACTTCATGGCTGCTTGTGGGGATGTTGCTGTGTGCAAATTGGCTGCTCAGTTCACCCACATAACACACAGTAAAATCCTGTGAAGCGGTTTGAGACCTCTTGATGATAATAATAATAATAATCCTTGCATTTGATATAAGGCTTTTCACGTCTTCTCGACGTCTCAAAGCACTTCACAGAATATACTGTAAACTGGATTGACTCTATATTTGTGGGCAAAATGATGTGATAAGGCATTGTACCGATTATTATAGGAAGTATTATTATTATACATATTGTCCATTCCACCACAGAGGGTAGATTTGATTCTTACATTACATTCCCGAACACGTCACCTTGTCCAACTTAGATCCGATGACCCTCTGCTTGCCTCCCCTTAGACCACCCCACTTGCCCCCCATTCACCCCCCTCCACCCCATTACCCCGTTCCCCCCAAACCAGGAGGACAGAAGAAAAATTGAAACGTACGTAATTGGAGACTTGGAAGAACCGGTCCAGATTTTGAGGCCGGGATCAGGTTTCACCTTCTCAGGCAGGATTTGAGGAGCATTCTCGTGCACTGTAGGATCTCAGAGTGAGCAAGCGAGCGAGGCACTTGGCTCAGTGCTGGAATCCAGGAGGCCTGCAGCTGGAGGGAATGTCAGGTATCAAAACAGCCCCATCACTGGCTGTCAGTACTGGGCACTGATCAAAGACTTCTGCCCTCTGCGCTGACGTGAGTCAGGGCTGTTGATGCAGGTCTGAGAGGGGAAAGGAGAGAGGAAAAGAGCATTCAAAGATACACTCACTGAGTGATCTCACTTGACATTTCACAGGCCATCAGTAAGCTTAAAAGAATGAGCCCCTCCCTTCCCCCCTCACTCCCCTCCGCTCCCCCCGCCCCACCCCCACCATCCCTCTGTTCCACAGAGATAATGATAATAATCCTTGCATTTGATATAGCGCCTTATCATGTTTTCAAAATGTCTCAAAGCGCTTTACAGAATATACTATAATGAGAATTGACTGCAAATTTTGTGGGCAAAAGGCGGCAGCCAATTGTGCACAGCAGCGTCCCACACACAGTCGTGAATTGAGTGACCATTTCTTTTAAAGAATTATTACTGCTGGAAAGCGATCTGCCAATCGACTAACAACCTACTTACTGTTAGGTAAACAGAGGTGTGTGGAGTAAGGAAACTTGCCTTTTCCATCAGGTGGACATCTCCAATGTACTACAAAGCATTTCATTATAAAGTGTAGTAACTGTATTTTGTGGGCGGACAATTTGCGCACAGCAATGTCCCTATAAGGATTACATTTGATAATATGTTTGTCAGAAGCAAACAGCTATGAAGCAAGTGATCAATTTTATCTGGGGGATCGTTGGCCAAGACACAGCAAGAGAGAAACTCCCTTCTCTTTTTGACAAGCGCTGCGAGATCTTTAACGTCCACCTGAATAGGACACGGATGGGGGAGCTCAGTTTAACATCTCATCTGAGGGAAAATGCAGTGTTCTCCCCCACCCCCCAGCCCTGTACTGGAACATCAGCCTAGACTTTGAGCTCATATTGCCTGATATGGGGCTTGAAACCCCGGCATCTTCACCTGAGAGGAGGGAGCATGAATGACTGAGCCAGGATGACACTCAGCCTGAAGGGCACTGGATGGCTCCAGTGCTAAAAGGATCACAGTGTAGAGCCAGCACAGAGCAGATGTCTGTATACTCACCTTTCAACTGAATGCTCACCTTTCAACTCCTCCCGCGTGTCAAACAAACCTAAGGTCTCAGAGCTCCCTGCTCCTCATTACAGATGAGTCAAGTTTACACCAGCTTCTGGGAGCTGATGCTATCACCAGCCTGTGTAGCTTGTCATGCCCCCCCACCTCCCTGGCTCTGACCTGCCTGTGATGTTCAACCATGGACCATGGTTACTCAAGCGTGCGGATACCAACATGCTTATTTTCTGCTCCACTCAACCACCTGCAGCCTCCGCTCGACTGGCTCTGGCCTGCACGTCCCTCATTCTCTCCGCTCCACCATCAGCCACCATGCTTTCAGCCACTAAAACTCTGGAACTTCCCCCCCCCAATTCCTCTGCCTTGCCTCCTCCTTCCCCATTTTTAAATCATGCCTTAAGACTTTCCTCTTTGAACATGGTCACCCCTCCCCAGCTTGGCATCAGGCTCTGCCACTGCTAAACACTGTGAGACACTACCCTGCTATATAAATGCAAGTTGTTATTATTGTTCCATTGTATGATATCGTACTCTTTCATTTCACGAGGTCCGTGGGTGGGTGCCATGAGGAGTTGGGAAAAGGGAAAGATGGAGCCCGGGGGGGTCTGCAGGTTGGGGGTGCTCGGAGGACTATCAGTGGTCATTCTCAGGGCTCAGGGCTTTCCCCTCCAAGCTCCCCTTAGAGAAATAAGCTGTAGATAGATTTGGGAGCTGAACCCCTCTATCCCCTAGCCAGCCGCCACCTCTGGCTGGGACATTCTAACAGACTGAATAGCCCTCGTGCAGGTTGCTTTGACAAGTGCTGGACACTTGCCTGAGATGTCTCTAGGGCTGATATCCATAAACAGTGACATTTCTATTGATCTGAACCCGGCCAGTAATCTGATGCTTGGAGTATCATGGAATTTAGAAACTTTGAATCTTGCAGACAAAAGGAAGGGGGGGGAGGAGTTGGAAAGGTAGGGGCAGAGGTTGGATCTTCTTCAAAACAAACAGCGACTCAGCGTGAAAGATTTACCATGTCTGTCGTCTCCTCTCCGCACTTCCACAAGCCCAGAGCCATCCCCATCCAGCCAGTTTCACACACTGTTTATCTGCTTACCACCATGCCAAGCCTATCAGTCTGATCTTTCCCCACATTGTGGAGACCAGTAGATAGTGGCTAGAGCACTCGTCTCACAAGTGAGAGGACCTGGTTTTAATGCCCTGGTGGGGCGAACGTTTCCTTACTCCAGAGGCCTTTGTTTACCAAGCATTAAGTAGGAACCTGGTTGTTAAGCGATTGATGAATCCCTCCAAAAAATACAAAACAATTTGGTTACTTAATCCACTGACTATTTGTGGGTCTTTGCTGTGCAGAATTGGCTGCTGCATTTTGCCTACAAAATGCACAGTTAATTCACTCAGAGTACATGCCCGCCTCCGTCCGTACCTCAAAACCAACGCAGCCGAAATCCCCGTCCACACCTTTGTCACTCCCCAGCTGGTCTATTCCAATGTCTTCCTCGCTGCTCTCCCCAGCTGCACCATATACAAAATCCAATTAATTAAAAATTCTGCCAACCGGATACTCACCCGCACAAAACTCTGTATCCCCATCACACCAGTCGTTGCCAGGCTCCACCGGCTCCCAATCACCAAACAGATCCACTTCAAGATCCTTTCACTCATTTTCAAATCACTTAATTCCCTCACACCTCCGTACCTATCCGATCTGATTAGCTCCCATTCCACCACCAGCTGCCTGCACTCGGTTGGCTCCAGCCTCCTGTTCGTTCCTCACCCCCTCCATTCCACCATCTGTGGCTGTGCCTTCATCCACTAAACCCCAAAACTCTGGAACTCACTCCCTCGATCCCTCCGTCTTTCCCCCTCCCTCCTCACCTTGAAATCTCACCTCTCCACCCTCCCTTTCCCCTTGGCTCGTTGTCAGATGCCACCACTGTGAAGTGGCCGGGAAGCTACCCACGTGAAGGGCACTATATAAATGCAAGTTGTTGTGGTTATATCCTGTGGAGTGTTTTGAAACGTCTCAACAACATGATAAGGTGCTATATCAAATGCAAGGATTATTAATATATATACAGTACATGATATATATTTCTTCCAAGCTGTTGATTACTCAGGAAAAATCCTTCAGTGTTTGATAGCATCCTGATGCATTAATCGTTATTACATTGTGGTCTCTGGACTAATATCTAAGTAGCTCGATGCTGTAATGGGGGGAAAGGGGCTATGGGATGGGGAAACTGATGGTAGGGTGGGTGTTCTGGAGGATGAGATCGGATGGGCCGGAGGGTCTTCTTCATCCAAACCCAATCATGTGATCGTGTGAGCCACCTGCTCTTTTCATTAGAGTTGGGGGCAGTGAGTGGGGTGGGGGGCAGTTTGGGGCAGGGTGGGTGGTGTGGACGGAATAGGGTGCGGGGGTGATGCACTGTCGATGGTGCCAACCTTTGGATGAGATGTTAAGAAAAGGGAATTTCTCTCTCCCAATGTACTGGCTGACAATCCTCCTTTTCTTTGCCACTAACACCACAGCACCTTTATCATGAACAATCACAGATGGGAATCTTGGTTTAAGATCTCATATGCCAATGCTTCCGACAATGTAGTAGAGGCTCTCTCTCTCTCTCCCTCCCCCACCATCTTCCCCAGCACTGCATTGGAGCGTCAAAACCCTTGATGTGGGGGATTGCACCCATAACAACACACATCACATCGGGAGGACGTCCCAAAGCACTGAACAGTAAAGGATGTGTCCTCAAGCTGAGGGTTGGAATCAGGAAGGGTGGAGGGCAGGGAGGGTCGGGATAGGTGTGTGATAGCAAGGTAAAGGAAGATCTTGGGGCGGGCTTTGAAGGAGGCAAGGGAGAGCGAGGCGAAGGGACTGTGGGCTGAGAGTTCCAGAGGGTGGGGGCAGAGAGGCTAAGGCCCATCTGCTGATGATGGGGTGGGTTGGGCTGGGGAGGTGGAGTCAGCTGGAGCCTGCAGATCAGAGAAAGCGAACTGGTCGATATGGCTTTGAAGGCGAGGACGAGCATTTTGAACTCTCGGGGACCGGGAGCCAGTGGAGCCGGGCAAGGGTTGGGGTGATAGAGTCAAGGAACTTGGTGCAGGAGGGGTCACGAGTTCTGAACAATCTGCAGCTTGTGGAGGGAAGAGTTGGGAAGACCAACAAGCAGGGAGTTGGCATAGTTGAGCCTGTATGTGATGAATACAAACTTCTGGCCCAGAGGTGAGAGTGCTAGTGGCTCAGCCAGGCATTGATGGTCTGTCAGTAAAGCCAACAGCCTTTGGCAGCTTCTAGCCTGGACAATCTTTCCACCTCATTCATCCCTATTTGGCTAATGAAGCTTGTCAGCAACGACTACACAGTTTCCAGCTGAGCGTGTCAATCGATTGCAGGATCAGCTCAGGTTCCCAGAGGTGGGTGGGGGGAATCACTTTCACATGAGGTGAGTGAAGAAAGTTTGTTGGAGGGGAACACGTGAATGAGATTTGGGGATTACATAATCCTTGCATTTGATATAGTGCTTTATCACGTCTTTGAGATGTCTCAAAGTATTTCACAGAATATACTGTAAAGTGAACTGACTGTATATTTTATAGGCAAAACGCCGTGGCAGCCATTTGTGCATGGTGGTGTCCCACAAATAGCCATGGACCAAATTTTTTAAGAGATTATTATCCCTGGAAAAGTGATTATCAATCAACCATTGCTAGGTAAACAGAGGCATGTGGAGTAAGGAAACTTGCCTAACATTTCGCTCTGTCCGGGAATCATACTTCGATCCTCTCACCTTTGAGGCGAGCTACAGGACTGATAGTTACGGTTTCTTCAATTTATACTGGCACCTGCTGCGTATGAGTTTAGTCAAGGGCTCTGAGATGTTCGTCCACGTGAAGCGTGATTTATAAGTGGAACTCCCGGTGTCCTGACCAACAATCCTCTGGATTCATTGGTCATTCACCTCTTGGTTGTGTGGGGGACTTTGGCTATGTGTAATGTGGTTCCTTTTGCCTCTATTTCTTTCCTCCTCTCTTTTCTTTCTTTCTCTTATCATGTTCTCCTTTCCTTTCGCCTTCTTTACTTTCATTCTCATCTTTCTTTCTTTCTTTCTTTCTTTCTTTCTTTCTTTCTTTCTTTCTTTCTTTCTTTCTTTCTTTCTTTCTTTCTTTCTGTCTCTCTGTTTCTCTGTCTCTCTGTTTCTCTGTCACTCTCTCCCCCTCCCTCTATTCCTTCCTTCCTCGTTTCTTTTTCTGCTCCTTCCTCCTCCGCCCCTCTTCATACCTAAGATGAATATTCACACCTTCCTGTGTTTATGTATCCAGGTTTCTGGCTGCCTGCAGAGTGCTGCCGATTCCTGGCTGCATTGACGGGTGTTGTGAAGTGTTATTGGCCTCCAGCCCCCCATTTTATTAAAGACATCCATGCTGACACCTGCAAGATTTCCTTCTAGGCGAGAAGACAAATTAAAGCCTTGTGTCAGGGCTCTCTGGGGGAAACTTGTTTGTGTACGGAGCCATTATGTCAGGAAACAAGTTATAGAGGAATGAAGGTTGGCAGTTTAATAATGGAGTGTGTTACTCTGCTCTCATCAAGGTCTCGCTTTCTTTTGTTTGGTCAGACGTGTGTCTGTCACACACAGAAACCCTAACTCTCTCCCCCCTTCCCTTGGGACACACTCTGCTTACCTAATTTCGGAAAATATTAGGCGCAGGTTATAATAATAATAATCCTTGCATTTGATATAGCGCCTTATCACATCTTCAAGATGTCTCAAAGCTCTTCACAGAATATACTGTAAAGTGAATTGACTGTATATTTTTGGTTAGGAAAAGACAAAGCTTGGGGACCCCAGAGTGTGCGTTGGGGTAACTGCTGAAGTCTAACCAGTTAAAACAGCCATTGATATTACTGTCTGGCAAACTTTCACGCTGCTTGTCCAGCTAGGACCAACCTACCCATTAGGGCTTTCGCTCATAGGGTTAACAGGAGCTGAGTCGTTGGTCTACTCTGGGTCTGAGCTGGCTTCAAGGTGCTTGGCAACAGAATGTCAGAATCAACCCGATATGGCATGCTTGGTAATCCAGCTCTTGAATTTGTGGGACGTTGCTATGTGCAAATTGGCTGCTGAATTTGCCTACAAATAGACAGTCACTACACTCTACAGTAATTCCTTATGAAACACTGAGACATTTATTTGGCAGACTCTGTATCAAATGTAAGTATTATATGACAGTTACAACCTGCACCAATAAACCACGTTTCATGAGGGATATAACAACTCAAAACACTTTACAGAGACAGACTACTTGACTAAGTGGTAGTGCTCTTGCCTCTGAGTCAGTAGGTTGTGGGTTCAAATCCCACATCGGGACTTGGAATCACATCATCAAAGGTGACACTCAATGCAGTGCTGGGGGGGTGTTGCATTGTCGGAGGTGCCGTACTTCAGATGAGACGTTAAACTGAGCTTCCGTCTTCCTGTTTAGGTGGACGTTAAAGATCCCATGGCACTATTTGAAAAGAGAAGGGAGTTTCTCTCTTTCAGTGTCCTGGCCGACAATCCCCCAAATAAAATTGGTCACTCACTCCATTGCTGTTTGTGGGACGTTGCTGTGCAAATTGGTTTGCCACAAAATACAGTCACTATACTTCACAGTATATCCTGTAAAGCTCTTTGAGAGAAAAGTCTCAACAACATGATAAGGCACTAAATCAAATGCAAGGATTAATACTATTGTTATAATATCCTGTAAAGCACCTTGAGATGCCCCCGTGACATGAAACGCACGTATTAAATATATAGATTATTATTACTATAATCATTATTGCCAATGCTTTGGAACGTCAGCCTTAGACTGTGTGAACTGGTGGCTTGAACCCACAACCTTCTGACCCAGCGTGGAGAGTGCGACAGCCAGACGGACTGACTGAGCCAGTCTGGCCCACGAATGTATTAATTCCCAGTGTTGCTTCCACCTCCGCCCCCCCAAAAAAACACACAGCCCCCTCTCCTTCCCCTATATCCAATTATATAAGACATTTTGGCTTCATTCAGATGCACTATTCTCTGAGGATTAGAAAGTACACCGGGTTAATCAATCTTCGCAAACGCTGGTAACATTCCCTCGACTAATGTCTCACTGCAAAGCCATAAATTATTAACACAAAGTGCTTCTCTACACATCCCTCCAATGACTGCCTGTCTGCTCTGAGATTGTCCAGAACATCATATAATGACAGCATTTTTTAAAAGAAAACTCCAACCCCTCCTCCTTAATAATTACTTTGCCTGGGGGAGTTTGTGCATGTGTGTGTTGGAGTGGGGGTGGGGGGGGGGGGGGGACTGTGTTTCACACAGCCGGTACTCCCAGCCCCCACTGCCTGCCGCGTCCTTCATCATGTTCTTTATACAATTTGTTTATTGCTTATTGCTCTTGCGGAGTTTGTGCGTCTGTGTTTTTTTAATGTATTTTTGTATGTGTATGCTACACATCCTTGCTTTTGATACAGAGCCTCATTACGTCTTCGAGATGTCTCAAAGCACTTCACAGAATATACATTAAATTGAATTGACTGTAAATTTTGTGGGTGAAATACGGTAACTGATTGCGCACAGCAGTGTCCCACAAACATTTGTGAATTGAGTGACCACATTTTTTTAAGGGATTATTACCCCAGAAAGCAATCCACCAAATGACCGGGTTCCTACTTACTGCTAGGTAAACAGAGGTTATCTCGCTTGTGAGGCGAGTTCTTATTGTGTGTTTTATATGTTTATTTGGGTGTGTATTTTGTGCATGGATTATTGTGTAATTGTGTACATTTTGTGTTGTTTGCATGTGTGTATTTTGTGTTTTTTTGTTGTATATTTTTTGAGTGTGTATCTTGTGTGTGTCTTTGTATTTGAGTGTGTGTTATACCTGTGTATTTGTTCTGGAGGGAGAAAGAGGAGAGGCACATGTGGGAAGGAAAAACAGAGGCACTTGCAGTCAATCCCTCCCCAGTTCCCTTTCAGGCTAACCTGCAGGACACTCAGGGACTGAGCGGAGCTGCTGGGTTCAAATTCAACTAACCTGGATTTGTTTCATATCCTAGATTTTTTTAAATAATAATAATAATCCTTGCATTTGATATAGCGTCTTGTCACTTTGTTGAGACGTTTCAAGGCGTTTCCCTGAATATACTGTAAAGTGAATTGACTGTGTATTTTGTGGAAAAAACGCAGCAACCAATTGCGCACAGCAGTGTCCCACAAACAGTGGTGGATTGAGAGACCAGATTTTTTTGTGTGTGTGGATTTTTGTACACTTGTGTGAATGTGTGTATATTTGTCTGTATTTTTCTGTGTGTATGTGTGTGTGTGGATTTGTCTATTTGTGTATTTGTGTGCAACAACAAACCAACAAACAGTGAAATACAAAGGCAAATAACTTCCAAATAATATGTAGGAATCCGGTTGTTAGTTGATTAGCAGATTGCTTTTCCCGGGAGCAATATCCATTCAAAAAAAAAAAAATTTGGTCACTCAATCCACGACTGTTTGTGGGACAGGGCTGTGTGCAATCGGCTGCTGTGTTTCACCTACAAAATACACAGTCAATCTACTTTACAGTATATTCTGTGAAGCACTTTGAGATGTCTCAAAGATGTGATAAGGCACTATGTCAAATGCAAGGATTATTATTATTATAATATAAATTTCGATACCTGCATTGTTCCCAAAACACTTTTCTATTTAAAACTGAAAAAAAAGCCCTTCGTATATTCCAAATCGATCTCTTTTGCTCCGTGACCTGAGCCGCTTTTAAATAAAGCAAATTAGTTTGTGCATTAACTTTGCTCTTCCACCCCCCATCCTTCGTTTAAAAAAAATGAATTTTTTGTTACCTAGAAATCGTTTTATAACTTCCAAATTCTAATAATAATTCTTCCATTTGATATAGTGCCTTATCACATTGTTGGAACATCTCAAAGCAACCAATTTACCACAGTGGGAATGACCTACAGTAAACTGATGATAACTGTCACAGAAAATGGCTCAGTAAGTAAAAGTGGTGAGTTAGGCATATGTATAAATACATAAATAAATGCAGCCGGAATACTGACAGCATGATGACTTAAGTGGTAGTGACAAGCTAAGCCAGGATCGAGTTAACAAGAATTTACTGTATTTTATTTGGGGATCAAAATAATAATTCCCTGCACCTTATCACGTCATTGAAACATTTCAAAGCACTTCACAGGATATATTGTAAAGTGTACATATATGTACACCAGCAGCCAAATGCGCACAGCAGTGTCCCATAAGCAGTCATGGATTGCCTGATCACATTATTATTATTTTTGAAGGGCCTCTGAAAAATGATCTATGAATCGACGAACAACTGGTTCCTACTTACTGCTAGGTAAACAGAGGTATGTAGTTTAAGGAAACTTGCCTAAGGTTTCACCCTGCCTGGGAATCGAACCCGGGTCTTCTCACTTGTGAGGCGAGTGCTCTAACCACTGGTCTCCACAGCTCCACATGTAACTAGGGATTAATGTTGGTGAGGTGCATTTGAAAATATTGTACATTTTTATTTTTTTTACAAAAAATATAAACTGCGATACAGAGCCTGATATCAGCACTGATCGGGAGCTCAGTCAGGCAAGTAAGATACAAATTAAATGTAGTCACCAAAAACATATCTTCAGTGAGTAACTGCCAACACTTCTCTTTTTCTCTGATGTTTCCTTTCTCTCCCTCTCTCTCTATCTCTTTGTCTCTGCATAAAACGCATGATTTTTCTCTCTGCCTCACAGTCTCACAGTCAGTCTCTGACTTTATAAAAATTAATAATAATCCTTGCATTTGATAGAGCGCTTTTCACGTCTTCTAGATGTCTCAAAGCGCTTCACAGATTATACTGTAAAGTGTAGTGACTGTATATTTGTGGGTGAAACACGGCAGCCAATTGCGTACAGCAGTGTCCCACAAACAGTCGTGGATTGAGTGACCAAATTATTATTATTTATCTATTATTGTTTTCCTATTTCTTTCTCTTGAGGGGTTATTATCAGGTTTCTGGAGTAAGGAAACTTGCCCAAGGTTTCGTCCTGCCGGGAATCGAACCCAGGTCTCTCGCTTGCAAGGCGAGTGCTCTAACCACTGAGCTACAGGACTCCAGAATATCTCTCTCAATATCCCACAAGTCCATAAAGAACTCCTTTATCATTCTCCCTGTTACCGCCCCCACCCACACACCACCCCCACTCCCCCCACCCCTCTCTCGCTTAGTCTTTTTCACTCTCTTTCTCCAATTCTTTTTCACTCACTCTCTCTCTTTCTCACACAGTTTCTTTCCCTCTCTGAGTGTTCCTTTCTCTCATTCTCTCTTTCTCACCTGCAGTGTATGTAAAATGCACACTTGATATATATCAACATAAACATACACATATGTTCATATCTGTATATGTCCATCTATACATATGTGTTCATATATGTATATATGTGTGTATAATCTGTGTGTGTATATGTGTGTGTTCATCTCAGTGCATATCTATTTGTGTGTCTGATTATGTATGTCTATGTCTATACCTATGTGTGTATAGTTGTGTGTGTGTGTGTATGTGTGTGCGTATATGTGTGTGTATATCTATGTGTACGTGTGTTTTCTTTACCCATTACTAGTGTGTTTACAGTAGCCTGCCTATGACATGGGCAGTGAGCTCACTGGTGTGTGTGTTTAAAGTGTTTGATTGATGTAAGAAGGCGCCATGTTATTCTCCCAGTCATGTCCTGAGG
This sequence comes from Callorhinchus milii, assembly GCF_018977255.1. Lineage (NCBI taxonomy): Eukaryota > Metazoa > Chordata > Chondrichthyes > Chimaeriformes > Callorhinchidae > Callorhinchus > Callorhinchus milii. The sequence continues at coordinate 70,873,293 of NW_024704742.1, forward strand.
CCGAAAGATAGAGATAGAGAGGAAGAAAGGGAGCTGTAACAGGAGCAATGTAATCCAACCCTGGCACAGAGGGTCCCAAACCCCCCCACAGACGCCTGCGAGCTCCCCTGAGAGAGCACAGATGAGAGTGATGATGGGATGTGAACGTCTCTAATAATGTTACAGAGGAGGCTTGTTAATTGGAAGACAAAGGTGGAAACTCCATTATCCATGTATCACATCAGCGCTGCCAGGCAGAGCAGATTACAAGTGACTAATGCAGAGGGCAGTTCATTCATCCATAGCCCCATTGACTGCTGTGTTAGTGCAGATTAACATTTTATTACAAGGTACACAGGCACATATCTAATTTGGCAGCTCCTAACTGCGTCTAATTTTATGTCATTTGCACCAGTCATTATATAAATAATAGCAGGTAGTCACAAACACTTCACATGGTAATATTATACTCAGTAACGCACAGTGTGTTATTATATAATATACAGTGTTATAGCCAGTAACACACACTGTTATTGTATAAAATACAGAGTTATAATAATATAATAATCCTTGCAATTGATATAGCGCCTTATCACATCTTCGAGACATCTTAAAGCGCTTCACAGAATATACTATAAAGTTAATTCACTGTAGATTTTGTGGACGAAACATGGCAGCCAATTGCGCACAGCAGTGTCCCACAAACAGTCGTGAATTGAGTGACCAAATTATTATTATTTTTTTCTTTTAAGGGATTATTACCCCTGGAAAAGCGATCCGCCAATCGACTAACAACTGGGTTCCTACTTACTGCTAGGTAAACAGAGGCGTGTACGGTAAGAAAAGTTACCTAACGTTTTGCCTTGCCCGGGAATCAAACCCAGGTCTTCTCGCTTGCAAGGCTGGTGCTCTAACCAATACGCTACAGGACACCATATAGCCAGTAAACCACAGTGTGTTATTATCTAATACACAGTGTTATAGCGAATATCATACAGCATGTTATTATACAATATAAACAGAAGCATTAGAACTGTATGATAATACATATTTAAAAAAACTCCCTATCTGTGCCTGTTAAGGTAATTCTGTGACACTATTTGGGAAAACAGATGGGAGTTTCTCTCTCCTGGTTGTCCTGGTCAACAATGCCTGGATAAAATGGATTCCTCACTTCATGACTGTTTGCAGAAAATTGTTGTGTGCAAATTGGTGGCCTCATTTGCCTGAAAAAAATACACCGTCACTACACTTTACAGCAAATGTTGTACAGTGCTTTGAGCGTTTTGGAATCTATGGCATCTGATAAGAAATGTTGATGTTGGAATAAGTGTGCGGAGACTGTAAATTTTGGATGACACACTGAGGATTATGGTTGCAGTGGTAAACCTGAGATTCGGTTTCAATACTAAACTGTCTTTAGTATTGTCACAATGTAAACTGTTACGTCAGTCAAAGGCAGACAATCACAGCTAATCGTTACCTTAAAGACCTCTGTTCCACCATCAGCGGCCGTGCATTCAGTCACTAAGCCCTGAAACGTTGGAACTCCCTCCCTCAACCCCTTTGCCTCACCCCCTCCTTCCCCATCTTCAGGTTGCGCCTGAAGACTTTCCTTTTCGACTGCACCAATGGTCAACTTCCCCCTCACCCCAGGCTCGGCCTTTGGCTCCACCATTGCTAAGCGCTCTAAGACGCCGCCCAGCGTGGAGGGCGCTGTACAAGTGCAAGTTGTTATTGTTGTTGCTGTTGTTGAGACTGCAAGCTTCACTGCAAACCATTTAGAAATTACTTCTACCAGGTGATTTAAACAGTAATATAATAATAATTATTAATAATAACTATAAAGGACCAAATAGATTGTACATGGAGTATTGTTGATGTTACTTTCCCAAATGATTACAATGTGAAAAATAAGGTACTAGAGAAGATCAGGAAATATATCAATCTCCAAATTGAATGCTGATGCATGTGGCAATGTAAAACACACATGGTTCCTATAATCATTGGTGCAACTAGGCCTGTTAATAATACTATTCAGAAATGGCTTGACAATATATCTGCTGAACAAAATATTAATCTCCTACAAACAATAGCTATTTTAGGAAGTTCAGACTTATTGAGTAAGTTGACATCCATTAATATGTAACGTGGCAGTGTTATTGGGTTGGGTGACCATCCCTGAAAACCACTTGAACACTACCTCAACAGTGTGATTTAAATTGTAATAACATAAAAATAATAACATTTATTATTATTATTATAATCCTTGCCTGATTTATGACCATGAGCGGTTATATCATCAACTTCTCAAAGCATTTCACACTGGTGAGATGTAGTGACTGTGTACTTTGTAGGTGAACACAGCAGCCAATTTGCACACAGCAATGACCTACAAACAGTATGAGGTGAGGTAAGCTGAGGTGTGAAACTCCCAATAGCGTTGCTGGTTCTTTACTATCTGAGTGAAAGGGCACAGACGGCGACGGCACTTTTGACAATGTAACACTCCTTCCCCGGGACTACACTGGAGTGTCAGCCTGGACTGTGAGCTAAAAATCCCTGACGTTTGGGGATTGAACCCACAACCTTCAGCCCCAGATGGGAGAGTAAACTAAGCCAGGCTGACGCTAAGTCAAACACCTTTTGGAAGTCTAGATACACTACATCACGTGGCTTCCCACAGTCAATTTGTGCTCTCACCTGCTCATAAAATAATTGATGAGGTTTGACAAACAAGACCTAGCCTTCCTGAACCAGTGTTGGCTGTCATATATTAGATTATTTTTATATAGGTAATCTTCCACTTTCTTTAGATTGAATGACTCCATCATATTGAGGCCAGAGTAATGTGTCTATACAGTTGCCAGATTTAGTCCTGTCACCTTTCTTCAATATTTTTCCAGGGTGGGAAAAACCTTAGGCATGTTTCCTTACTCCACACGACTCTGTTTGGCTTGTGGTTTCCTTGTTTGCCTGTTTGGCATGTGAGTAACTTTTCTTACTCCACACGCCTCCTTACTCCATACGCCTCCACACCCCTCCCCGCCTTCTCAATCACCACTCCCTCCCCATCTCCTCCCCACACTCCAATCCCTACCCATTCCTCCACTCCACATCTTCAAACCTGTCTCCCCCTCCTCTCTCATCACCACCATATCCAACATGAAACACATAATTTGCTCCCTTGATTCCATCCCCACCCCTCCCCTTACCTCCCAGCTCCACCTCCTCGCTCCGACATCATCAATCTCTCCCTATCATCTGGCACTGTTCCCATCCGCCTAAAAACAGCTATGATCACCTCCATCCTGAAAAAACCTTCCCTGAACCCATCCCTCCTTTCTAATTACCAGCCCATTTCCAACTTCCCTTTTCTTTACAAGGTCCTTGAAAGAGTCATTGCTTCCCAGCTTTGCTCCTTCCTCTCCTCTCCTACCATTCCCTTCACAAACCCCTCCAATCAGGTTTCCATGCTGCTCACAGCACGAAACTGCTCTGGTCAAGGTGACAAACAAAATCCTGTCCAACTGTGACCAGGGCTCCCTCTGCCTCCTCGTCCTCCTCGACCTCTCTGCCGCCTTCGATAGCGTTGACCACTCCATCCGCCTCCACCGCCTTTCCTCTCACCTCAACCTTCAGGGTTCTGTCCTTGAATGGTTCAGATCGTGCCTCTCACACTGTCTCCAATTTGCCTCCGCCAACAGTTTCTGTACCAGCCCCCACACAGTCTTGTGTGGTGTTCCTCAGGTCTCTGTCCTCGGTCCCCTCCTCTTCAACCTCTACAACCTTGGTGACATCATCCGCAGACTGGGGTCAACTTCCACATGTATGCGGATGACTCCCAACTCTACTCTCTGCCTCCACGCTCGATTCCAGGAACACTGCTGTCCTGACAGAATGTCTATCTGATGTCAAGTCAGATGAGCCAACTTTCTATAGCTGAATAGAAGCAAGACCGAGGCCCTCCTGATTGGCTCGCACCAGCGCCTCCGCACCTCAGGCACTGGCAGCATCAGCATCCACGGATGCACAATCCACCTCACCAAACCAGTCAGGAATCTGGGTATCTTGTTCAACTCTCAACTGTCCATTCTCCCCCAGATCCATGCCATGACCTGCTCTGCCTTCCCCTACCTCCGCAACATTGGCGACTCCGCCACTGTCTCACCCCTCAGGCCACCAACACTCTCATACACACATTCGTCACCTCAAGGCTCGACTATGGAAATTCCCTCCTTGTCAGCCTCTCCAACTCTTCCCTCCACAAGTTGCAGATCATCCAGAACTCTGTAGCTCGTGTTCTCTCCTGCACCAGGCTCTGTGACCCCATCACCCCCACCCTCGCCTGGTTCCACTGGCTCCCCATCCATCAGAGAATAGAATTCAAAACCCTCTTCCTCACTTTCAAGGCTCTCCATGGCCTTGCCCCCTCTTACCTCTTTGACCTGCATACAAGTGTCCGCTCCCTCCGCTCAGCAGGCTCCGGCCTGCTCCATGTCTCCCGCCTGACCTACCCTTCCATCGTCAGCCGGGCTTTCAGACTCTCTGCCCCCACGCTTTAGAACTCCATCCCACAATCCCTTCACCTTGTTCCCTCCCTTGCCTCCTTCAAGGCATGTCTCAAGACCTTCCTTTTCAACTGTGCCTTCAGCCACCCTTCTACCTCTCTGCCCTGCCTCATCCCAACCCTGCCCCCCCACGCTCAGGTCCTGTTCCCTGACTGTTCAGTGCCTTGGGATGTCCTCCTGACCTGAAAGGCTCTTTACAAATGTATTTTTTTTGTTGGTGTTTGTGATTTACCTGGCAGTAAATAGGAACCCAGTTATCAGTTGATTGGTGGATTGCTTTCCGGGGGTAATAATCCCTCCAAAAAAAACATGTGGTCACTCAATGAAAAACTGTCGGACACTGCTGGGGCTGCTGCATTTCGCCCACAGAATACACAGTCACTCCACTTTACAATATATCCTGTGAAGCGCTTTGAGACTCTCAACAATGTGATAAGGCGTTATATCAAATGCAAGGATTATTATTATTACAATGCCTCTCAGAGTCAGCTGCTCACATTTTTGCTCTTGCCTACAATCTACCCCAAAGTCCCCCCACCTCTCCTTCCATCCACTCCCTCAGCCGCTCAGCACCACCCAGAGCAGAAGCACTGTAACAAATTGTAATTAGCCTCGCTGGCTGGTGTCATTAACCTGGCAGATCCTAGCCTGGGGTGGGCTGTTCATCACTAACTTTGCCAGCAGATTGCACAGAACAGGAGCTGAGCGGAGCGGTCAGGTCTGGGCTAAAAAGGCCCTAATATTATTAAGCAGCTTTTTGTTTGAGATTCAAATTGGTTGTGATTTGCTGTGCTTGGCAGAAGAGGACGGAGGCGGGGGTGGTGGGTTTTTTTGGGGGGGTGTGGGGGCAGGCACTGGGAGGGGGGTTGGGGAAAGGGCTTGTAATAAGATTAATGAACAGGCCTGATGCTAAGTGCTTGCTCACAGTCACAAGGTGGACATTTTTATTACTGATTGCGGAGCAAGCAAGATAGGTTACTGTTATAGACTCAAACTGAAGGGAATAGAATTATGTGAGCATCATCATTGTAATAATAATATAATAATAATGCTTGCAATTGACATAGCACCTTATCATGTCGTTCAGATGGCTCAAAGCTCTTCACAGGATATACTGTAAAGTGGATTGACTATATATTTTGTAGGTGAAACACGACAGCCAAAGGCACATAGCGGGGTCCCACCAACAGTCGTGGATTTGGGTGCACTTGTTTTTTTAATTTTGGAGGAATTATTACCCTCAGAAAGCAATCCACCAATCGACTAAGAATCGGGTTCCTACTTAATGCTAGGTAAACAGAGGCATGTGGAGTAAGGAAACTTGACTAACGTTTCACCCTGCCTGGGAATCAAACAATAACAACTTGCATTTATGCAGCGCCCCTTACGTAGGGTGGCGTCCCAGAGCGCTTGAACACAAAATCAAACCCAGGTCCTCCGACTGGCGAGACAAATAATCATAATAACCCTTGCATTTGATATCACGCCTTTCACATCGCGGGGACATCTTGAAGCACTTTGCTGTAAAGTGCATTGATGGTGTATTTTTGGGTAAATGCCACAGCCAATTTTCGTGCAGCAACGTCCCACAAAAAGCCATGAATGATCAATTTTATCTGATTGTCAGCCAGAACTCCCTTTGGTTTTCCAATAGTGCCACGGGATCTTTAACCTAAAGAGGCAAAGGTGGGACCTCGGTTTAACCGAAGGACTGCGCCTCCGATATTGCAGCTCCCCCCACCACCCCCGAGTACTGTGCTGGAGCATCAAATAGGAGCTCAAAGTTCCCAACGCGGGGATTTGAACCACGACCTTCTGACCCCAGAGACGAGACAGTAAGCAGATGAGCCAAAATAATAACCCTTGCAGTTAATCAAACCTTTGAGTTGAATGCGGTGACAGGACTTGGAGGCAAATACATTAGCAGCCAATTTGGGCCCAGCGAAGGGATCCTGTAGGGGAGAGAAATGAAAGAAGCATTGAAACAATATCTTTTCCTGACTTAGTACTAACTCCCTCACTAGACTTCTAAAGCCCTCCACTTTCTTGCTCCTCCCTACTACTGCGACTTACTAAAGCATTGCCAACCATCTGCTCCCTCTGCTGAGCGGGCACTGGCCTACACCACATCCCCCGCCATGTCCATTCCACCGTCGGCAGTCGGACTTTCAGCCTTTCTGCCCTCCCATTCCATCCTGGAGCCCCTCCACTTCACCTCCTTCCTTGCCTCATTTAAGGTCCATTTCAAGACCTTCAATTTTGATCGTGCCTTAAGTCATATTCCCTCCTCCATCCTCCTTGCCCTCCACAACTCTTGACTCCAGCCTGCAGCTCGGGTTCAAATAATCCCTTAAAAAAAAATCGGTCACTCAATCCATGACTGTTTGTAGGACACTGTTCTGCACATTTGGCTGCCATGTTTCGCCCACAAAAATACACACTTTACAATATATTCTGGGAAGGACTTTGATCGGTCTCAATGAAGTGAAAAGGCACTATATTAAATACAAGGATTAATTATTATTATTATTTCTCTGGCTGTGTGGCTGCTGCAGTTTGTTTTGATACTCACTGACGCTATAACCTCACGCATTGAGGTTAATGGTGTTATGAAACGCCTGAGCTGTCACTTCTCACAGGTCGTGGTTATTATATTTTATCTTGGGATGTTTACATTTGTGAATGTCAGGTGGGTGGAATGGTGTAAAATGGGAAAACAGAGTAGTGGAGAACTGAGGGATGAGGGTTGTTTAGGGCATGTCCGTCTATCTGTCTGTCTGTCAGCCTGGCTCAGTGGTAACTCTCTCAACTCTGAGTCAGAAGGTTGTGGGTTCAAGCCCCACGTCGGGACTTGGAATCACACAGTCTAAGGTGATGCTCCAATGCAGGGCTGGAGCAGTGTTATACTGAGGCCCTGTCTGTTCAAATGGATGTTAAAGATCACGTGGCACTATTGGAAAAGTGAAGGTAGTTTCTCTCTCCCGATTTCCTGACCGACAATCCCCCAGATAAAAATTGGTCACTCACTTCATGGCTGTTTGATGGACACTCTGTACACAACTGGCTGCCGCATTTTACCCACAAAATACAGTCTCAATCTACTTTAGAGTATATCCTGTGAAGCACTTCAAAACATCCCAATGACGCGATAAGCAGCTATATCAAATGCAAGGATTATTATTATTGATCATTCCCCTGCTCTCCCCTGATCCTGTCTGGGCTGGTGCTCAGCAAAGAGCAGGGGATGGGATTAAAGTAAAGAGCTCTGGTGGGGGAGCGAGTACCAGCACAGACATGATGGGGAGAGAGCAGGGGCATGCGATTAGAGTAGAGAGGGTGGTAGGGAGGAGGAGACCCTGTATTAGATAGTGAATGTGTTCTCTCTATGTTCATTACAACGTGGGCAGTATTTAAATTAATGTTCAGCATTTTAAATTGAATCAGAGACTGGAGGGGGAATTCTCAGCCCTGTAGAGTTGTCAGGAAGCATATTAATTATCGGAGGGGAAGGATAGCATTGAAAGTAATTTCATCTTGGATTGCGATATGATAATCCTGTGCACTGGTTTCCTTACCTGTTCACTGTGCTTTCAAAGTGTGTGTGCAGAGGGGGAGTCATTTTAACCCACAGTTATCAGGAATTAAATAATAACAATAAGCCCTGCAATTGATATAGCAATGTATCACGCCGTTGAGATGTCTAGGGCACCGGATATACTATAAAGTGGAGTGACAGTATATTTTGTGGGTGAAACACGGCAGCCAATTGCACACTGGAGTGTTCCAAAAACAGTCATGAAGTGAGTGATTAATTTTACCTGGAGAATTGTTGGCCAGGACACCAGGAGAGAGAGACTCCCTTCTCTTTTGGGATCTATAGCATCCACCTGAACAGGGACCTCGGTTTAATGTCTCATTGGACAAAGGGCTTCTCCATCAATGCAGTGATTCCCCAATATTGTGTGTGAACTGAAGCTCTAGAGGTGTGGGGCTTGAACCCACAAACTTCTGACTCAGAAGTGAGAGTGCTAGCAACTGAGCCCGGCTAGCACACAAAGCTTTTCAGACAAAAAATGGTCTCAAAGTTGAGACGGGTGACATTTCGGTTCTTGATCTCTCTTTCTCTCTATGGAATGGAGATTGCTTTAAGTTTATTAATAATAATCCTTGCATTTGATATAGCACCCTGTCACATCATTGAGACGTCTCAAAGCGCTTCACAGAATATACTGTAAAGTGAATTCACTGTATATTTTGTGGGCAAAACACAACAGCCAATTACACACAGCAGTGTCCCACAAACAGCCATGGAGTGAGTGACCAATTTTATTTGGGTGGATTGTTGGTCAGGATAATAATAATAAAAATAATAATAATAATCCTTATATCTTATATAGCGCCTTATCAAGTCGTCGAGACCTCTGAAAGGGCTTCACAGGATTTACTGTAAATTGCAGTGACTGTGTATTTTATGGGCGAAAATAACAGCCAGTTTTATATTTTTGTTTTAAAATTAAAGTATTTGCCTATTTTTTTCAACCAGTCGTTTTGAAACAGAGTTGATAATGAAAATGCAAAGTTTGCTGTGTGTGGGAGATGATTCGATGGGGAAAGGGTTAATCGCTATTGCAACGAAAAATACTTTTGAGGTTTGGTTTTGGGCAATTGAGTGTATGAAAGGCGATCTGTTTTTCTGGAGAGAATGAGGAGGAAGGAAAATGAGGACAGAAGACTGGGAGAGGAACAGAGAGAGAGAGAGAGAGAGGGTGAGAAGAGGAAACGAAGAGGTGGAGGGGAGAGAAAGAGAAACATCAAACGAAGAAACTGAAAGTGACTGGACCGTGAGAAGGTAGAGAGAGAGAGAGAGAGAGAGAGAACGAGAAACAATGGGGGAGAGAGTAACACACACACACAGATGCACCGAGAAAGACGAGCAGTTAAAAAGAAATAGAAATATATATAGAGAGAAATGAGAAATAGACCGAGAGACACACACACATATGTCGAGAGAGATAGAGAGAAATATGCACAGAGAGAAACAGAGAGAGAGATAGAGAGAAAACGCGGACAAATAGGGGCATGCAGAGAGAGAGAGAGAGAGAGAGAGGGGGGGGTGGGGGGGCAGAAAATGGCTTAAAAAGTACAGACAGAACTGTGCGCTTTTAAAATCATTCTCTGAAATATGTTTGTCTGTCGGTCTTTCAATCTGAGTCTGCATGTCTGTACATATGTATCTATGTATCTGTGTCTAGTTCTACTTGTATGTATGTGTCTATCTATACCTGTCTATGTAAGTGTCTATCTGTCTATTTGTCTCGATGTCTGTCTACGTATGTATCTGTCTGTTTATCCCTCTGTCTATGTATGTGTTTATCTATGTGTCTGTCTATGTATGTGACTGTCTGTCTATGTATGTCTGTCTATGTATGTGACTGTCTGTCTATGTATGTCTGTCTATGTATGTGACTGTCTGTCTATGTATGTCTGTCTATGTAAGTGTCTGTCTGTGTATGTGTCTGACTGTGTATGTGTCTGTCTGTCTGAGTATGTATCTGTCTGTCTGTGTATGTTTCTGTATGTATGTATCTGTCTGTCTGTGTATGTGTCTGTCTATGTATGTGTCTGTCTGTCTATGTATGTGTCTGTCTGTCTATGTATGTGTCTGTCTGTGTATGTGTCTGTCTATGTATGTGTCTGTCTGTCTGAGTATGTATCTGTCTGTCTGTGTATGTGTCTGTCTGTATATGTGTCTGTCTGTATGTGTCTATGTATGTGTCTGTCTGTCTATGTATGTATCTGCCTGTCTGTGTATGTGTCTGTCTATCTGTGTATGTGTCCGCCTGTCTATGTATTTGTCTGTCTGTCTGTGTATGTGTCTGTCTGTCTGTGTATGTGTCTGTCTGACTGTGTATGTGTCTGTCTGTGTATATGTCTGTCTGTCTGTCTATGTATGTGTCTGTCTGTCTATGTGTCTGTCTGTATGTGTCTATGTATGTGTCTGTCTGTCTATGTATGTATCTGCCTGTCTATGTATGTGTCTGTCTGTGTATACGTCTGTCTATGTATGCGTCTGTCTATGTATGTGTCTATCTGTCTGTATGTATCTGTCTGTCTGTGTATGTGTCTGTCTGTCTGTCTGTGTATGTGTCTGTCTGTCTGTCTGTCTGTGTATGTGTCTGTCTGTCTGTCTATGCATGTGTCTGCCTGTCTGTCTATGCATGTGTCTGCCTGTCTGTCTATGCATGTGTCTGCCTATGTATTTGTCTGTATGTCTGTGTATGCGTCTGTCTGTCTGTGTATGTGTCTGTCTGCCTGTCTATGTATGTGTCTGTCTGTGTATGTGTCTGTCTGTACTGTATTTCACTGTCTAACTATTTCCCCCAGTAATGTCACAGTAATGACAGCTCCGGGGATCCTATTAGCACAGTTACAGGGGCTGTGGTTACCTACACCCCCCCCCCCCCCACCCCCCCACCCCCCCACCCCCCCCCCCCCCCCCCCCCCACCCCAACCCCAACCCCTGGCAGAGAGCGCGCTCCCCAGGTCAGCAACCTGAGCAGAGTTAGTGCCCAGCTCCTGTTCCTGGGATGGAAGAGAGACACACACAGAGAAAAAGTTTTCCTTAAAAAAAACTGGGAGAAACAGAGACAGAGAGAGAGAGAAACACAGTAGAGAGAGGGAAAGAAAAAAAAACAGGCAAAGAGAGAGAGAAACTGGCAAATAAAAGGAAATGAGAAATATGCAGAGAGAGATATTGCTGCACTCTCTCTCTCTCTTGTGTGTGTGTCTGTCTCTCTGTGTCTCTCTGTCTCTGTGGTGTGTGTGTCTCTATCTCTGTCTGAAGAGATCTCCCCATCTCTCTCCTTATTTCTCTCGGTCCCTGTCTCTCTCTCTCTGTATCTCTCTCACAATCTCTTTTTCAGTCTCTCTCTCTCCCTCTCTCTCTCTCTCTCTCTCTGTCTCTGTTTCTCCCATTTTTTTTAAGGAAAACTTTTGAAACTCTTTTTTTCCGTCTTTGAAAAGTTGTAAAAGTTTGCAAAAGTTGTCTCTAATGCAAATAAAAGCTCTGCCTTCATGTTTCTCTCCCCATCGAGTTGAGGACATGCCATGATCATGCATTGTTGCAGGGGGTCGTTTTGCTTTTTTCTCCACAAAACGCCAGAGGGATTCCTGGCTGTGGGAATAGAGAATATGTCTCTCAGCTCCACCACCACCCTGCTCCAGAGAGAGGGTAAAGGGACCATAGAGAGAGAGAAAGGGGGAGAGAGAGAATGAGAGAGAGAGAGAGAGAGAGAGAGGGAGAAGAAGAAGAAGAAGAAGAAGAGGCAGGAAAGAGATTGAGAGAAGAAAGGATCAGTGAAGAGACTGGGAGGAGAGAGAGCAAATAGAGTGAGGTGTGTGGGTGTGTGTGTGGGTGGGGGGGGGGGGAGATAGAAAGAATAAGAAATAGGAGAGAGAAGAAGGGGGTTAGGAGAGAGACAGGGAAAGAGAGAAGGGGAGAATAGCAAATACAGAGACAGAAGGGGAGAATAGGAGAGAGAGAGAGAGGGGTGCATACAGATGGGAGAGAGATAGAGAGAACATGCACAGAGAGAGAGAGAGGGAGAGAGGAAAAAGAGAGAGCAAATAGGCAGAGAGAGAGAGAAAGAACAAAAACGGGGAAGAGAGAAAAACTGGAGGATAAAAGGGAATGGGAAATAGTCTGAGACAGAGAGAGAGATCCAGGCAGTGAAAGAGAGATCCAACCAAGGAACGCGAGAGAGAGATCGGGAAAAGGGAGAGAAAGAGAGAAACAAACAGAGTGAGAGAGAAAGAGAAAGGTGCAGAGATAGAGTTACAGGGAAAGAAAGAAAAACACAGGTCGGGAGAGAGAGAGAGAGAGAGAGAGAGTAGAGAAGAGACAGACAGAAACCGACAAAGAGAGACAGAAAAAGAATCAGAGAAAGAAAGAATGAGAAAAACGCAGAGAGAGAGAAAGAGAGAGAGAGAGAGAGAGAGAGAAAATAACAAGGAACGAAAGAGCGAAAGAGAGGAGAAGGCCCTAAGAGAATATGCGGTGCGAATCGGGAGAATTTAAGCGGATTATAGCGTATGAAACTGCGATTCGGTGAATTAATGTTCATTTCCTCGTTGACAACGTGTCCCGGTCCATCCCTGGCCATCCCCGGGCTGTCTGACACACTGCACAGCCCACAGCAGTGTCGGGGGCTCTCAATGCCTTAATCCCTCAGCACCAGATGCAAACACATCATTTATTATTTCCGAATGATAACCATTAGTCATTTTGAGCAATAATATTTAATGACTGGTTTCATCCCGGACTGAGGTTTGCAGGACAGAGAGAGGGTTTGCAGAGGCACATTACCAGGTGCGGTGCTAACATTTTGAGATTATAAACTGGATTGTGTTTTGTAATCTAAAGAAATGCAGATCAGAGGGAGAACAGGAATACATCCATCTGTTTTTTTATATATATATATATATCGCAAATCAAATGTGTTCGTTGCTGTTATTTATTCGATATAGGTTATTTTCAATATTTTGACTGGGTGTTTGTCACCTTTCCATTTGCAACACTTGCAAAGTTTGCAGCCAATTATTTACCATCACCATCATTTATTTTCACAATTAAAAAATATGTGTTGCGATATGTTGACGAGAACGTACACCGAGTTTACAATTCGAAGCATCATTTCCTATTCTTTTTTTCATGCAATACTAAAATGATAAACATTACGAGTTTTTTTTTTCCAGATGTTGAATTTTATTTTTTTCTAAGTTTACAAAGTGATTGAATTCATTTTACAATAATATTAATAATAACAATAATCGTGTTTGTTTTTGATATATTGCTCTTTATATATATTCCCGATGGTTACAGATTTATTGTATTAATTGTATTACTCATTAAGGATTATAATAATTGTTTCTTTTTACGCTCATTTGATTTTTTTAAAAAAAATGTTGATCATCTATTTTCCTAAATTAACTGTTTTTTAAAAATATTTTGTTTACGGGTTTGCCAATTTTAGAAATTAATTGCATTAATTAATTACCTTTCAGAATTTTATGATGATAATAATTGCTTATTTTGACAATGTGATCTTACGTTCATTGATCTTACAATTTGATTGCGTTAAATTGTTTAGTTTGTTTTCGAATAATTGAGTTTTTAGAATGTCGATTACATATAAATAACAATAAAGTATTATTTATTACATCTATTAAATTGTTTAGTTTGTTTTAGAGTAATTGTGTTTTTAAAATGTTGATTACATAATATCGGTTTACAAACGAGTTGTGTTTCTCAGTTTCCGTATTCACCAAAAAATATATTTTTTAATTGTGATAGAATTACTGCATTTACGTTGTATTTACTTATAATCATATCCATTTGATAACTTTTTGCAAATCAAATGTGTTAATTACTGTTATTTATCGTATATCTGTTATTTTAAATATTTTGACTGTGTGTGTGCAACATTTCGACTTGCAACTATAACAAATTATTTACCATCATCATTATTTATTTTCGCAAATAAAAAATATATATTTGTAATAATATTTCGACTGGCACGTTCACTGGGTTTACAATTTAAACCGCGTGTGTTATTATTAGTATGGCATCAGTTTGATATTTTATGTTCCAGCTTCCTATAATCATTAACCTTGAAAAGTGATGCATTTTATATAATGTCGTCTTGTTTTGCGATTGATTCAGGCTCACAATTATCCAGAGAGAGTTAAGAGCGTAGAACGCAGGTTTTGATGGCAATGAAATACATATATAAATAAATGTGTTTTGTAACCTATTCGGCTGCAATTTAAATTAAACAGCGTGTCGTATCTCACACAGAGATACAGACGGGTTAAATGCATCGAACTTTACATCTGTTTTATTTTATTTGGTCCCTTGTATTCCATTCCCTTAATGCAGAAGTTATTTTGAACGATTCATTTCAGATCTTAGCAAGTTGAATCTTGGGTGCAGTTTACAAAACATTCCTGATTGTTAAGAAAATGCATTGGAAATCTTCCTGTTAAATCATATTAAACTGGGGTCGTTTCCAATTGGATCTCTTGCAACCAATTTACCTGACTTCCCGTTGTTGTTTTGAGTTTTTCCAAGTCATTTTTTTTTCTTAAATGAAATATGTAAACAATCCAAAATAAGACAAAAAATACTGATTTCGCTTCAGTTGTCTGACCTACAATTAAGAGTCATTTTTATTTCTGATCTTTATATATCTGACGACTAAATAGGAAGTTTGTGCTTTATCTGTAAAGGCGTTGTGTACAGTGTTAATACTAATAAAATGATCATTGCGTTGGATACAGCGCCTTATCACGTCTTAGAGACGTCTCAAAGCGCTTCACAGAATATACTGTAAAGTGTATTGACTGTATATGAATGAATGTGAGTTATAGCTAATATTATCAATGATAATCATAACAAGTGGGACTTTTTATCCCCGTGTTTCTCTGTGGGGAGACAGTTTGTCATTGGTAAGGGTTAAATTCAGCAACTTGGGGCGAAATTTCTCCTTCACCAAATCGTTTTAGATGCAGTTTTCTGTTCTCAAACGGAGAGTTGACACGAAGGAACTTTTATTTAATAACAATAATAATAATAACAACAGTATCAAAGAGATTGCTACCCGTGGCTCAGAAATACAGGTAATGGGGGGAGACAGACAAACAGACAGACAGACAGACAGACAGACAGACAGACAAACAGACAGACAGACAGACAAACAAACAGACAGACAGACAGACAGACAGACAGACAGACAGACAGACAGACAGACAGACAGACAGAAACACAGACAGAAACACAGACAGAAACACAGACAGAAACACAGACAGAAACACAGACAGACAGAAACACAGAGAGGAATTGAGAGCGCCCAATTGGAAAGGATCGGTGGAGAGAGGAGAGTTGACCACTAAAACGTTCACTTAAAATAATTGCCTGTTATAATAATGATAAATATACGTTATTATTATAGGAAACATATCGATCATTTCCTGTAACAATAATAATAATAAACGTCCTACTATTATAGGAAATGTATAGCAAATTGATTTACATTGTCACATATGTTCGCATTCAATTTGTAGATCGATATATTTCGTATAATAGTGATATTATTATTCTGATAAGAAATGTCTTATAGGAAATATATAATAGTTCCTACGATATACCATAGCTCATATAAGCATTGATGCAACGAGGCCTGTTAACAAGACTGATGGTTTGGCAACATATCTGGTGAAAAATATAAACCTCTTACAGAAAGTAGAGGTATTTTAGGAAGTTCAGACATAAGAAAAGTAATATCAATTGCTGTGTAACGTGGCAGTGTTACTGCCCTGACCGACCGTCCCGGAAAACCATCAACACCCACCTCCACAGAGTGATATAAACCGTGATAACCTAACAGTAATATTCCCATTGTAGGTACATCTCTCCCTCAGCCCCAAAGGATTCCGCTGTGGGAAACAAACTGAACGCACATTCAGCAGCGAAGGTTGAAGCGGATTTTAGCGGAACAACTTCGAAACTTGCAATAAAACAGCGCAAATTCATCGCAATCAGAAATGACGGCGTTCCCTCTGCCCCCAGTTCTGTTTCTGAGTTTGGTGGATTGTTATACAAGGATCCGATCTATATTTATTATATATGTGTATGTGAGACGTCCTCCTGACTATATAAATGCCATTTGTTACATTTACTGCAAGATTCAATATCATCTCAATCCATTGTTATATAAAATATGGAAATATATGGAAATATTTTATGCTCAGTAAAATATACGAGTTTTAAAAAATATATTTATTGCACTCATCTATAAATATGCGCCTGCTTTTATATATAATGTTTTGTACGTGTGCTGTTATAAAGCAATTATCCTTGTATTTGATTTAAAGTCTTATCACTCTTCCAAACGTCTCAAAGTCTTTTACAGGATTAAACTGTGTTTTTGTAGGCGAATGTAATATATAAATTATAAATATTCTATTAATATTATTGTTATCTCTGAAGCCCTTTGAGGCGTCTCAGTGTCGTGATAAGGCGTTATATCAAATACAAAGATTGTCATTATAAAATAGACTATAAAATACATAAATATGTATTCTACACCTGTTTCCATACCCTGTCGCTCTATATAAAACGATAGGATATATGCTTATGTGCTATACTATTTAGATGCAAGATATTGATTCCATCTATAAGTGGGTTTCACTTTATATAACAAATTAATTTTAAAAATCCTTGCATTTGATATAGCGCCTTATCACGTTGTTCAGACGTCTCAAAGCGCTTCACATGATATACTGAAAAATGAATTGACTATATATTTTGTGAGCGAAATATACAAATTAAATAAAAAATATGTAGAAACCCAAACTGTCCTCTGTAAAGTTATGTATTTATATTACAAGGAAAGGCGAAATGTCCCTTTTTAAAGGTACTATTTGTGTTTGGGTTTGAGGGGGTGTGAGGAGGGGGTCTGAGGAGGGGAGTGAGGGGGTGTGAGGGGGTGTGAAGGGGTGAGTAGGGATTTGTGAGGGAGTGAGGGGTTGTGAGGGGGTGAGGGGTTGTGAAGGGATGAGTGGGGGTGAGGGGGTGTGAGTGGGTGAGGGGGGTATGAGGGGGTGAGGTGGTGTGAGGGTGTGTGTGAGGGTGTGGGGTATGGTGAGGGGGTGAGGGGGTATGGTGGTGGGGTGAGGGGGTATGGTGGTGGGGTGAGGGGGGGTTTTGGGGGGTGGTGGGGGTGAGGGGGTGTGAGGGGTGTGGTGGTGGGGTGTGAGGGGTGTGGTGGTGGGGTGTGAGGGGGGTGAGGTGGTGGGGGTGTGAGGGGGTGTGGTGGTGGGGTGTGAGGGGGTGTGAAGGGGGTGGGGACGTGAGGGGGTGTGAGGGGGGGTGTGAGGGTGTGTGTGGGGGGATGTGAGGGGGGGTGTGAGGGGGTGTGAGGTTCCCCCCCACCCCTCAACCCCGACACCCCCCTCTCAAAAATGGATAATATAATAACAACCACAAAAAAACAGTTTTTGCAAAACACTGGTTAAATACAGATATTACTCCTCACTGTATAAAAGGTTAATACAATCGTTCCATTTAAAAAATATTAGCAATTAAATAAAAGACGGATCTGGTTTAAAAAAAAGGCACTGGAATAAAAAGTGACATATTTAAAAAATCCTTAAGCAAACGCAAAGCTATTAATAATCTCTCCCCAACCACAGAGAGAGAGAGAGAGATAAAATAGCTAAACCTCTCATTATGATAATAATCCCCCTTTGTAATTGGCAGTTTAATGTGGTTGGAAACTAATTGTTGGGTTTCTAGACGTCAGGAACATCAAATGATATTTATTTAACGATGTAGTTCTGTAGGAAACGACAATTGATAGATTCGTAAAATGAACTAGATTCGATGTGAATTAGATCACTGCTGCACTCACCCAGCCTGTCACACTGCGGAGATGGGCAAACCATTTGCACAGTTTTTTCCTACATGCACTTATTTACAATGCTAATAATTACACTGGATATCTCCTGCTTTTTCAAAACCTCTCACATCCACCGCTTCTGAAAGCTGAGGCATGAGGTTAGCAATTAAAAGCACGTTTTGGGCTAAAAAATGGGAAGCGTCCCATTTGCTCTCTCTCTCTCCCCCCATCCCCACCCCCCCACCCCCACCCCCCCCATCATCTCAATTATTTAAGATACGCGTTTCTTTGCTAACACGTTGCATAAATTCTGCATCAACATCCAACATAACTAATCTCTCTCTCTCTCTCTCTCTTTCTCTCTGCATATACATACATATAATATACAGGTGAGCGTAGATTGCAAATTAATGATTTGCGACATGAAGTCGAAATTATTTTGTGCGCATTTTTTAAATAAAAGCATTTGAAAAATTTAAAAATTGCAGCTTTCTATATCTTTCTGTGCGTGTGTGTGTGTATGTGTGTGTGTGCAGATTGTAAAATGATTGTCTGCCTGAATTATTTCGTGTGCAATTTTTAATCTCATGCAACCATTCACAAACATAAAAATTGCAGTTCTTAAATGAATGCCTAATGAAAAGCGCGGCGTGTCGGTGTTATTTTTGGACCGTCCCTGTGTTTTTATTGCACACCATTTTTCTTCTTTATTGATCTCTCTCTCTCCCCCTCTCTCTCTGTGTAGTTTTTTTTTGCTAAAATCGAGGTCCAGTGTCTGAGCAACGCCTGTCAATCAAAGGCAGCCAAGCCGCTCTGAGCCAATCAGGATCCAGATGCCGCGATTGGCGGGCGAATAGGGCGGAGGCAAAGTTATGAATGGGACCGGCGGCGGCCGCGCTGATTGAGGGATCCGTGTGTCCGTCAAAGGTGCGCTCCAATCAGCGTGGAGGGGGCGGGACGGATGATGCGTCCCAGGGCGAGCTGTCAATCACGCAGCCCAATCCCGCAGTTACCTGCAGAAAGTCGAATGCAACGTGGAAGGGGAGAACTGCTGTCTTAATGTTATTTTTTTTTTACAAAAAAAACGCGTGTCTGTGCGTGTGCGTACATAAACATATATTTTATTTATTGACCCAGCTGGCGAGGGCGGAGAGCAGTCATTTTGAGGAGCGTGGGTTTACATTTTTTTGTGGTTTTCTCACACACACGCGCACATATAACACATTTTTTTTTCTAAAAAAATGCAAGAAATGTTGTAAAGATTGCAATAAAACAAGCACTCCGCATTTTGGAACAGAGGAAGGAACAAAAGAAGGAAAATAAAAAAGAACGAAAGAAGGACGCGTCAGGTAACTATTTGGTGGGAGTTTCTGTCAACCCGTCTACCAACTCCACACACACTCATACTAAAAACTCAACCACACATTTAACAAATTGAAGACAAGGCAAACAAGAGAGAAGAAGATAAAACTGAAGCAGCCGAGAGAGTGAGAGAGACATGGAGCATCATGCATCGATGGAGCAAATCAGCCAAACTCACCCTCAACACGAACCCATCAGCTTCGGTATCGACCAGATCTTGAACACCAGCGACCCTGGCTGTTGCATGCACCCGGGTCAGAGAGCTCCTGAGACGGATTACCACTTTGGGACGCACCCCTATGGCTCTCATGCCAATACCCACTGCATTAACTCCTATGGCAGTAACGCTTGTGGCATGGCTGGGCTGCCGAGTTCCTTCAACGTTAACATGAGCATTAATATGAATGTGAATATGAACGCTGGCTCTGGGGTTATCAGAGTGCCGGCACACAGACCCATGCCCCCACCCCCTCCCCTCTCGGCTGGGATGCCCACTGTGCCCAGTATGACTAGCAGTCTGGCCAACTTGTCCACTGTAACCTTCCCCTGGATGGAGAACAGCAGGCGCTTCGCCAAAGACAGGCTAACAGGTGAGTCTTGTGTGGATGTGTGTGTGTGTCTGTGTGTATATGTATATGTATGTCTGTGCGTGTGTATATATACATGTGTGTGTATACATGTGTATGTGTTTATACATGTGTGTATGTATATATGTATGTGTGTATATATATGTGTATATGTATATATATGTGTGTGTGTATATATATATATGTATGCGTATATATATGTGTGTATGTATATATATATATATGTGTGTGTGTGTGTGTATATATATGTGTGTGTGTATATATATATATGTATGTGTGTGCGTGTTTTATTCCGGGAGGTGAGGTATATGTGTCAAAGATAAATATTATTAAATAATATTACCGAAATAGTAATATTATCATTGCATTTGATATGAGGCCTCATCGGGTCGCACGAGATGTCTCAAAGCGCTTCAGACGATGTTGTAACTGTGTATTTTTGGGGCCAAATTATTATTGTGGTGAAGCGCTTCGAGACGTCTCTACGACGTGATAAACTGCTACATCAAATGCAGGGATTATCATTACAGTTATTTGTATTATTCCTAAAGCATATTCCTAAAGGACGGAGAAGGAGACGGGGAATTGCAGAGAAAAAATGGGTTTTATAAAAATCCCTTTGAAAATAAAGTGTTATAAATACTGTGTGTGTGTATATATATATATACTTAACATCTATCAAATAAGGTCATGTGTGTAACATGGGAATTGCTTTTATTTAGGTCATAATTGCGCACAAATTCTAAATTAATTTGAAAATAGAGATTGGGGATTTTTTTTTACAAATATATATTTTCTTATAAATCTAATCAAACAAGGGGAGGCGTTGTGTAATACATAAGTGTTTTTATTTAGGTAACAATTGAGCCCAAATGTCAAATGGACTCGAAAATAAAATTATATATATATATTTATCTAAAAATATGCATTCAAAAATATCATTTGAAATGTAAATATCGCACCGTGCGCATTTTTCATAGAAGTTAAACCATATTATTAGTATAGAAGTTAAACCTTATTATTATTATTATTATAGAAGTTAAACCATATTATTGTGATAATGTAATGGACATGTAATGGGAAAGGCTGTATTTTGTGAAGCGTTTTGAGCCCGAGATGTGGACGATGCAATAATATTTTAATGTTAAATTAAAATGCAGTCGCACACACAGTTATATTGCTCACATAAACGCTGGTGTATAACAGCGAGGATCAAAACTGAGGGGAGAACAAGATGAAATCATGAAAAACACACGATCAACGAATTTTATTTTGTTTCAATAAAAACATTATAAATATAAAGGCCAACTGTTATTTTGGAATTGAGACAGTGACAAGGGGAGCATTCAACAGCAAATATATATATACACATATATATACACACATATAAAATAATCATTATTAAACAAAACATAAAACATCATTTTACATGGTACAAACTAATGAAACTGCCCCCGAATTATATATAATTCGATTTAAATCCTGGGTTTTATGAACAGATCGTAAAGGGAGATGTTTTAATGTTTTTTTCCCACCTCGAGGCAGAGTTTAGAAAGGAGAAACACGGTGAGATGTATTGCTAAATAGAGGATTAAGTGTGTTCAGGGTTGTTAATGTTACTGTAGTCGCCCTAACCCAGTCTCTCCCCTGAAACCTGGTCAATCTCACTGTGTTCTGGTGTAGACAAGACACAGGAGCTTTCACATCCATAATAATCCTTATTACATTATATATACATTGCACACACACACACACACATATATATATACACAAATAATAGTCTATCAAATACAGATATAACTGGCACAGTCCCTCCCATCAAACAGAGCGAATATTCCTCAAATCATTTAAACCTTTGGACGAGTGAACGTCAATTATTTTAACAATTGAATGCAATTTAAAAACAACGCTCCGAAATGTCGACCCGAATAGAGTTTTGTGCCGTTAAATACGAGAAAATAGGAGAAAACAGCTGTTTTGTTTTGCTTTTTTTTCCCTACAAAAAAAAACACATTTAAAATAGCGTTTACGAATCCTCTTCCGAGGGCTATTATTTTGCGCGATGGGATGGGATGCGCACGGAACGGGGTTAAATCATTCCCGACCGGCTCTAAATTTATTATATTTGCAAAGAAGCAGAATTTTGCAAATCCTTAGAAATCAATAAAAATAACAATAATAATTGTCACATTTGTAATTCAAAGCTAGAACTGAAATGATGTACTAAAGGGTTTAGCGCTGTTAGTGCTATGCAGTCAGTCTGTCTGTGTCTGTCTGTCTGTGTCTGTCTGTCTGTCTGTCTCTCTCGATTTCCAGCAAAAATCAGAAAATAGTGCCTCTCAGTAGAAATGTTACAGGGGAGAAAGGAAACACTTTTAACCACACTTTGAATAATAATAATCTTTGCATTGGACACAGCGTCTTATCACGTCGTTGAGACGTCTCAAAGCGCTTCACAGAAAATACTGTAAAGTAAATTGACTGTATTTTGTGGGCAGAACAAAACTTTTACTCATTGTATAGTGGATAATAATAATAATAATAATATAGTCACTCAATCCACGACTGTTTGTGGGACGCTGCTGTGTGCAATTGGCTGCCGCATTTTCGCCCACAAATATACGGTCAATTCACTTTACAGTATATTCTGTGAAGCGCTTTGATATGTCTAGAAGACGTGAAAAGCGCTATATCAAATGCAAGGATTATTATTATTATTATATAGTCACTCCACTTTACAGTATATTCTGTGAAGAGTTTGAGTCGTCTCAAAGACCTGATGAGATGCTATATCAAATGCAAGGATTATTATTTTTATTATGCATTGACTGCGGATTGATTTTGTGGGCAAAACAAAAAATATACTAATTTAATTCATGTTTAACTCAATAATGTGATGTCAGGCCTAACTGTGTTTGGACTGCGTTTCCCAGAATGGGTTTAAAACCTGATAGACTTTTCTGCCCCTTACTCTCTCTCTCTCTCTCTCTCTTTCTCTCTCTCTCCCGCCCCCCTCAATATTCTCTATGGGGCAAATTCGGTATTTTTAAATAATTCATATGTAAAATTTCTCATATAGTTCTTGCAGTAAAAAAAATTCCACCTGTGTTGAGACTCACAGTAATATTTCAGAGCACCAGAATTTTGCAGATCATGAGAACAGTCTTCAAGGTTTTTTAAAAAAATAATAATCCTTGCATTTGGAGTATAGTAGCATATTGGTTAGAGCGCTCGCCTCGCAAGCGAAAGGACCCGGATTTGATTCCCGGGCAGGGCGAAACCTTAGGCACGTTTCCTTGCCTCAATTTAGTAGCAGTAAGTAGGAACCTGGTTGTTAATCGATTGCTGGATCCCTTTCTGGGGATAATAATCCTTTCAAAAAAAATAATAATTTGGTCACTCAATCCACGACTGTTTGTGGGACATTGCTGTGCATAATTGGCTGTCACTTTTCGCCCACAAAATACAAAATTCAATTTATTCTGTGAAGTGTTTTGAAATGCCTCAATAATAATAATAATAATCCTTGCATTTGATATAGCACCTTTTCATGTCTTCAAGAAGTCTCAAAGCGCTTCACAGAATATACTGTAAAATGAATCGACTGTGTATTTTGTGGGTGAAATGCGGCAGACAATTGTGTACAGCAGTGTCCCACAAACAATCGTGGATTGAAGTGAACAATTTATTATGTTTTTGAAGGAATTATTACCCCTGGAAAAGTGATCCGCCAATCAACCAACAACCGGGTGCCTACTTACTGCTAGATAAACAGTGGTGTGTGGAGTAGGGAAGCTTTCTCATCCTTTCGCGCTGCCAGGCGTTACGTGATAAGGCGATGTATCAAATGCAAGGATTATCTGTAGTAGTATTACACTGTATTATATGTGTTTTCACGTCATGAGGACGTCTCAAAGCCCTTCACGGGATTTATTGTAAATTGTAGCGGCCATACATTCTGTGAGTTCCTTTAAGAACCACATTTCAAAACAGGGTTTGTAATTCAAAGTTACAATTGAAAATTAATATTTAACCCCTCGAATAAAGGTTCTTAAACACACATTCAAAGCTGCCTGCCCACCTACATAGGAGGCATGTGTTTTGCAGAACTATGTTGAGTTAAGTTATAACTCAAGAGGGAAAATGAGAAGAAATTTTTTTACACAGAGAGTTGTTCGGATCTGGAATGCATTGCCTGAAAGGGTGGTGGAAGCCAATTCAATAGCAGCTTTTAAGAGAGAAGTAGATAATTACTTGGGAAGGACACGTTTGCACGGCTGTGGGGAGAGAGCGGGGGAATGAGATTGAATTGGATAGCTCTTTTCAAAGAGCCAGCACAGACACGATGGGCCAAATGGCCTCCTTCTGTGCTGTATAATTCTATGATTCTATAACTAATTACTGTGTGAAATTGACTGCCGCGTTTCACTCACAAAATACACGGTCACTCCACTTTACAATTGGAGTTCTGTAGCTCAGTGGTTAGAGCACTCGCTTTGCAAGCGAGAGACCTGAGTTCAATTCCAGGCAGAGGGCGAAACCTTGAGCAAGTTTCCTTACTCCACACAGAGCCTAATAACAATCCCTCCAAAAAAACAAAACAATAATAAATCGGTCATTTTCAATCTACGACTGTTTGTGGGACACTGCTGTGCGCAATTGGCTGCCGCGTTCGCCCACAAATATACAGTCAATTCACTTTACAGTATATTCTGTGAAGCGCTTTGGGACGTCTAGAAGACGTGAAAAGCGCTATATCAAATGCAAGGATTATTATTATTATAATATATTCTATATCAAATGCAAGGATTAATATTCTTATAATGGAATCCCGGAAAAGCATTACAATACATTTAGATTTGGAAGCAGGCCTCAAACAAGCAAATTGTTGAATTATTTTGTTGTCTTTGAAGTTGGTTTTCTGTAAGAAAATGTGCACAATAGTCGCAACAATAATAGTCCCTGTGTTTGGTACTGTGCCTTTCACACTGTCAGGAGAACGTCTCGAAGCATTTTTCAGAGCTTACTGGAATCTGTAGTGACTGTGTGTTTTAGACAGCGGAATTTACAAAGAGACGCTTTCCGAAATCAAGGCTGTATTTAAGAATTTGTCAAATTCTGGAATGGGACAGAAATAGAGAAATTGATTTTTTAATGCTTGTTACTAGATGTCTGAAGAGATGAATGTCTGATTGTTTTATTATAATCATATTATGCCTTATTTCCTTGAGACGTCTCAAATCACAGAATTTACAGAATTAGGGGATACAGAGTTCATAACTCAGTCTGACTTTGTTTACTGTATTTACTGCCCTTTGGATGGGACATTAAATCCAGGTCCCATCTGCCTGTTCAGGTGGATGTTAAAGATCCCATGGCACTATTTGAAAAGAGAAGGGAGTTTCTCTCTCCCGGTGTCCTGGCCAACAATCCCCCAAATAAAATTGTTTGCTGACTCCATGACTGTTTATTCGCGCAAATTGGCGGCCCATTTCACCTACAAAATACACAGTCAAGAACCACTTTATAATATATTCTGCGAAGCGCTGTGAGATGTCTCAACAATGTGATATGGCGCTATATCAAATTCAAGGATTATTATATGCAATAAAAAATTACATCTCTAATAAATGTATAAAACACAATATAATTCCTTGAAATTTTCGTATATGGTTTTACCTTATAGATATTTTGTGTAAAGCGTTTCCTCCATTAGATTTAAATGAAGCCTCCTTCAGTAAGTGTTGAGAGCACATCAGAGCTTTGATACAGACCAGCGTTGTGTGATATCAACATTGAAAGTAGTGCATGTAATGAGATCGAGACCTTGGGAAATGCTTTAGAGACACTTAAAAAAGCTTTTGATTGGTTTGCTATACTTTTAGTACAAAAGAAATCCAGAGAGCAGGGGGACATGTTCAGAGATCAAATATATGGAGTCCTGTAGCGTAGAGGTTAGTGCATTTGCCTCGCAAGCGACAGGACCTAGGTTCGATTTACGGGCAGGGCAAAACCTTAGGCAAGTTTCCTTACTCCACAGTCTCTGTTTACCTTGCAGTAGGTAGGAACCTGGTTGTTAGTCGATTGGCAGATTGCTTTCTGGGGGTAATAACACCTTCAATAAGTAAATAAACATAATAATAATTTGGATACTCAATCCACGTCTGTTTGTGTGTAATTGGCTGTGTGTTTCGCCCATAAAATATACAGTCAATTCACTTTACAATATATTCTGTGAAGCGCTGTGAGATGTCTCGAACACGTTATAAGGCCTATATCTAATACAAGAATTATTATTGTTGTCAGAGTCCGGGTTAACAGAGTAGCGCTTTATCACGGTGCAACAGCTCGGCTCCTGTTCAGTTTAAATCCTAAAATATCCATTCTTTTGTTACTATTAAAGGTCAGGAAGACTTTAGAGAACAGAATAAATAGGAAGAAGATATGGCAAAAGAGAGAGAGGAAAAGTGACAAGAGAGAGAGAGAGAGTGGGAGACACTGAAGAGAGAAAGATAGAGAGATGGAGGGCAAGAGAGAGAAAAAAGAATTTCATGTTTTTTAAAGCAAAACATATCAAAGCCTTTACAACACTTGCTGTCAGATGTAGTCACTGCTTTTGTGCCCAGAGAGAGAGAAGGAAGGAGAAGAAAAAGAATATAGGGAGAGGGTGAAAGAGAGAGGGGAAAAAAAGGGAATGAGGGGAGAGGGGATAGAGGTGTACAGCAGTACAGGAGAAGGTTCTGTACCCATCTATACCCTTAATCCCCCTCCCCACAAATAGTCATAGATTGACCAAATTTATTTATTTTTTGGAAGGATTTTTATCCTCGGAAAGCGATCTTTTCGCTTGCGAACCTTGCAAAGGGGCAAAGAAAGAGAGAGACGGATGGTAAGAAAGAGAAAGACAAACAGAGGGAGTGAGAAGAAGGATAATAATAATAATACTTGCATTTGATATAACGCTTTTTCAAGTCTTCTAGACGTCTCAAAGCGCTTCACAGAGTATATTGTAAAGTGAGTTGACTATACCTGTGGGCAAAATGCAGCAGCCAATTGCGCACAAAGTGTCCCACAAACAGTCGTGGATTGAAGTGACCAGTTTTATTGCTTTTTTTTTC
Organism: Callorhinchus milii; assembly: GCF_018977255.1. NCBI lineage: Eukaryota > Metazoa > Chordata > Chondrichthyes > Chimaeriformes > Callorhinchidae > Callorhinchus > Callorhinchus milii. The sequence goes on from NW_024704742.1 coordinate 70,900,367, forward strand.
TTGAAGGATTATTATTAGGTGTGTGGTAAGGAAACTTGCCCAAGGTTTCGCCCTGCCCAGAATTGAACCCGGGTCTCTCGCTTACAAGGCGAGTGCTCTAACCATTGAGCTACACGACTACTAGAGTTAAACTATAGAAGGATTTTTTTAATGTCTCATCCACCTGAATAGGGCATAGGGTAGAGTCCTGTAGCTCAGTGGTTAGAGCATTTGCCTCGCATGCGAGAGACCTGGGTTCTATTCCCGGCAGGGCTAAATGTTGGCCAAGTTTCCTGACTACACACGCCTCTATTTACCCAGCAGTAAGTAGGAACCCGGTTATTAGTCAATGGGGGGAATCATTTTTCCAGGGGTAATAATTCCTTCAAACAAAATAATAATAAATTGGTCACTTCAAACCATGACTGTTTGTGGGACACTGCTGTGTGCAATTGGTTGCTGCGTTTCACCCACAAGATATACAACAACAACAACTTGGATTTATATAGCACCTTCCACGAGGGCAACATCTCAGAGTGCTTATACGATCAATTCACTTCATAGTATATTTTGTGAAGCGCTTTGAGACGTCTAAAAGACATGAAAAGCTCTATATCAAATGCAAGGATTATTATTATACTGTTAACTCCATTGAATGCATTTTGTAGGCGAAACAAGGCATCCAATTGCACAGAATAGTGTCCCACGAATAGTCGTGGATTGAATGACCAATTTTTGTTTAATTGTAAGGCAAAGTAGCCGGCAGGCAAAGAGAAGGTGGAATTTGAGCCTTGGAATCGTGACGTTTTTAACAGAGATATAATAATAATAATCTTTACATTTAATACAGTATCTTTCATGCCGGGAGGATATCTTCACAGGATATTCAATAAAGTGTAGTGACTGTTTTTGTAGGGAAATTGGCAGCCAATTTGCACACAGCAATGTCCTAGAAAAAGTCATGATTGATTTTATCTGGGGGATTGTTGGCCAGGACAATGGGAGAGAGATATTAGATATCACCTTAAGCAAATTTCGTTACTCCACAATCCTTTGATTACCGAGCAGTAAGTAGGAACCCAATTGTTAGTCAAATGGTGGATCAATTCCAGTGGTGATAATCCCTCGAAAATTTGGTCACTTAATCCATGACTGGTTTGTGGGACACTGCTGTATGCAATTGGGTGCTGCTTTTCACCAAGAAAGTACACAGTCAATTAACTTTACAGTATAGTCTATGAAACGCTTCAAGATGACATAAGGTCCTATATCAAATGCAAGGCTTATTGTTATATATAACAATACTCCCCCCAACCCCGGCCACATCATCCACCTACCCCTACTCCACACCACCCCAACCAAAAACAAAAGCAGTGAAAATGCAGGAAGGGGTAAGGAGAGAGGACACCAGTTTAAGAGTCTCCAAACCAGAAAGAGTTCCGCATATGTATGCCATCCACATATGGAAATTTCCCTTTGCCTGGAATGAAATGCAAACTGTCTCTCTCTCTCTCTGGAGGGATGCACCCTGCTTACCTAACAAGAGGCAATGCTTCAGGTGTGCTTTGGGGCAACGGCTGGAGTCTAACCAGCTAAAAACCGCATAGCTTGCCATTGAGAGCACTGTCTGGCAAGCTTTCTTGCTGCGTATCCAGCAAGGACCACCCTACCCATTACGGCTTTGGTTTGCAGGGTTAACGGGAGCTGAGTGGGAAGAGTCCCTGCCCCCAGTGACTGGTGTGCCCTTTCGCGCCCTGCTGATGTGCCTGGCTGGGCTGTGCTGTCATCAGTAGTGCCGCGGACTTGCCTGGCTCAGGAACTGGACTAGAGAACATCAGAGGGTGGGCTCTATTCTGACATTGCTTTACCAAGCAAATCCATTTTTTTAAAATCTATGACTGTGTGGGGGACATTGCTGTGTGCAATTGGCTGCCGCGGTTTGCCCACAAAATATACACTCAATCCATTTTCCAAAATTCTGTGAAGCGGTTTGAGACATCTCAACGACGTGATGAGGCGCTACATCAAATGCAACAATTATTGTTATCACCTGGGAGCCAGTTCTGTCCGATTACCCCCCTACCTCCCTCCCCTCCCAGAGGAGAACGTTCCATTCCCAGACTAAAGAGAGTCGAGACGAACATCAGCAGATCCCTAGTTCGATACTAAAGATGAAATACATTCAGCACAATTAATCAGAGGCTATTAAGTTAAGTTAGAATCACCGCATTGGGGGGAAAATTACATACTAAACGAGTAATGATGTAAATTAAGGAGTCAATTGGCAATGCATTAATTTTACATATAAAATTCCTGGGATTTTCCATCTATTTTTTGGGATACATTACCTGCGGTCAGTCCATGCTTAGGTCTCAAAATATCCATGTAAATAGTTGGCACTTTTTTCCCCTCTGTGACGTCAAAACAGATATCCCCTGCTCTATGGAGGAGGGTAGACTGTGGTGTTCAGGTTGCTGCTGAGCTAAATGGGCTCAAGGAAACATGTACAATGTTAACACAAGATAAGTGGAGGCCCGTAGTGTAGTGGTTAGAGCAATCGCCTCGATTCCCAGGTGGAGCGAAAGCTTAGGTTTCCTTACTCCGCACACCTGTGTTTAGCTAGCAGTAAGTTGAAACCCAGTTGTTAGTTGAATGGCAGATCGCTATTCCAGTGGTAGTACTCCCTTAAAAAAATATTGATTCTTTCAAACATAGATTAGATAGTTTTCTTTTAGAAAATAACATTATGGGATATAGTACATAGGTGGTTTGGGACATATGTGCATGTGACCACCAGGAAGGTGGAAGGCGAAATAGATTGACCTTGGTCTTTTTTCACCTCGCATTTCTTACATTCTTATGTAATAACTTTGTTACTCAATCCACGACTGTTTATGGGACACTGCTTTACACAATTGGCTTCCGTGTTTCACCCACAAAATACACAGTCAATTCACTTTACAGTATATCATGTGAAGCGCTTTGAGACGTCTCAACAACGTGATAAGGTTCAATATCAAATGCAAGGATTATTATATTATTATGTGTCAGTCTAGCTCAGTTAGCAGCATTTTCGCCACCGACTCAGAAGGTCTGTTCAGGTGGATATTAAAGATCCCTTAGTGCTGTTCAATGGACCATGGCAGGGCAATGAAGGTGAATTGATTGTACTTTCAAAGAGCCGGCATACATCAAATGCAATAATAATAATCCTTGTAGTTGATACAGAGCCTTTGACATCAGGAAGATGTCTCAAAGAGTTGCACAGAGCCTCATAGAATTATACAGCACAGAAGGAGGCCATTCGGAGTCTCATAGAATCATAGAATTATACAGCACAGAAGGAGGCCATTCGGAGTCTCATAGAATTATACAACGCAGAAGGAGGCCATTCGGCCCATCATGTCTGTGCCTGGTCTTTGGAAAGAGCTATCCAATTCAATCCCATTCCCCTGCGCTCTCCCCATAGCCCTGCAAACTTTTCCTCCCCAAATAATTATCTATAATTATATGACTATCTTTAATACTTGTAAAGAGAAGGGAGTTTCTCTTTCCCAGTATCCTGGATGACAATCTCCCAAAATAAACATAAAATTGTTCACTCACTCCAGGGTGTTTGTATGGACGTCGCTCTGTAAATTGTTTGCTGTATTCGCCTACAAATACACAGTCACTACACTTTACAGTAAATCCCTTTGAGACCTCTTGAAGACATAATAATAATCTTTGCAGTTGACATAGTGCCTTACCACAGAATTTACTGTAAAGTGAATTGACAGTATTTTGTGAGTGGAACAAGGCAGCCAATTTCACACAGCAGACGTGATATGCATGATAAGATGCTGTATTAAATGTGAGGATTATTATTTATTATAATTATGTGTGTACATAGGATACATGCAGATATATACATAGCTCTGAAACCAAGCACAAATTACATCTACACTTATAAGAAACTTCTGTAAACTATAATAATAATCCTTGCATTTGATATAACGCTTTTAACGTCTTCCAGACGTCTCAAAGCACTTCACTGAACATACTGTAAAGTGAATTGACTGTATATTTGTGTGCGAAATGCGGCAGCCAATTGCGTACAGCAGTGTCCCACAAACAGTCGTGGATTGAAGTGACCAATTGATTGTTGCTTTTTCTTGAGGGATTATTATTAGGCGTGTGGAGTAAGGAAACTTGCCCAAGGTTTCGTCCTACCGGGAATCGAACCCAGATCTCTCGCTTGCCAGGCAAGTGCTCTAACCACTGAGCTGAATGTTGTTGTGAGGTGAATGGGCAGCCAACTTGTGTCAGTGGCATCCCGCACACAGCAATAAGATGTGTAAACAATTGATTTTGATTACTTTTTGGAGGCGGAAGGAGGAATTTGGACAAGGCGGGGGTTATAAACAGATTAACCGGAAAAACACTACACTATTCTTTGAAACAACAAAAACACTTTACAGTGTTTCACACACAAAAGACAGTCACTCCACTCCACTTTGGAGTCCTGTAGCTCAGTGGTTAGAGCACTCGCTTTGCAAGCAAGAGACCTGAGTTCAATTCCAGGCAGGGCGAAACCTTGGGCAAGTTTCCTTACTCCACACAGAGCCTAATAATAATCCCTCCAAAAAAACCAATAATAAATTGGTCATTTTCAATCCATGACTGTTTGTGGGACATTGCTGTGTGCAATTGGCTGCCGCGTTCGCCCACAAATATACAGTCAATTCACTTTACTGTCTGTTCTGTGAAGCGCTTTGGGATGTCTAGAAGACGTGAAAAGTGCTATATCAAATGCAAGGATTATTATTATTATTATTACTTCCCATTGCTCATCTCTAGGTTTGTCCACTAGCAATTCAGCCCAGTTTACTGTGGTCAATACTTAAATTTAGCACCTTGGTTTGGGACTCCCCCTTCTCGCTCTCAAATCTAATGTCAAATTCAATCATATTATCATCACTATTTGCAAAGTGTTCCCTTACTGTCAGATTATTGACTAAATCTGGCTCATTACTCATCACCAAATCTAGTATGGCTTGTTCTCTTGTTAGTTCTAACACATATTGTTCCAAAAAGCTGTCCTGATATACATTCGAGAAATTTGTTACCTTTACTACCTGAGGTGTCCTGCTTCTCTCAGTCTATGTGAAAATTAAAATCTCCCATCATAACCACGTTGCTTTTGCTACATGCTTCCCTGATCTCCGTATTTATATATTTCACCACTGAATCACAATTCTCCGGAGGTCTGTAGACTTCTCCCAATAGAGTCTTACTTCCTTTGCTGTTCCTTATTTCTACCCACAGTTGCCCTTACTGAAATCTCTCCTTTCCACTGCTGTAATAGTGTCTTTTATCAATATTGCTACTCCTCCTCCTTTCCCAATGTCCCTGTCTTTTCTAAAGATCTTATAGCCTGGAATACTCCCAGTCCTGCCCAGCTTGCAAGAAGATCTCTGAAATGGCTATTACATTATACCCTTTGAGCTGAATTTGTGCTTCCAACTCACATGTTTTATTTCTTACGCTACGTGCATTTGTGTACATAATGTTTATTTGGGTAACTGTCACTAATTTTCCTCTATATGTTCTGACAATGTTTTTCTCTCACATTTTGATTTGCTACACCTTGTGTAATAACTTCCTATTACCTTTTCTTTTCCTATAGTGTTTATGTTACCTTGATCGTTGCTCTTGTCCTCTACTTTCCCTATGTTTTTGTTATTTTTACCACCCACGCTTACCAACTTACCTGTTAGGATTTTGGCTTGTAGTGTCAACAGGAGCTGAGTGGGAGGTTTCCCTGCCCCCAGTGACTGGTCGCCCTTCCGAGTTCTGCCGATGAGCCAGGCTGGGCTGTGCTGTCATCACCAGTGCCCTGGAATACTGAGGACCTGCCTGGTTCAGGAATCAGACTAGAGACTCACAAACAATAATGGGATGAATTGTCAATTGAATGATTTTTTTGGGGGGTGAAGGAGTATGGAGGAATTCTTGGCCAGACAAATTACCTATTACCAGGGAGAACTTCCACCTGGTCCAGATTTACTCTATTTATGCCGTGTTGCAAATTGAGTCAGAAGGTTGTGGGTTCAAGCCCCATGTAGGGACTTGGAATCACATCGTCTAAGATGACACTCCAACGCAGTGCTGGAGATGTGTTGCATTGTCGCAGGTGCTGTCTTTGGATGAGACATTAAACCAAAGTCCCATCTGCCTGTTCACGTTAAAGATCTGTTAAAGATACCATGGCACATCAGCCTATTCTGTGAGCTCAAAAGTTTGTGGCTTGAACTCACAACCTTCTAACTCAGAGATGACAGCACTGCTGACTGAGCCAGGCTGACAAGGAAAGGTGATTGTGGTGGGGAAGTAAGAAAGAAGGGAAAAAGAATAAAGGTGTCGTGGGGAACAGCGTGGGGGGGGGGTGAAATTACTTCAGGAAAGCGTGCAGTAAAATAATCATTAATAATAATCCTTGTGTTTGATACAATGCCTTTCACACCGGGATTATGTCTCAACTCACTTCACTGGATTTAATAATAATAATAATCCTTGCATTTGATATAGCACTGTTCATGTCTTCAAGATGTCTCAAAGCGCTTCACAGAATATATTGTAAAGTGAATTGACTATGTTTTGTGGGCGAAACACACCATCCAATTGCACACAACAGTGTCCCACAAATAGTCGTGGGTTGAGTAATCAAATTATTATTGTTTTTTTCTTGAGGGATTATTATCAGGGTGTGGAGTAAGGAAACTTGCCCAAGGTTTCGCCCTGCCGGGAATCGAACCAGGTCTCTCGCTTGCGAGGCAAGTGCTCTAACCACTGAGCTACAGGATCTCTTTAGAGATTTACTCTAAAGTGTAGTGACTGCGTATTTTGTAGGCAAACACAGCAGCCAATTTGCGCACAGCAATGTCCCGCAAGCAACCAATTGGAGTGAATGACCAATTTTATTTTGGGGGATTGTCAGCCAGGATACCGGCAGAGTAACTCCCTTCTCTCAGAAATATGGATTGATATTCTATACACAAAGTGGTACATTTGTTGTAAGTCTATTCCACAAGTGATATGGATTTAATGTAGGGATACAGTGTACTGGTCACAGGATGACCACTATAACACTCAACAGCAATTTAAAGTTAAATAGAAAGTTACGGCACTAAAACAGACTGCTCAACCCAACCAGTCCATGCCGGTGTTTATACTCCACATGAGTCTCCTAATCCCCTCTATTCCCCTCTCCTACATCCCTCTATTCCCTTTGTACACCCCCCTATTTCCCTCTCCTACACTCCTCTATTCCCCTCTCCTGCACTCCTCTCTTTCCAAGTGTCCTGGCCGACAATCCCCCAGATAAACTGGCTTTGTGTGGGACATTGCATTGAGCAAACTGGCTGCCTCATTCCCCTACAAAATACACAGTCACTACACTTGAAAGCAATTGAGCTGTTAGGACATTGCATCGGACATCAGGATTATTATGATGTATGATTGTTTGCAAAACAGAACTGCACAAGTATTTTACATGTGTGACAACCTGGCTCACTGATAGCTCTCTCATTTCTCAATCAGAAAATTGTGGGTTCAAGTCCCCACGTCAGGACTTGGAACCCATATAGTCCAGGCTGTCACTCCAGTGTCAGTGTGGGAGGCACAGCCCTTCAGATGAGAAGTTAAACTGAGGTCCCATCTGTGCCTGTTCAGACAGATGTTAAAGATCCCAAAAGAGAAAAGAGTCTCTCTCTCCTAGTGTCCTGGATGACAATTCTTGAGATAAATTACTCACTTTTTTATGGCTGTTTGTGGAACGTTGTTGCGCAAAATAGGCTGCCACATTCGCGCACAAAATATACAGTTACTACACTTTACAGTGTATCGTATGAAGTGCTTTGAGATGCCCACCTTAGGTGAAAGGTGCTGTATCAAATGTAAGGATTATTATTATTATCAATACTATTATTGGAAAACACTAACGTAATTAAACAATTATAAATTAAAGGGGCACCATGTTCACAGAAACATGATGAGTTACTCTCGAGGGTATACAATTAAAATCAACTTAAAAAAAACATAACGCGATAGATTTAGGTGTAAATTTAGGATTATCATCAGAGCAAAAGGAGGAGAAGGTGTGAAGATATTTTTGTTAGACACACAGGGTTGCTAAACTGTGGATTGCTTTACCATAATTGCTGCTGAGGCTTTTTTAATCTATCTCTGGAATTTTCACGTGTAGGTGGGCTGCATGGAATTCTCAGTTTGGTTTGGAGCCTGGTGATGGTTGACCCCCAAAAAATGGAGACTTTATCATAATGCTTAAAAGGGAATTGGATAAATACCAGTGGGGGAGCGAGCACTAGCACAGACATGATGAGGAGAGAGCAGAGGAATGGGATTAGAGTAGGGAGCTCCAGTGGGAGAGTGACCACAAGCAACAGCAACAAATTAGATTTGTGTAACTAACGCCTTTCACTTCAGGAGGACGCCCGAAGACACTGAACACGGAAACAAAGGGAGAGAGAGCATGTGAATAGCCTTACACTGTGCTGTAAACAGACTGCACATGAAGAACAATGGAAGTAGTAAAGGTGACTTTGAGTGGCAGGTTGGCAAGGCCCATGTAATTTACGGCACTTTACTAGGAATGGGCGTGCTCCAATCTTGTTGCCGGGAGGGGAAAAGTACCTGTGATCTCTTTTTGAGCGCTCGTGCCCCAGTGAAACATTCTCCCACCGTCACAGCTAATTTGCTACATTTTGACAATCCCAAGTATCACCAGCCAACGCCCGCCTGCCAGCCAGTTGGGATTTGTTTGAATCTATGCAACCAGTTTTTCATCATGTACAAAAATAACAACAGTCCCCACATTCGCTACAGAGCCAAGAACCTCAAAACAGCTTTGCGGAGACTTGCTTATCAAGTTAGTGATGTGTGTTTTGTAGCAATATAGGAACAGGAGGAGGCCATTCAGCCTCTCAAACCTGTTCCGCCATTCTATAGATCATGGCTGATCTGTACCTCAACTCCATTTTCATTTGCTTCATATAATAAAAACACGTGCATTTGATATAGCACCTTATCACATCGTTGGGATGTCTCCAAGCGGTTCACAGAGTTTATTGTAAAGTGGATTGACTGTATTTTGTGGGCGAAATGCAGAAGCCAATTGTGCAAACAAAAATAATTTTGGTTACTCAATCCCTGACTGTTTATGGGACACTGCTGTGCGCAATTGGCTTCCGTGTTTCGCCCACAAAATACACAGTCAATTCACTTTATGATACATTCTGTGAAGCGCTATGATTCGTCTCAACAATGCAATAAAGCACTGTATCAAATGCAAGAATTATTATTATGTAAATAGGAACAATCTGATCATTGGTAGCTTTGAAGTGGATTAGCTGTGTAGCCTTGGCAATCTCTCAATGTATCAACGCTCAAACTCATTGCATATGATAGATATTTGCCTTGATGCACAGTGCAGCTGACGCCATCTGATTGCCTATAAATGACATTACTTTTTTGCAGCCTATTGTATATTCCTGCTCTCACACTGCTTCCCCAGTCCACACTGCTTGACAGTCTGATGATTTAATTCCCAGACCTTGTTCTGTGTCATGCAAACCTGACGTTAATGCATAACAGTTTGTTGTCAGTAGTGCTTCAGTAGTGGCTGTGGACAGGCCACCTCAGCCCCGTCCACAGCCACCCCTCATGACCCACACCCTACCCATCCCCCCTATACTCCTTCGACCCTATCTCTCCCTCCTCCCTTACCACGACTGTCCGCAAGCTCAAACCCACCACCTGCTCCCTCGATCCCATCCCCACTTTTCTCCTCATTTCCCAGCTCCATCTTCTGGCCCCATCTCTTGCCCGATGTCATCAACCTCTCCCTGTCCACCGGTTCAGTTCCCACCCCCCTAAAAACGGCCGTCATCACCCCCATCTTGAAACAACTTTCCCTGGATCCATCCCTCCTCTCCAGCTACCGCCCCATCTCTAACCTCCCATTCCTCTTCAAGGTCCTGGAACGAGTCATCGCGCTCCTTTCTTTCTCGCCATTCCCTCTTTGAACCCCTTCAATCCGGCTTCTGCACTGCCCACAGCACGGAAACAGTCCTGGTCAAAGTCACTCATGACATTCTGAACATCTGTGATCAGGGCTCCCTCTGCCTCCTTGTCCTCCTCGACCTCTCTGCCGCCTTCGACACTGTCGAACACTCCATCCTCATACACCACCTCTCCGCTTTACTCAATCTTCACGGACCTGCCCTTGCCTGGTTCGATTCCTATCTCTCTCACCGTCCCCTCTAACATTTTCTCCTCCAGCCCCCGCACTGTCACGTCTGGTGTCCCTCAGGGCTCTGTCCTTGGCCCTCTCCTCTTTAATATCTACATGCTCCCCCTTGGTGACATCATCCGCAGACATGGGGTCAACTTCCACATGTATGCGGATGACACCCAACTCTATCTTTCTGCTTCCACCCTCAACTCCAGGACCACTGCTGTCCTGACAGACTGTCTGTCGGACATCAAGTCCTGGATGAGGGCAAACTTCCTACAGTTGAATGTGAACAAGACTGAGGCCCTCCTGATTGGCTCACACCAGCGCCTCAGCACCTCAGGCTCCGGCAGCATCAACCTCCATGGTTGCACACTTCAACTCACCGCCAGTCAGGAACCTCGGTGTCTTGTTCGACCCTCAACTGTCTTTTCTCCCCCACATTCAAGCCATGACCCGCTCTGCCTTCCCTCACCTCCGTAACATCGCCCGACTCTGCCACTACCTCACCCCTCAGGCCACTGAAACTCTTGTTCATGCCTTCATCACCTCCAGGATTGACTATGCAAATGTCCTGATTGTTGGCCTTCCCAACTTCTCCCTCCACAGGCTGCAGATAATCCAGAACTTTGCATCCCGTGTCCTCTCCCGCACCAAATTCCATGACCCCATCTCCCCCACTCTCGCCCGACTCCATTGGCTCCCTATCCTTCAGAGGATCCAGTTCAAGATCCTGGTCCTCACATACAAAGCCCTCCATGGCTTTGCCCCACCCTATCTCTGCGACCTCCTAACCCGTACCAACCCACCCGTTCCCTCCGCTCAGCCGGCTCCGGCCTGCTCCACGTCCCCCGACCGACCCGCCCTACCATTGGTGGGAGAGCCTTCAGCCACTCTACCCCCAACCTCTGGAATTCCATCCCCCAATCACTCCGCCTCGCACCCTCCTTAGCCTCCTTCAAGTCCCACCTCAAGACCCATCGGCCAACCCCTTCCCCTCCCCTCCCTTCTCCCCCCAACCCCAGCTCGGGTCTGAAATGCTGTGCACTGTCCAGCGCCTTGGGACGTCCTCCCAATGTGAAAGGCACTATACAAATGTAATCTTGTTGTTGTTGTTGTTGCTTGGCACAGTGTGTGAGAATACTGGAGTTAGCTTTAAATGTGTCTATATCTGAAGAGAGCCATCAGAATGAGAACGTATGAGTCAGCCTGATTCGGTTGACAACAAGAATTTGCAATTGCACAGCGCCATCCACATGGGGCAATGTCTCGGAGAACTTCACAGTGGGGGGAGCCTGACGCCGAACTGGGGGGAGGGAGGACATGACTGTAAGCAGGGTCGAGGCGGAAGGTTTTTAGTCATGATCTAAAAGAGGGGAAGGAGAGGGCAAGGCGGCAGGATTGGGAAGAGAGGTCCAAAGCTTCAGGGTGTAATGGCTGAAAACACACCCAACGATGGTGGAAAGGAGGGGACAAGAGGCAAGCAGGAGGCTAGAGCTGAGCAGAGGCAGCAGGTAGTGAAATGAGGAGTAAGTCGATTGGAGATGCAGGGAGGTGCCAGGGCATGGAGAGGATCCTGAAGTCGACCCGTTCTGTGATAGAGAGCCATTGAATCCTAGCGAGGACTGGTGTGATGGGGTACAGTGTTTAGTGCTGGTGAGTAAGTGGGCGGTGGAGTTCTGAATCATTTGTGTGTCGGTAGTGGAGATGCTTAGACCGGCGAGGAGGGCACTGGAATAGTCGAGGCAGTCTGTAGTGCTCTTGCCTCTATTGTCGAAAGATGGTGGGTTCACACCCCGTGTCGGGATCTTTGAGCTCAGAGTTGAGGCTGACACTCCAGTGCAGTGCTGCATTGTCAGAGACTCCGTCATTTCAGAAGAGACATTAAACAGAGGTGCCCTCAGAAGAAATTGGTCATTCACCTCAGGACTTTGTAGGACTTTGCGATACGCAAAAGAGTCACTTTGTAGGCGAAAGCAGAGGCCAGTTTGCTCACAATGACGTCCCAGCAAACAGGCTTGAGGTGGAGTCCCGTAGCAAGGTGGTCAGAGCACTCACCTCGCAAGCAGGAAGACCCAGCTTCAATTCCTTTAGGCAAATCTTAGGCAAGTTTCCTTACTCCACATACCTCTGTTTAGCTAGAAGGAACCCGTTTGCTCGTCAATTGGCGGATCGCTTTCCGGGAGTAATAATGCTCTGGGATGCTACCCTGTGTGAGGAGTGCTATAAAATGCAATTTGTTGCTAGGTAAACAGAGTAAGGAATAAGGAAATTTATTTAAGGTTTCACACCACTCAGGAATGAAATCTGTGTCCTCTCGCTTGCAAGGCAAGCTTGCTAACCACTAAAACTATGAGACTCTACAGTACATCACATTTATTTTACTGTAAATCCTGTGAAGCGCTTTGAGACGTCCTCCTGACTTCAATTGTAAGGATTATGATTATTCTTGTTATGGTCATCGCTCCTGCTTTCCTGTCCCTGTCGCTATCACTCTCTCTTTCTCACTCTCTCTCTCCAGCCGCCCTCTCCCCCTTCGCTGCTGCCCGCCGGATCGGGCACCCCTACCAGAACCGCACGCCGCCCAAACGAAAGAAACCGCGTACTTCCTTCAGCCGAATGCAGATCTGCGAACTGGAGAAGAGGTTCCACAGGCAGAAGTACCTGGCGTCAGCTGAGAGAGCCACGCTGGCCAAAGCCCTGAAGATGACAGACGCTCAGGTCAAAACCTGGTTCCAGAACAGGAGGACCAAGTGGAGGTAAGAAAGCCCCATGCTTGCCTTGTTGCTCAGAATCCCAAAGCTCCTCCTCAACAACATCATCAACTTGCATCTCGCCCTTCACTGGGTTATTGTTGTTTAGGTGTTCCTATGTTCTCTATGTCCTTTGTTCCTTGTGTAACCTATATTCCCAGATTGCTAAATTTCTATGTTCACTATGTTTCCATTGCTTGTTGGGTTCCCGTGTTCACTATATTGCTGTGTACCTGTATCTCCTGTGTTGCTATGCAACATTGCAGCTCCAGAGCTCTGTGTTTGCCGGGCTGCAGACACCTCCCACATCAGTCTCTGCCGGCGTCTCCGACTCATATCAACAGTGATATCGCGTGCGGAGGAAATAACAATTACCAGATTACTTACAAATTGCAGCCTAGGTACAAATGTGTCAGGGGACAAGAGGAGAGGCGGCCTGTCCAAACATGTGGGGAAACAGCAGGAAAATAACTCAACAATGTAGCGCAGACAGACAGCATATGACAGCAACATTCATTCAACATTGTGGAGTCCTGTAGCTCAGTGGTTAGAGCACTTGCTTTGCAAGCGAGAGACCTGAGTTCAATTCCAGGCAGGGAGAAACCTTGGGCAAGTTTCCTTACTCCACACGCCTAATAGTAATCCCTCCAAAACCAAAAACAATAATAAAATTGGTCACTTTTAATCTACGACTGTTTGTGGGACATTGCTGTGCGCAATTGGCTGCCGCGTTCGCCCACAAATATACAGTCAATTCACTTTACAGTGTGTTCTGTGAAGCGCTTTGGGACGTCCTCCTGACGTGAAAAGCGCTATATCAAATGCAAGGATTATTATTATTATTATAGGAACATAGGAACGGGAGGTGGCCATTCAACCCCTTGAGCCTATTCCGTTATTCTATTAGATCATGGCTGATCTGTACCTCAACTCCAATTCACAATTTGCCCATAAAATATACAGTCAATTCACTTTACAGTATATTCTGTGAAGCGCTTTGAGACGTCTCGAAGGTGTGATGAGGCGCTATATCTAAAGAAAGGATTATTATTATTATTTGAATCCAACTTAATAATAATCCTTGCATTTGATATAGTTATTATGTCGTTGAGATGTCACAAAGCGCATCACAGAAAATATTGTAAAGTGAATTGACCAGTCACTGGGGGAGGGAGTCATCCCACTCAGCTCTTGTTAACCTTGCAAGGATAAGTCAGAATGGGTAGGGTGGTCCTAGCTGACAAACAGCGAGAAAGCTTGCCAGACATTTCTATCAATGGCAAGCTATGTAGTTTTAGCTGGTTAGACTCCAGCAGTTATCCCAGCACGCTCTCTGGGGTCCCCAAGCCTTGGCTCCTGCCAACCTTCACCTAATATTTTCAAATTAGCAAATGTGTCCCTCCACAGAGAGAGTGGACATTCCATTCCAATAAATATCTCTGGAATTTCCATGTATAGATGGGGTGCATGAAATTCTCAGTTAGGTTTGAAGACACTTGAACATGGCGATAGTTTTCCGCATGTGTCAAACCCTGGGCTTAATTTAGTTTACTAAGATGCTGTCTCTTTGTCTTTCTAAAGGAGGCAAACAGCGGAGGAGAGGGAGGCTGAAAGACAACAAGCAAACAGGATATTGGCTCAACTACAACAGGAAGCATTTCAGAAATCGCTGAACCAGCCCATTCAGGCAGATCCTGTGTGTCTGCACAATGCTTCTCTCTTCGCTCTTCAGAACTTACAACCTTGGGCTGAAGACAGCACCAAAATCACATCAGTGGCCTCAGTAGCATCAGTGGTGTGAGAAACTCAAAGACATATTACCTTCCCACTTTTTTTCAGGTTTTTCTCCCCACCACACACCACTCCTTGCTCGTTCCCAAAACAATCCCCCAAAGACTTTGAACCTTCTTACCAAAATATCCTGCACATTACTCTATATCGATCGGGAGAATTGTGTGCTTTTTTTATTGGAAAAAATATTATGAGAAAAGTGAACGGTGCAAAAAAATAATTTTACTTGTTAAAGGGTCATTGCAATGCAAAAAAATAAACGCTTCAATAAAAATAGCCATGGATTTCAAAACGTCACGGTTAGGAAGATGGATGGACGGACGGACACATGCTAGAGAGGGAACATCCATTGCACTTATGTTTGACCGGGATGGCTCCGGGTAAAGCCAGAGGTGGAGGAATGATCTATGAACAAGTCAATGGGATGAAGGTTGTTCCATTGGAATTATATGAAGTGGGAGTCAATGTGTTTATTCCATTGGGATTCCAGACAATAATAATAATAATCCTTGCATTTGATGGATGGGAAGGGCCTTGGTTGATTGGAATATTTACAATTGAAGTCAACCAAGTAAATAATCTAATCGACCAAGCTCCTTCCCATCCATCAAATGCAAGGATTATGAAAGGGATGTAGGTTGTTCCATTGGGATTGTGTACAATGGGAGTGAATGGGAAGGTGGAGGCATTGTCTATTTGAATGTTGTACTCTATACATTGTCCATCCTCTCATAATCTTTCAGAAATTTAAATAATGTTCCTTGCATTGATAAAATGCCTTATCACGTTTCAAAGTGCTTCACAGAATATACAGAATATACAGAATTGACTGCATATTTTGTGGGCGAAACGTGGCAGCCAATTGCACACAGCAGTGTCCCACAAACAGTCGTGGATTGAGTGACCAAATTATTATAATTTTTATTTATCCCTCCCAAATAAAGTCCTATAGCTCAGTGGTGTGGAGTCCTGTAGCTCAGTGGTGAGAGTACTTGCCTTGCAAGCCAGAGACTTGGGTTTGATTCCTGCAGGGCAAAATGTTGGGCAAGTTTCCTTACTCCACATGCCTCTGTTAACAGGTGTGTGGAGTAAAGAAACTTGCCTAGGATTTTGCCCCGCTCAGGAATCGAACCTGGGTCCTCTCACTTGCAAGGTGAGTGTTCTAACCATACAGTAAAGGACTCCACATGACACTAAAGATGCCTATAGGATGCCTCTTTATAAAGTTAGACAGTGAATGATTATTCTTGCTGTTGATGAATCAGGAACAAGAGGACAGTTTTATGAATGTCCCTGGAGGAGTTAAGGGTGAATTTAGAAGAAACATGTTGATGCAGAAAGTTGTTAGAACATTGAATATGTTGCCATAAATGGCTGTTGAAGGTTGAGACTATAACAACACTTTAAAGAGAATTGGAAAAATATTTAGAGATGAAGAATGCAAAAGAAAATGGAAAGAGCAGGAGAGATAGCTTCAGCTATCGACCATCTACCCTCTGGAACTCCCTTCCTCTTGCTGCCTCACTATCTGTCTTCAAATCCTACCTTAATCCTGTTTGTGTGTGTCAGCCTGGCTCAGTGATAGCAATCTCACCTCTGAGTCAGAAGGTTGTGGGTGCATGCCCAACATTGGGATTTGGAATAATTTTGTCTAAGGTAACACTCCAATACAGTGCTGGGTGTGTGTTGCATTGTCGGAGGTGCCGTCCTTCAGATGAGACATCTTGTCTGGCTGCTCAGGTTGACCTTAAAGATCCCATGGCACTGTTTGAAAAGAGAAAGGAGTTTCTCTCTCCTTGTGTGTGGGACACTGCCCTGTTCCACAAAATACACAGTCAATCCACTTTACAATATAAGGCGCTATATCTAATACAAGGATTATTTATATAAACGTGGTCCGGGTGACCCTGAATGTCCTCCCCGCCATACCTGACAGTATCTATCCCGGGATTTACCTTCAGCCAGCTTCACTGACACCAAAACCTTTTGAGTCAGTGCTTGGCCCATTCTGCCACGAGCTGCCAGGAATTTGGTGGAAATGGATCAGTTATTGTGATGTGGGACACTGAGGGCCTCGAAGGATAATCTGTCACAGGAAGGAAATGCAGACTGGAGGCCGGTGGGGGGAGGTAGGAGGTAGTGAGAGGTTTCCAGTCAACCATAAACTATTTGCAACTGAACAAACAAAACAGACGGTGAGGGTTCAGAGACGTGCTGTGGAAATTCCTTTCCTACAAGTCACCTGATAGGCAAGGGAGTGTAAGGAGTGAGGGGAGTGACCAGAGAAATAGGGAGTGATCAGAGAAACGGAGTGACCAGAGGAACCGGGAGCCAGAGAAATAGGATTGACCAGAGAAACATTGTGACCAGAGGAATAGGGAGTGATCAGAGAAACTGAGTGACCAGAGAAACAGTGACTAGAGGAACAAGGAGTGACCAGGGGAACAGGATGTGACCAGGGGAACAGGGAATGACCAGAGAAACAGGGAGTGCCCAGAGAAACAATGATCAGAGAAACGGAGTGACCAGTGAAACAGTGACCAGAGAAAGAGGGAGTGACCAGTGAAATGGAGTGACAAGAGGAAGGGTGACCAGAGAAACAGTGACCAGAGGAACAGAGAGTGACCAGAGCAATAGGGAGCGACCAGAAATACAGGGAGTGACCAGAGGAACAAGAAGTGACCAGAGGAACAGAGTGACCAGAGAAACAAAGAGTGACCAGAGGAAACGAAAGTGACCAGAGGAAAGGGGAGGAGCTCTGTGAATGTGGCCATTTAATGCAGAGAAAGAAGTTACATTTTTGTAGCACGTTGTGTTGAAATGTCTCAAAGTGCATAGCCATCTTGTGAGGGTCCTTGTCAGGTGAGCAACACCTTCACCACTGGAGGATTGTCGGACAGGACACCTGGAGGAAATCTCCCTTCTTAATTCCAAGAGTGCTGAGAGATCATTAACTCCCCCCACAAACAGGCAGCAAGTCCTCAGTTCACACCAGTTCTCACCATTGAGACGTCTCAAAGAGCTTCACAGAATATACTGTAAAGTGAATTGACTGTATACTTGGCCAGAACTCAGCAGGCAATTGCGCACAGCAGTGTCCCACAAACAATCGTGCATTGAGTGACCAAATATTTTTTATATATGGGATTATTAACCCGGAAAGCGATCTGCCAATTGGCTAACAACTGGATTACTACTTACCCGGCTACTCTCGCTTACAAGGCAAGTGCTTTAACCAATAAGCTATAGGACTTTCCTGGTAAATCTGTTACTATTAAATTCTGGTGTGATTTCATACCTGCCCTATGATATCATTCACCAACACCTCCCCCCCCACCCCTGCCGCGAGGTAATGTCATCATGACTCCACTATCATTGAGGTAACTTGGAGCAGAGGTGGGTGGGGTCACAGGTGTGAGGCTGAGACGATAAACACACAAGACTTTCCCATTTGGAATCCCATAACATAGTGGTTAGAGCACTCACTCAGCAAGCGAGAGGATTCAGTTTCAATTCCTGGGCAGGACAAAACCTTAGGCAAGTTTCCTTACTCCACATGCTTGTTTACCTAGCAGTAAGTAGGAACCCGGTTGTTAGTCGTTTCCGGGGACAATAATCCTTCCAAAAAAAAAATTGGGTGACTCAATCCATGACTGCTGTGTGCAATTGGCTGTCGAGTTTCACCACAAAATACACAGTGAATCCACTTTACGATATATCCTGTGAAGCACTTTGAGATATCTCAGGGCGTGAAAAGGTGAAAACGCGTGATCAAATGCAAGGATTATTATTATTATACCCAATCCCAATGGACTAAACCCCTTCCCACACATTCTCATTTCACCATGACCCAACTAATGTCTTCAAGGTTATGGAAATGGAGGGGTTGACAAAACTGATGCATACAGTAAACTCTGGATAACTCATCACTCCAAGGGAAAAGAGCTCAGCAACTAGTTATCTTGAGTGATGAGTTAGGCATAGGTCCTGCTGGGCTACAAGGGGGAACTGCGACTGGTGCGGGCCCTCGTGGGAGGTTGGATACGCATGCTCAGTTGCATCACAAAAGTCTCTATTGGAGAGCCTCCCACCCTATCGCATAGGACTCTGGTCTATTGGAGGTCCACAGGCCATGGTGTGGACCTCCAATATTCCATCATAATAATAATAATCATAATAATCCTTGCGTCTGATATAGCGCTTTATCACATCTTCGAGACGTCTCAAAGCGCTTCACACAATATACTGTAAAGTGAATTGGCTATATTTTGTGGGTGAATTGTGGCAGCCAATTGCACACAGCAGTGTCCCACAAACATTCGTGGATTTAAGTGACCAATTTATTATAATTAGAAATTTTTAAAGGAATTATTACCCCCAGAAAAGCGATCCGCCAATCGACTAACTACCGGATTCCTACTTACTGCTAGGTAAATAGAGGCGCATGGAGTAAGGAAACTTGCCCAACATTTTGCCCTACGGGAATCAAACCCAGGTCTCTTGCTTGCGAGGCGAGTGCTCTAACCACTGAGCTACAGGACTTCACCAGAAGCCTCTGTGATACATCTGAGCATGTGCGTCCAACCACCATTAAGTGTCCGCAACAGTCACTAGGGCTGGAGGCTTCTGTGCTGCGAGACACAATAATAGGCTTAATATTAAGTTATCCGATCAATTTGACATTGTAAGTACTTGCAAGAATTTCTAGAATACGACTAACTACCTATTAAGTGGAATGACGAGTGGAGCGATGTCCATTATTAACATTTTGCAGCCGAGATATTTACAGCACGGCTCCTTAAGTGGTAATGACTAGTTAAGCCAGGGTCAAGTATCCAGAATTTACTGTATATTGAGCACAATATATAGCAGGTCTAATACCAGGTGACATTGGTTAGCAATTAAGAAATTGTGAGTAAATAAAATAAATATTTTTTGCAATTGATACAGTGCCTCAAATGTCAAAATTTCTCATAATGATTCACTGTAACTACCATTAAATGTAGTAACTGGTTTTATAGACAAACACAACAACACAGCATCCAGTTTGTGTACAGTAAGGTCTCACAAACAGCCATGCAGTGAGTGACCAATGCTTAAGAATCTCCAAGCTAAACTGAGAATTCTATGCATCCTGTCTACACATGAAAATCCCAGAGATAGATTGGAATGGAATGTGCACTCTGTCCCGGGCGGGTGGGGGGGGAAAGCATTCTGCTTACCTAATTCTGGAAAGTATCAGGCACAGGTTGGCAAGAGCCAAGGTTTGGGGGCCATTAAAGATCCCATGGCGTGATTCGAAATGAGCCGACAATCCCCCAGATAAAATGACCGTTCACTCCATGGCTGTTTGCGAAGCCTTATTGCATATTGAATGCATACACCGATGAGCATTCTGTCACTACACTTGGCAGCAGTTCGCCATCAAGGGCTTTCGAGATGTCTCGGCACCAGAGATGCTGTACCAAACACAGGGAGAATAAACTATGCATCACAGCGAATTACATAAAAGAGTAAATCAATGCGGGAATAGAGTGAGCGAGAAATCTCAGTTAAACGTCAAGTAAAATTGATAAAAAGTCCTGGAAACTCCTTGACAGATGTACTCTTGGGGCTCGGATAATATTTGAACACTTTCAGGTCTGTTTCTCACTCTTGAATGTCTGGCTCTCCACATGTAATCCAGATAGAGATAAATCTTGGCAAACAACCTGCACAGTAAAGTGGATTTAGTGCCCTTCTTTCCTGCCATAGGCCAGCTAATCCTCCTAAGCATGGTATCCGGGTGATACAGTGAGCAGCTATCAGTCACACAGGTAGACAAGTCCAAAACAACACAGTGGAGAAATTCCACCCAGATCTACACTGACTCTTTATACAGCATATATGTAGTGTGTCAGCTTGGCTCAATGGTAACGCTCGCACCTCTGAGTCAAAAGGTTGTGTACATGCTAATACAGTGGGGTGGGCTGGGGGGGTCACATTCAAAAAGAGATGGGAGTTTCTCTCTCCCGGTGTCCTGCTGAACAATCCCCCAAAATAAAATTGGTCACTCACTCCATAGGTGTTTGTAGGACACTGCTGTGTGCAATTTCACTGCTGCATTTTACCCACAAAATACAGTCACTACATAGTACTTCCTGTGAAGCACTTTGAGACATCTTGACGATATGACATGATAAGGCCCTATATCAAATGCAAGGAGGAGGAATGTTAAAAGGTGGGAGTAAGAGTGGAAGAATGGATAGATTGGATGCCTCAGGTGGAAAGAAACACTAGTGCAGACTGGATCAGCCTCATGGCTCCAACAATGGGAATAAAATTTGTGACATTTTATATCAGATTCAATGGGTGTCAGCCCGGCTCAGTTGGTAGCACTTTTGCCTCAGAGTCAGAGGTCACAAGATTGGTTTGGATAAAGAAAGCCCTTTGGCCCATTTGATCTCATCCCTCCAGAACACCACCCTACCTTCTTGTGGGTTGAAGCCCCACATGGGGATTTTGAGCTCACAGTCTAGGCTGACACTCAAATGCAATAATGGGAAGTTCTCTGTGTTGTGGAGTCCTGTGGAGTGTTGATTAGAGCACTCGCCTCGCGAGCTAGACGACTCGGGTTCGAAACCCAGGGCGAAACCTTAGGCAAGTTTCCTTACTCAACACAGCTCTGTTAAGTAGGAACCCAGTTGTTAATCGATTGGAGGATCGCTTTCTGGGGACAATCATCGCTCTAAAAAAATGTCATCACTCAATCCACCATTGTTTAGGGATACTGCTGCGTACAATTCTGTGAAGCGCTTTGAGGCAAGTCAATGACATGATAAGGTGCTATAACAAATGCAAGGATTATTATTATTATCATTATTATTATCTATGGCATCCATACCGTATACCCTGGTAAGCATTTGGGATGTTTCAAGATGGTATTAAATGCAAGGAAAATTATTATGTTCTAAACTTACCTCCATTTCAAAATACTTTTTGGTGCAAATGTAAACAACAGGGAATGTTTATTTGTTTTCTGTTTCCTTCCACTTGACATTTGAAATGCATCATGGTTTTAAGTGTCACTTGTGGGTGCATTAACCTGGAGGGCATGTCCAGAAAAACTGGCTGTAAATCCTCCTAAGTTAGAGGATACATTAGCACTGATTTATGACTTGCAGATAGCCATTCCAACCTCTTACTGTTGTATGGTCTCCCCAGCTCCACTGTACACAAAATCCAATTAATCCAAAACTCTGTTGCCATGATACTCTCACCCGCATGAAACTCTGTACCCCATCACACCAGTCCTTGCCAGGCTCCCCTGCCTCCCAATCACTGAATGGATCGATTTCAAGATCCTCTCACTCGTTTTCAAATCCTTCATGCCCTTGCACCTCCCTACCTATCTGACCTGCTTATCCCCACTCCACCCGCCGCTGTCTCCGCTCTGCTGGCTTCAGCCTTTTGTTCATCCCTCATGCCCTCCGTTCCACCATCGGTGGCCGTGTCTTCAGCCACGATACCCCGAAACTCTGGAACTCTCTTCCTCAATCACTCCACCTTGTCCCCTCTCTCTCCACCTTCAAATACCACATAAAGACCTTCCTTTCTGATCGTGCTTACGGTCAACCTCACTCCACCCCACTCCTCTCCCCCAGTTCGTTGTCAGACTCCGTCACTGTCAAGCGCTCCGGGATGCTACCCAGCGTGTAGGGAGCTATGTAAATGCAAGTTGTTGTTGTTGTGTCTTTCTGTACTTTATTGATAGTTTGCCCCATCTTATAAATAATGGAAAATGCATTTAGTGTAATAATCCTTTCGAAAATATAATATTTGATCATTCAAACCATGACTGTTTGTGGGACACTGCTGTGCGCAATTGGCTGCCATGTTCCGCCCACAAAATATAGTCAATTCACTTTACAGTATATTCTGTATAAGTCAGTATAGCACTTTGAGACATCTCCACTGCGTGATAAGGCGTTATATTAAATGCAAGGATTATTATTATTGTACCCAATCCAAATGGACTGAACTCCTTCCCACACATTATCATTTCATCGTGACCCAACTATATCAAATGTAAGGATTATTATTATTATTTGTCATCAAGAGAATATCTCAAAGTGCAGGAATTACTAGTGTTTTGTAGTAACTGTGCACTTTGTGGGTGAACTCAATAGCTAATTTGCACACAGCAATGTCCCACAATCAGCCAAAAAAGTGAAGGTCCAATTTTATCTGGGGGATTGTTGACCAGCACACCCAGTGAAACTCTCTTCTCTTTGCCAATAGTGCCGCGGGAAAGTCCACCTGAACGGGTACAGACAGGGAACTCGGTTGAATGTCACAACCAAAGGAAGGCACTTCCAGCAATGCGTTACTCTCACAGAACAGCACTGGACTGTCAGCCTAAACTAGTCCTGATGTGGGGCTTGAACCTATAGTCTTCTGACTCAGAGACAAGTGTCATTATACATTGCAGCAATCCTGCCAAAAAGAAAGGTGCTATATGAATTTTTTTTGATGTATGTCAGTCTGGTGCAGGGGTAGAATTCTCGCCTCTGAGTCAGAAGGTTTGTGGGTTCAAGCCCCACGTTGGGGCTTGGAATCTCTTAGTCTAAATGACACTCCAGTCCAGTGCTGGGGGGGTTGTTGCATTGTTGGAGGTTCTGTCCTTTAGTCTGCCTGTTTAGGTGAAAGTTAAAGATCCCATGGCACTATTCAAAAAGAGAAGGGAGTATCTATCTGCCGATATCCTGACCAAGAATCCCCCAAGTAAAATCACTCCCTCCGTGGATGTATGTGGGACGTTGCTGTGCGTAAACTGGCTGTCGTGTATCGCTCACAGAATACACAGCCACTGCACTTTACAGTAAATCCTGTGAAGTGCATTGCAATGTCTTGATGAGATGATAAAGCGCTATATCAAATGCAGGGATTATTATTATTAAGGGCTCTGTATAAATACAAGCTGTTGATATCAAAAACTAGTGTGGAGTCCGCTCCAAACAGTTTGGCAGGGCATTCTATATCCCAATAACCAGCTGTGCAAAGAAAATGTCTCCTAATCTGTCTCTTTGTTGGGTTTTTCTTTGGTGAATCTTTGGTCAATCCACTTTACAATTTTGAGAAGCACTTTGAGACGTCTCAATGATGTAATAAGGTGCTATATCAAATGCAAGGATTATTATTATTAAAACATTGTCCCTTTAATTGTTTGTAGACAACACATAACGTGTAACCTGCACAACAAATACAGGGAGCAAAAGGCACCTGATTGGGAGCTGATATCCTTCAGGAGAGTTGGTTATTTTGTCAGTCGACTGCTAAACAGCGCCATCAGGTGTCGGCCAGGCTCAGTTGGCAGCTCCATTAGTTTTGGTTCAGAAAGTTTGGGCTTAAAGACCCACGTCAGGAACTGAGTTGACTTCAAGCTGACATTCCATCGCAGTACTGGTGGAGCGCTATGGTATCATTTGTTACCTCCTGAATCAACCTTTCCCTGATAACTCCTCCCCAGTACCAACATCCACAAGCTGCAGCTCATTCAAAACTCCGCCCGCCGCTCACACCCTCATCTGCACCAAACTCCTCATGATCATAACCGCCAGGTCCAATGGCTCCTTGGCTTCCAACAGGTTGCTGTTTAGGTCCTCACTCACAACTTTCATAGCCCAGCGCCTGCCTGTTTCTGTGATTTTCTATTACTTCACTCCTTTGCTCGTCCCTCCACTCAGCTAACTCAGTTGTACTTTCATCTCCTCTGCGCCATCATGGAGTTTGGTCACTCAATAATTATTATCATAATAATAATAATCTTTGTATTTGATAAAGCGCCTTATCACGTCTTCGAGACGTTTCAAAGCGCTTCACAAAATATACTGCATAGTGAATTGACTCTATATTTTGTGGGTGAAACACAGCAGCCAATTGCGCACAGCAGTGTCCCACAAACAGTCGTGGATTGAGTGACCAAATTATTTATTCATTTGAAAAATTACTTCTTTTTTAGCTCTAACCACTATGCTACGGGATTCCACGATTATCCAGGTTATAGTAGGAATTATCAGAGATAACGGGAATTATCAGAGATAACGGGAATTATCTGGGATCCCTGAAACAACAACAACAAGATTCCATTTATAAAGCGCCTTTCACGTCAGGAGGACGTCCCAAGGCGCTGCACAGTTGGGTCATGACCCGAGCAGGGGGGAAATGGTCAGGGTGAGGGGAGGGAGCGAGGAGGGGAAATGGTCAGGGTGAGGGGGAAGGGGGGGCGAGGAGGGGGAAATGGTCAGGGTGAGGGGAGGGAAGGGAGGGAGCGAGGAGGGGGGAAATGGTCAGGGTGAGGGGAGGGAAGGGAGGGAGCGAGGAGGGGTAAGAGAGTCGAGAGGGGAGCTGAAGGCTCGGTCAAAGAGAAAGGTTTTGAGACCGGCCTTGAAGGAGGAAAGGGAGGAGGCGGCGAAGGCACTGGGGGATGGAGTTCAGAGCCTCGGGGCTGAGAGGCTGAAGGCCCGGCCACCGATGGTAGAGCGGTTGGGGCGGGGGATGTGGAGCAGACCGGAGCCAGAGGAACGGAGTGTACGGGCAGGTAGGTAGGGGATAGTAGGTTGGAGAGGTAGGAGGGAGCAAGGCCGTGAATGGCCTTGTAGGTGAGGATGAGGATCTTGAATTCGATCCTCTTGGGGATGGGGAGCCAGTGGAGGCGAGCGAGGGTGGGAGTGATGTGGTCGCGGTGTCTGGTGCGGGACAGTACACGAGCTGCAGAGTTCTGAATGACCTGCAGTGTGGAGGGAGGTGCGGGAAGGCCGGCGAGGAGAGATTTCCCATAGTCCAGCCTTGAGGTGATAAAGGCGTGGACCAGAGTTTCAGCCGCGTGAGGGGTGAGGTAGTGCCGTAGTCTGGCCATGTTCCGGAGGTGATGCAAGGCGGTGCCAGTTGAAAACCTTCCTTCGAAACCCGAAATGCCCGGGGAAAACTCTGAATTCACTGGCCTTTCCCAAATTCCATGGGATCCACCCCAGGAACTGTCTGGAATCCCAGAGGAAGCCAGGAATGCTCTGGGACACTGGGTCCCGAGCAGTGAAATGACATTCTTTTCATTGAAAAAAATGAAACGCGGAATAAGTGACCAGCAGCATGGCGGACCCGCTCTCACGAAGGGTCAAGGACCCCAAAGGTTGCCTCACTGCCCTCTCTCTATAGATGCTGCTGACCTGACCCCCTGCCCAGTGCTCCCACACACCTCTGGGTCTGTGTGGGGAGGACCATTCTTGTTGTCACATGCATCCCACCCGCTGATTGGACGAGAGCCCCGTCAATCGGCCGCGGCCGCAGCACAAGCCGTCTGATTGGCTGGCATCAGCCTCCTCCCGCCCTCTCCCGCTCCCTGCGGTGTGACTGCGGTGACGTGTGTCAGGCCGCCCGGAGGCTCCGCCCCGCCGCGCTGTGATTGGTTGTGAGGCGGGCGGCTGGGGCCTGTCAATCACCTGCGCCAGGACGCGACTTCCGGTCCGCAGGGGAGAGAAGCGATGGAGGAGAAGAGGGACCCGCAGTACCCGAGTCTGGTCACCCCCAGTGTCTACATGTTCGGTGAGGACCAGCTGGGCCCGGGGGGGGGGCAGGGCTGTGGTGTGTGTTGGGGAGGGATTGTGTCAGGGCTGTGTGTGTGTTGGGGAGGGGGTTGTGTCAGGGCTGTGTGTGTGTGTGTTGGGGAGGGGGTTGTGTCAGGGCTGTGTGTGTGTGTTGGGAGGGGGTTGTGTCAGGGCTGTGTGTGTGTGTGTTGGGGAAGGGGTTGTGTCAGGGCTGTGTGTGTGTTGGGGAGGGGGTTGTGTCAGGGCTGTGTGTGTTGGGAGGGGGTTGTGTCAGGGCTGTGTGTGTGTGTGTGTTGGGGAGGGGGTTGTGTCAGGGCTGTGTGTGTGTGTGTTGGGAGGGGGTTGTGTCAGGGCTGTGTGTGTGTTGGGGAGGGGTTGTGTCAGGGCTGTGTGTGTGTGTGTTGGGGAGGGGGTTGTGTCAGGGCTGTGTGTGTGTTGGGGAGGGGGTTGTGTCAGGGCTGTGTGTGTGTTGGGAGGGGGTTGTGTCAGGGCTGTGTGTGTGTTGGGGAGGGGTTGTGTCAGGGCTGTGTGTGTGTGTTGGGGAGGGGGTTGTGTCAGGGCTGTGTGTGTGTGTGTTGGGGAGGGGTTGTGTCAGGGCTGTGTGTGTGTGTGTTGGGGAGGGGGTTGTGTCAGGGCTGTGTGTGTGTGTGTTGGGGAGGGGGTTGTGTCAGGGCTGTGTGTGTGTGTTGGGGAAGGGGTTGTGTCAGGGCTGTGTGTGTGTGTTGGGGAGGGGTTGTGTCAGGGCGTTGTGTGTTGGGGAGGGGGTTGTGTCAGGGCTGTGTGTGTGTGTGTGTTGGGAGGGGGTTGTGTCAGGGCTGTGTGTGTGTTGGGGAGGGGGTTGTGTCAGGGCTGTGTGTGTGTTGGGGAGGGGGTTGTGTCAGGGCTGTGTGTGTGTGTTGGGGAGGGGTTGTGTCAGGGCTGTGTGTGTGTGTGTTGGGGAGGGGGTTGTGTCAGGGCTGTGTGTGTGTGTGTGTTGGGGAGGGGGTTGTGTCAGGGCTGTGTGTGTGTGTTGGGGAGGGGGTTGTGTCAGGGCTGTGTGTGTGTGTGTTGGGGAGGGGGTTGTGTCAGGGCTGTGTGTGTGTGTGTGTTGGGAGGGGGTTGTGTCAGGGCTGTGTGTGTGTTGGGGAGGGGTTGTGTCAGGGCTGTGTGTGTGTGTTGGGAGGGGGTTGTGTCAGGGCTGTGTGTGTGTTGGGGAGGGGGTTGTGTCAGGGCTGTGTGTGTTGGGGAGGGGTTGTGTCAGGGCTGTGTGTGTGTGTGTGTGTTGGGGAGGGGGTTGTGTCAGGGCTGTGTGTGTGTGTTGGGGAGGGGGTTGTGTCAGGGCTGTGTGTGTGTGTTGGGGAGGGGGTTGTGTCAGGGCTGTGTGTGTGTGTTGGGGAGGGGGTTGTGTCAGGGCTGTGTGTGTGTTGGGGAGGGGGTTGTGTCAGGGCTGTGTGTGTGTTGGGGAGGGGGTTGTGTCAGGGCTGTGTGTGTGTGTTGGGGAAGGGGTTGTGTCAGGGCTGTGTGTGTGTTGGGAGGGGGTTGTGTCAGGGCTGTGTGTGTGTTGGGAGGGGGTTGTGTCAGGGCTGTGTGTGTGTGTTGGGGAGGGGGTTGTGTCAGGGCTGTGTGGTGTGTGTTGGGGAGGGGGTTGTGTCAGGGCTGTGTGTGTGTGTGTGGGAGGGGGTTGTGTCAGGGCTGTGTGTGTGTGTGTTGGGGAGGGGGTTGTGTCAGGGCTGTGTGTGTGTTGGGGAGGGGGTTGTGTCAGGGCTGTGTGTGTGTGTTGGGGAGGGGGTTGTGTCAGGGCTGTGTGTGTGTGTTGGGGAGGGGGTTGTGTCAGGGCTGTGTGTGTGTGTGGGAGGGGTTGTGTCAGGGCTGTGTGTGTGTTGGGGAGGGGGTTGTGTCAGGGCTGTGTGTGTGTGTTGGGGAGGGGGTTGTGTCAGGGCTGTGTGTGTGTTGGGAGGGGGTTGTGTCAGGGCTGTGTGTGTGTGTGTTGGGGAGGGGGTTGTGTCAGGGCTGTGTGTGTTGGGAGGGGGTTGTGTCAGGGCTGTGTGTGTGTTGGGGAGGGGGTTGTGTCAGGGCTGTGTGTGTGTGTTGGGGAGGGGGTTGTGTCAGGGCTGTGTGTGTGTGTTGGGAGGGGGTTGTGTCAGGGCTGTGTGTGTGTGTGTTGGGAGGGGGTTGTGTCAGGGCTGTGTGTGTGTGTTGGGGAGGGGGTTGTGTCAGGGCTGTGTGTGTGTGTTGGGGAGGGGGTTGTGTCAGGGCTGTGTGTGTGTGTTGGGGAGGGGGTTGTGTCAGGGCTGTGTGTGTGTTGGGGAGGGGGTTGTGTCAGGGCTGTGTGTGTGTGTTGGGGAGGGGGTTGTGTCAGGGCTGTGTGTGTGTGTTGGGGAGGGGGTTGTGTCAGGGCTGTGTGTGTGTTGGGGAGGGGGTTGTGTCAGGGCTGTGTGTGTGTGTTGGGGAGGGGGTTGTGTCAGGGCTGTGTGTGTGTGTTGGGGAGGGGGTTGTGTCAGGGCTGTGTGTGTGTGTGTTGGGGAGGGGGTTGTGTCAGGGCTGTGTGTGTGTGTGTTGGGGAGGGGGTTGTGTCAGGGCTGTGTGTGTGTGTTGGGGAGGGGGTTGTGTCAGGGCTGTGTGTGTGTGTTGGGGAGGGGGTTGTGTCAGGGCTGTGTGTGTGTTGGGAGGGGGTTGTGTCAGGGCTGTGTGTGTGTTGGGGAGGGGGTTGTGTCAGGGCTGTGTGTGTGTTGGGGAGGGGGTTGTGTCAGGGCTTGTGTGTGTGTGTGGGAGGGGGTTGTGTCAGGGCTGTGTGTGTTGGGGAGGGGGTTGTGTCAGGGCTGTGTGTGTGTGTGTTGGGGAGGGGGTTGTGTCAGGGCTGTGTGTGTGTGTTGGGGAGGGGGTTGTGTCAGGGCTGTGTGTGTGTGTGGGGAGGGGGTTGTGTCAGGGCTGTGTGTGTGTTGGGGAGGGGGTTGTGTCAGGGCTGTGTGTGTGTGTTGGGAGGGGGTTGTGTCAGGGCTGTGTGTGTGTTGGGGAGGGGGTTGTGTCAGGGCTGTGTGTGTGTTGGGGAGGGGTTGTGTCAGGGCTGTGTGTGTGTTGGGGAGGGGGTTGTGTCAGGGCTGTGTGTGTGGTGTTGGGGAGGGGGTTGTGTCAGGGCTGTGTGTGTGTGTTGGGGGGGGTTGTGTCAGGGCTGTGTGTGTGTTGGGGAGGGGGTTGTGTCAGGGCTGTGTGTGTGTGTGTTGGGGAGGGGGTTGTGTCAGGGCTGTGTGTGTGTGTTGGGGAGGGGGTTGTGTCAGGGCTGTGTGTGTGTTGGGGAGGGGGTTGTGTCAGGGCTGTGTGTGTTGGGGAGGGGTTGTGTCAGGGCTGTGTGTGTGTGTGTTGGGGGGGGGTTGTGTCAGGGCTGTGTGTGTGTTGGGGAGGGGTTGTGTCAGGGCTGTGTGGTGTGTTGGGGAGGGGGGTTGTGTCAGGGCTGTGTTGTGTGTGTTGGGGAGGGGGTTGTGTCAGGGCTGTGTGTGTGTGTTGGGGGGGGGGTTGTGTCAGGGCTGTGGTGTGGGGATTGTGTCAGGGCTGTGTGTGTGTGTTGGGGAGGGGGTTGTGTCAGGGCTGTGTGTGTGTGTTTGGGAGGGGGTTGTGTCAGGGCTGTGTGTGTGTTGGGGAGGGGGTTGTGTCAGGGCTGTGTGTGTGTGTTGGGGAGGGGGTTGTGTCAGGGCTGTGTGTGTGGTGTTGGGGAGGGGGTTGTGTCAGGGCTGGGGGGGGGGGGGGGTTGTGTCAGGGCTGTGTGTGTTGGTGGGGGAGGGGTTGTGTCAGGGCTGTGTGTGTGTGTGTTTGGGGGGGGGGTTGTGTCAGGGCTGTGTGTGTGTGTGTGTGTTGGGGAGGGGGTTGTGTCAGGGCTGTGTGGTGTGTGTTGGGGGAGGGGGTTGTGTCAGGAGGGGGTTGTGTCAGGGCTGTGTGTGTGTGTTGGGGAGGGGGTTGTGTCAGGGCTGTGTGTGTGTTGGGGAGGGGGTTGTGTCAGGGCTGTGTGTGTGTTGGGGAGGGGGTTGTGTCAGGGCTGTGTGTGTGTGTTGGGGAGGGGGTTGTGTCAGGGCTGTGTGTGTGTGTTGGGGAGGGGGTTGTGTCAGGGCTGTGTGTGTGTGTGTGTGGGGAGGGGGTTGTGTCAGGGCTGTGTGTGTGTGTGTTGGGGAGGGGGTTGTGTCAGGGCTGTGTGTGTGTGTGTGTGGGGGAGGGGGTTGTGTCAGGGCTGTGTGTGGTGTTGGGGAGGGGTTGTGTCAGGGCTGTGTGTGTGTGTGTTGGGAGGGGTTGTGTCAGGGCTGTGTGTGTGTGTTGGGGAGGGGGTTGTGTCAGGGCTGTGTGTGTGTTGGGGAGGGGGTTGTGTCAGGGCTGTGTGTGTGTCGGGTGTTGTGGTTTATGTCATTTTCCTGAAAGCATTGTGTCCTTCTTCATGTCATCCGCTCACAATGCTTTGTATTACAAATACAAAATTATATCTCTGTCGCGCCTTTCACATTGGGAGGATGGGAGGTGCTGGACAGTCAGCGATCCGGTTTGGGGTGTGGTGGGTGTTGGGTGCAGGGAGGGATGGGATTTGTGGAGTCCTGTAGCTCAGTGGTTAGAGCACTCACTTTGTAAGCGAGAGACCTGAGTTCAATTCCAGGCAGAGGGTGAAACCTTGGGCAAGTTTCCTTACTCCACACAGAGCGTAATAATAATCCCTCCAAAACCAAAAAACAATAATAAATTGGTCACTTCAATCCACGACTGTTTGTGGGACATTGCTGTGCGCAATTGGCTGCTGCGTTTCGCCCACAAATATACAGTCAATTCACTTTACAGCATATTCTGTGAAGCGCTTTGAGACGTCTAGAAGACGTGAAAAGCGTTATATCAAATGCAAGGATTATTATTGTAGGGTTGGAGGGTGGCTGAAGGTGTGGTCAAAGAGGACAGTCTTGAGACGTGCCTTGAAGGAGGAAAGGGAGGGTACGATGCAAAGGGAATGTGGGATGGAGTTCCAAAGGGTTGGGGCAGAGAGGCTGAAGGCTCAACTGCCAATGGTGGGCGTGTTGGGCAGGGACGTGGAGCAGGCCTACTGAGCGGAGGGCGCAATCGGGTTGATATGTGATTACCAGGGTCACAGAGGTAGGAAGGGGCAAGGCCATGGAGGGCCTTCAAGGCGAGGATGAGAATTTTGAACTCTTATCAGGTCTATTTGTATAAAAGGTATAATCGTCTAATTCGTAAATCTGCCTAATTCCTGTTCCAAGAGTTTATATTCTATGCACATTTGACATAACTTGGAGTGTGTCCAAGGAGGCTCTGGCCCTAAACTTTCAGTCCTCCTTGGACGCTGGAGTGGTGCCGGAGGACTGGAGGATTGCAAATTTTACTCCCCTGTACAAAAAATGACCTGGACTTGGGTGTAGGGAGTACAATTCCCAAGTTTGCAGATGATACTAAGCTAGGAGAAGTAGCAAACAGTGAGGAGGATAGTAGCAGACTGCAAGAGGACATAGACAGACTGGTAAAATGGGCAGACACGTGGCAGATGAAGTTTAATGAAATGCGAAGTGATGCATTTTGGAGGAAGAATAAGGAGAGGCAATATAAGCTGATGGTACAATCTTAAAGGGGGTGAAGGAACAGAGAGACCTGGGGGTTCATATCAGTAAATCTTTGAAGGTGGCAGGAGAGGGAGATAAAGCTGTTAAAAAAGCATACGGGACACTAAGCTTTATAAATAGGGGCAGAGAATACAAAAGTCAGGAAGTTATGATGAACCTTTATATAAAACACTGGTTAGGCCTCAGCTCGAGACTGTGTTCAGTTCTGAGCACTACACTTTAGGAAGGATGTCAGGGCATTGGAGAGGATGCAAAGGAGATTTTCCAGGATGGTCCCAGGAATGAGGGACTTCAGTTATCAGGAGAGGCGAGAGAAGCTGGGATTATTCTCCTTGGAGCAGAGAAGGTTAAGAGGAGACTTAAGAGAAGTTTCCAAAATTATGAGGGGATTTGATAGAGTGAACAAGGAGAAACTATTTCCACTGGCGGGTGGGTTGGTAACCCAAGTGCACTGGTTTGAAACAGTTTTTAAAAGAAACAGAGGGGAAGTGAGGAGAAATGTTTTCACACAGCGAGTTGTTCAGATCTGGAATGCATTGCCTGAAAGGGTGGTGGAAGCTGAAAGAGGAAGAGTGTTCCAGAGTCATTAAATGTATGGTCCCAACTGATACAACTTATGTGAGATTTATTGTAGAAAGAATATGTATTTCCAGAGCCTAATGCCAGAGTCTCAAAGTGCTTCACAGGGAATTACAGGTAACTATAGTTACTGTTTTCGTTTGCACATGAAGCATTCAATAAATCGAATTACTTACATCTTGGGGATTGGTGGCCAGGACACCGGGAGAGAGAAAAATGCCCTTCTCTTGTAAAAGCTTCTTGGGATATTTATTGCCAATGGAGAGGGTCCAGGTGGAAAGAGTGAGGACCTTTTTGTTCCTTGTTTCTCACTTCCTTTTGTCAAACTGGCCTTACATGGAAGATGCAAACAGATGATATGACTACACGAATGGTCGCATTTCCTGTATTCCATTCTGCATGTTGGTCAATATTCACTGTTCAGTACATACGTTTAGGCTGACGCTCCAGTGCTTTGCTGGGGGAGAGATACATTGCCCAGGTGCAATCCTTAGGATGAGATGTCAAACCAAGGTGCTGTCTGCACCTTTTCAGTTACAGATCTTACAGATTCTGTGATGTTATTGAAAAAGATAAGGGGGTTTCTCATGGCATCTTGGTCAGCAATTCCCCAGGTTAGAATGGGGCTATTTGTAGGAAATTGCTGTGCACAAATGTCCAGCTGCGTTCACTTACAGAATACACAGTTAATCCATTTTATAGTAAACTCCTCTGAGACATCTAAATAACGTGATAAGACGCTGTATTGAATGCATGGATTATTGTTTTGCAGGATGTATGCTGAAGGGAGACAGAAAGGAATACAAGTTCAAGGTGGAATGTGGGCGAGCAGCTCACCAGCTTGTTCTGAGAACGGTGAGCCCCAAATGTACCTACATCAATTCCAGGAAGGGCGAAACCTTGGGTAAGTTTCCTTACTCCACACACCTAATAATAATCCCTCCACAACAATAATAAATTGGTCAATTTTAATCCACGACTGTTTGTGGGACACTGCTGTGCGCAATTGGCTGCTGAGTTTCGCTCACAAATATACAGTCAATTCACTTTACAGTCTATTCTGTGAAGCGCTTTGAGACGTCGGGAAGACGTGAAAAGCGCTATATCAAATGCAAGGATTATTATTATTATTATCACAGAATAAGGGGACTTTTGTTTCCCTTGTTGGTTTGTAAGTTGTAGGGGGCCATCTTGTATGGTTAAATTCACAGGTGATCATAACATGGTCCCAGAGCGCTTAACGTTGGCAGAGCCAGGGGTAGAGGGTGTGGGGAGGTGGGAGTTGACTGTAAGAATGACCAAAAAAAAGGTTTTTAGTCGGGATTTGAAAGTGGGAAGGGAGGGGGCAAGGCGGAGGGATTGGGGGACAGAGCTCACTTACAAAATATACAGAGCTTCGGGGCATAGTGGTTGAAAGCACAGCCACCGATGGCCTGAGCCAGCCGAGCGGAGGCAACGGGTGATGGAGTGGAAGATGAACAAATTGGAAAGCTAGGGAGGAGTGAGGGCATGAAGGGATTTGAAAACGATTCAAATTACCTCACGTGCACGCGCATCAATGGTGGACCTGATGTGGTTTGCCCATCACCCGTTGCCTCCATCACCCGTTGCCTCCGCTCGGCTGGCTCAGGTCAAGCCTGAAGGCCTTTCTCTTCGACCGTACCCACGGTCACCTCCCCCATCCTGTGCGTCAGAGTCTGCCACTTTCAAGTGCTTTGGGATGTTAGCCTGGGTGAGGGGCGCTATATAAATGCAACTTGTTGTTATGGATGTTTGTGAAACTTTGTAGACAAATGGCTGTTGCGTTTTACTGACAGTCACTACACGCAATTGCTGCAAAATGTTCTGTTCGACCCTGAGCTGTCCTTTCTTCCTCATATCCGCGCCTTAACTGGCACCGCCACAACTGGCACCGCCTTCCATCACCTCCGGAACATCGCCAGACTACGGCACTACCTCACCCCTCACGCGGCTGAAACTCTGGTCCACGCCTTTATCATCTCAAGGCTGGACTACGGGAACTCTCTCCTCGCCGGCCTTCCCGGCACCTCCCTCCACACTGCAGGTCATTCAGAACTCTGCAGCTCGTGTACTGTCCCGCACCAGGCTTCGGGACCACATCACTCCCACCCTCGCTCGCCTCCACTGGCTCCCCATCCCCCAGAGGATCGAATTCAAGATCCTCATCCTCACCTACAAGGCCATTCACGGCCTCGCTCCCTCCTACCTCTCCGACCTACTATCCCCCTACCTACCTGCCCGTACCCTCCGTTCCTCTGGCTCCGGTCTGCTCCACATCCCCCGCCCCAACCGCCCTACCATCGGTGGCCGGGCCTTCAGCCTCTCAGCCCCGAGGCTCTGGAACTCTATCCCCCAGTGCCTTCGCCGCCTCCTCCCTTTCCTCCTTCAAGGCCGGTCTCAAGACCTTTCTCTTTGACCGAGCCTTCAGCTCCTCTCTCGACTCTCTACCCCCTCCTCGCTCCCTCCCTTCCCCCCCTCACCCTGACCATTTCCCCCCTCCTCGCTCCCTCCCTCCCCTCCCCTCACCCTGACCATTTCCCCACTGTTCGGGTCCCGACCCAACTGTCCAGCGCCTTGGGACGTCCTCCCGACGTGAAAGGCGCTCTATAAATGCAATCTTGTTGTTGTTGACCTGAAGGTAGGAAAGGTGGGGGCAAGGCAGAGGAATAGAGGGAGAGTATTCCAGGGTTTCGGGGCATAGTGGCTGAAAGTACAGCTTAGATGAATGATCAAATAAAGTTAGGATGTTGACCAGGACACTGGGGAAAAACTCAGGTCCCTTTACAGAGTGTGCAATGGAGCAAACTGCCTTCTGAACCAATTTACCTGTGATTCCTCTGTTGTAGTATCTGCTTGTTACCACCAGGTGGCTGCCTTGTATTACTTGGGCATCAGGTAAAATCAGACCTCAGAATTCTCCAGATCTTAGTCTTTAGACCATTGGTTTAAAGCCATTGTGAAGAAGATTTGAAAACCTGTTCAATTTGGTCTAATTTCAAAGCCAGTTTCTATTTCTGTAAATGTACGTGGCTTCAAAACTGAATCTTCCAAAACTCCCTCTGATTTCTTACGGACGAAAAATAGAGCAGCTTGTATTTATATTGGTTTTTTTTGCTCATCACGGGATGTGAGCCAGGCAGTGTCGGAATTAATAAAGCTGGTTTACGGACCAATAGATAGCTGGTTCAAATCCTGGCGGTTTCATGGGCTATGTCGGGAGGCTGAATTATAACAATAAACTTTGCATTTGATATAGTACCTTATCATGTCGTTGAGAGACGTCTCAAACACTTCACAGAATATGTTATAAAGTGAATTGACTATATTTTGTGGGCGAAATGCAGTAGCCAAATGGCACAGCAGTGTCCTGCAAACAGTTGTGGATTGAGTGGATTTTTTTTAAGGGATTATTACACCCAGGAAATGATCCGCCAATCAACTAACAACCAGGTAGTCCTGTGGAGTAGTGGTTAGAGCACTCAAGCAATAGGACCCGGGTTTGATTCCTGAGGGGGTGAAACCTTAGGCAAGTTTCCTTACTCCACATGTTCTGTTTACCTAGCAGTAAGTCGGAACCTGGTTGTTAGTCGATTGGCGGATCACTTTCAGTAATAATCCCTCCAAACCCATGACTGGTTGTGGGACACTGTTGTGTGCAATTGAAGATGTGATAAGGCGTTATATCAAATGTAAGGATTATTATAATAATTAATAATAAAATAATAATTATTAATAATTATTATAATAAGCGCTTTGAGACGTCTAGAAGACGTGAAGCGTTTTTCACGTCTTCTAGACGTCTCAAAGCGCTTCACAGAATATACTGTAAAGTGAATTGACTGTATATCTGTGGGCAAAACGCAGCAGCCAGTTGTGCACAGCAGTGTCCCACAAACAGTCGTGGATTGAAATGACCAATTTATTATTGTTTTTTTTTCTTGAGGGCGTGTGGAGTAAGGAAACTTACCCAAGGTTTCACCCTGCCGGGAATTGAAACCAGATCTCTCGCTTGCTCTAACCACTGAGCTACAGGACTCCCATTATATTTATAGGAGGGTTTTCTTGACTCTTTGCCCTGTGTGTAGGTGTGTGTGGGCTCCGAGGCCAAAGATGAGGTACATCTGATCGAGCTGGAAGCCATGAACTCGAGCGGGAAAATGACCAAAGTGCCTTTAACCACTCTGAGACCCTCAATCCTGACCACAGTAAGTGTCTCTGCTTCTTGCACTAGTAGTTTACACCCACCATCTGGGTTCCATGTCTTCACTAACAGACTCCTGGCTCCCATCATAGCCACAATTTACATTTGTATAAACAACAACTTGCATTTATATAGTGCCCTTTGCGGGGACTAGCGTTCCCTGCGTATACAAATATACATTTGTATATCACCTATAGCACATCCAAAGCTGGACACTCAGGGATTTCCACCTGAGCTGGGGTTAGGATCAGGAGGGGTGGAGAGGAGGAAGGGTGGGTGTAGGAGAGTGACTGTAAGTGTGATCAAAGAGGAAGTTAATCTAGATAAAAGCTCTCTGCCCTATCAACGCCCCACCCCGGTCTGGGTCTGAGTCTTGCATGTCACTCCACAGAAGCTGTACAGGTGAAGCAGGCCCTTTGGCCCATTTAGTTCTGTCCTTCAGTCCTTCCATTCCTGCGACAAACTGGTTTTCGATGAGTCCCAGAGTCCCTGCCTCAACTTCTGTAACTTCCGTTCCAACTGTCGATTTCCATTTTTGTGTAAAGAAACACTTCCTGGTGTCTGAACTAAACTTGTCCTTCACAGCCCTGAACCATGAAATGAGCGACCAGCTTTATCTGGGGATTGTTGGCCAGGACACCAGGAGAGATAAACTCCCTTCTCTTTTTGAATAGGATCTTTAAACTCTGGAACTTTCACACTGAATCCCTCCACCTTGCCCCCTCCCTTGCCACTTTCAAATCCCGCATAAAGATCTTCCTTTTTGAATGTGCTTACTGTCACCTCTCTCGCCCCTCTCCCCTTGGCTCAGTGTCAGACTCCGCCACTGTCAAGCACTCCCGACATTACCCCGCGTGAAGGGCACTTTATAAATACAAGTTGTTGTTTAACGTTCTCATTCTTTGTTTGGAGTCAGCACACGGTGTGAGGAAATCTTGCTTTGTGTATATAGTTTGGGACACGACATGTCAAATGATTACCAGGATGGTGGACCCTACCCCGCGTGAAGGGTGCTATATAAATGCAAGTTGTGGTTGTAGATGGACCGTGGTCTTCTTTCGCCTAACAAAGTCTTGTGTTTCAGATGAGTCTGGGAGGGTTTGAAGTGTCGCCTCCGGTCTCGTTCCACCTGAAATCTGGCTCGGGTCCTGTCTACATCAGCGGAGAGCACATCGTGGGTACGTTTCCTGCTCCTCAGTGACTGGCTCTGATTGACTGTACAGGAAGTCCACAAAGTCCTGTTACCCCTGTACTGAAGTGCTTCTAATACAATTATCATTTTTTCATGTGTTTCCGTTGTTGGTCAGTGCACTGTAAAAAAACAAAACACATGGGGTAACATGTGGACACCATGTGCACAGTCCACATTGATTGGGGGCTGTTTGTAAAGCTCTACTCTCAGTGTTTGGGGATCGGGATGAATGATCAACTGCCTTTTCAGTCCCTGAGGACCCTGCTGTCTATTACTATAAGATGCTAGAAGTCTGAGCACTAAGGTTTTGGAGAAAAGGTGAGAGACTGGGAGTAAATGATCTGTGGTGATAAATGGGGTATTATTAATCTGAATAATAATGCTTGCATTTGTATAATGCCATTCACATTGAGAGGATTTCTCGAAACCCTTCACGGGATTTACTGTGAAGTGCAGTGACTGTGTCCTACAACCAGTTGTGGATTGAGTGACCAAATATATTTGTTTTCTTTTGGATGGATTATTAACCCCGGAAAGTGATCCACCAATCAACTCACAACTGGGTTCCTACTTACTGCTGGATAAACAGAGATGTGTGGATTAAGGAAACTTGCCTAAGGTTTCGTCCTGCCTGGAAATCGAAGCTGGGTCCTCTCGCTTGCGAGGCGAGTGTTCTAACCAATAGGCTACAGAACGCCTCTGTTTTGGAGTGTCAGCCTAGACTGAGTTCAGAGTCTCAACGTTAAAGTTTAAACCCACTACTTTGTGACTCGGAGGCCAAAGTAGTACCTGCTGAGCCAGGCTAACACCAATATTAGGTTTTCAATGTTGTTAAGTTGTTCAATATAAAATAAAGTAGCCCATTGAAACTTTTAATCTCAGAGCATTTACAGGGTGAGGGTGGGGGGAGTGGGGGTGTTAGAAAGAGTAAGAAAGAACTTGCATCACTTAGAAACATCTCAAATACATTCTTGCTCACATTGTATTTGTCAAGTGTAGTGACTGTTTTTGAAAGCAAGAGTGGTAGACTTTTTTTTGGCACAGCAGGGTTCCCACAAAGAGCCTTGGGGTGACTGGCCAGATTTAGTGTGGAAGATTGTTGGCTGGGACATTGAGAGACACTAATGATGTATTGGGGTAGAGCAATTCATTGTCTTGTGAGAGGAGCCAGTTGTATATCTTGACAGATCTATAATAATAACAATCCTTGCATTTGATATAGCGCCTTATTTCATTGTTGAGAATCCTCAATGCACTTCACAGGCTACACTGTAAAGTGAATTGACAGTATATTTCAGGGCGAATGTGTCAGCCAATTGTGCACAGCAATGTCCCACATACAGTCTTGGATTGAGTGACCAACTTTTTTTGAGGGATTATTACCCCTGAAAGCGATCTGCCAATTGACTAACAACCAGGTTCCTACTTACTGCTGGGTAAACAGTGGCGTGTGGAGTAAGGAAACTTGCCTACGGTTTTGCTCTGCCTGAGAATGAAACCTGTGTCCTCTTGCTTGCGAGGCGAATGCTCAACAACACAGCTACAAGTGATCTGCGTGCTTTATGATGGTTAAACTATATTCCTCTTTATCTGCCTGTGCCAATGGCTTCAGATTGCTTGAGCAGTGGACGGTTGCGGGAATGGAACAGGCCATGCAATACAGTGGCTTTGCACCTTGCTCTCTCAGAGCACCGACCACAACACCCTGCTCCCCCAGCTCGAGCCGATGGAGTGAAAAGTTCTTCCCTTGTCAAACCGCCAGGCCCACCAAGGCACTGAGGCGGGACGTGCTGCTCCCAGATCCCGAGGGTTTGCGACGATCCAGAATCGCACAACTCGTGTCATTCCAGGATTCGACTGGATTTCCACCACTCCAGGATCCACTCATTAAAAGAGGATATGCAGGAGGATTTCTTACCATTGACACCCTGGAGGGAGATGATTCCTATGTTGCTGGTTGCGTCAGAAATCATTCTGGTGAGTCTCTGTGCGTCTGTCTGTTTGTATTGCATGCGTTAAGGAAATTTAAAAGAACAGTCTTGGCCACAAGCCTGGACACCTGAAATTCCACCTCATCTCAGCTTGCGAGACCTCTTTTTTAAGTTTCAGATTTGGTCAGGATTCTGTGTTTTTTAAAAAAAATAATATTAATGATGATCCCTACATTTCACGTCGCGAGGATGTCTGAAAGCGCTTCCCAGGATATTTTGTAAACCAGACATTATGTATTTTGCAGGTGAAACCGGCAGCCAATTTGTGTACAGTGACATCCCACAAAATTCCATCCTTCGGATGAAATGTTAAACCCACCTTCTGACTGCCTGTTCAGGTGGATGTTAAAGATCCCATGTCTCTATTGGGAAAAGAGAAAGGAGTTTTTCTCCCCTGGTGTCCTGGCCAACAATCCTTCAAATACAATTGGTCACTCACTCCATGGCGTTTCACCCACAAAACATATAATCACTCCCACTTTACAGTATATCCTGTGAAGTACTTTGAGACTTATCAACAACCTGATAAGGTACTATATGAAAATCCAAATATTATAAAATGCAACCTGAATTTGGAAGCCACTCAGCTCCTTTTTAAGAACTGCAGGAAACGACACCCGAGTGAAGACTGAATATAAGATTTTCTTAAATTATTCTCAGAGCACCTGGTCTCACAGGCCGACTAAGTGATATTCAGGTGTGGGGGAAGTGTACCATCTTGTGCAATATCTCTGTTGCCAATTGATACTAGAATTGTTCCATGCTGTGAGTATATGCTGTTCTCAGATCTTGTTCTGTGCCTGCAGGTGAGGCTGGATATCATGGATGGCGAGGGTGGCTATGAGCATTGAGGAGTTTCAAGAGTAACTGTTTTGGCCAATGGCACATTGAGCACCGGGCATATTGCTTTGAGAGAATCACACGAGAATGACGCACTCCATCTGAGGACATGGTGTGGCGTGGCCAGCGGAGGAGCAGGATGGATGTCTTTCTGTAAGAACAGATCAGTGGTGCTGATTTTATCTGGGCCATCCTTGGCCAGGCAATCAGGAGAAACTCCCTGCCCTTTTCGATCAGCATCGCGGGATCTTTAATGTCTACCTGAACAGGCGACAGATGGGATCTCAGTTTAATGCAGGGGAGGCAAAATATGGCCCACGGCCATATCCAGCCCGCCAAATGATTCTGTCCGGCCCTGTCTAGCAATAGAAAAAATTATAGTTTGTTCAGTCAGAAAGTCGCACAAATTTCACACTTGAATCAGACCAGAAACATCAGCGAATCACACTGCTTAGTCGTGCACACGCTCCCTTAAGTGTTGAATCAGGCTGACGTCAGAAATGTACGGATCGGCAAATTTTCAAACGCGTGTGCGGTAACTGGCAATACGTTTCACTGAAATGGACGTTAATTCAAAATGAGTTTATCAAAGAAGCGGAAAATGGACGCTGAAGGCTGAATAATCAACAAAGAATAGACTTCTACATTTTTTTTGCCAATGTGGGTGGAAAATAAAATAAAATAAATTAAAATGAAATAAATAAAGAAAATAAAACAGTGTGTAGTTACAAAATAAATTACAAAAATTGCATGTTTTTCACTGGCACTCGATGAAAGTCGTGATGTCAAAGACACAGCCCAGTTAATAATTTTTATTCGAGGTATCACCAAACATTTTGAGCTCACAGAAGAATTGGCATCAATGCAGTCAATGAAAGATATAACAAGTGGAGAAGACTTTTTGGAGGCAGTAAATAAGTGTATCCTAAAATTAGAATTGTAGTGAAAAAAATTGGTGAATGTGACCACCGATGGAAGCCCAAATCTGACAGGCAAAATGTTGGGTTACTGAAAAGAATTCAAGATCAAGTCAAAGAAACAAATCCAGAACAGAATACTATTTTTCTACACTACATTATCCACCAAGAGGTCCTCTGTAAGAGTGTTCTAAAACTAAGCAATGTCGCGGACACAGTTACGAAAGTTGTTAACTACGTTCGAGCAAGAGGATTAAACCACAGGCAATTTGTAACTGCTTGAGGAATTGGAATCCAAGCACATGGATGTAAGATGGCTTAGTTTAGGAAAGGTCTTGAAAATAGTGTGGGAACTGAGAACAGAGACTGATTTATTTTTGGACATGAAACAAAAAGGTTCAGATTTCCCACAGCAGAATGATGCAAATTGGCTCTCTGATTTCACATTTGCTGTTTATATCATGGGCCACATGAATGAACTGAATTCAAAGCTGCAATGGAAGGGGGCCTTTGTGCATGATTTGTATTGCAGTTTCAAGTCATTTATGATGAAATTATTTCTTTTATTGCATCAGATAGGAAACAGGCAGTTTGCCCACTTTCCAAATTTGCAGCATTACTGTTTGCGATCACAGCCTTAAAAAGTATACTTTATCACTACTTGACTTGCATGGCGAATTTTCTCGCCGATTCCAGGATTTCAATTTGATCGAAAATGACCTGTCTTTGGTCTCTTCACCATTCTCATTTGATGTTGACAAAGCCCCATTTGATCTCCAACTCGAGCCTATTGACCTGCAATGTGATCCATTGCTTGCGGACCAATTCAAATCAGTGCCGCTTTCCAGTTTTTACGCCTCTCTTAATGAATATACCTTTCCAAAAATAAAGGCTCATGCCCGGAGGGTACTTGTGCTGTTTGGATCAAAATGCATATGGAAGGAGACATTTTCTGTGATGAAATTCAATAATTCAAAATCCAGATCTGTGATGACTGATGACCACCTTGCAGCAGTACTCTGCATTGCAACAACGGAGACAATGCTTGACTTCAGTTGTCTGGTTAATGCACATCAGCGCTCTCATTCATCCCATTGAGTGAGCTTCTCACATTCTTATCAAAATGTGAATAAATTAATAAATATCGAATAAACGTCTGCTCCCTGAGTTTTTATTTAACCTAATTTTAGTGAATGTCTATATACTTTATTTTGTGTATGTACAAGTGTAAGATTTGATTTTGAGCTATTATTAAGCATTTGCATCTATATTAAGTGTGTGGCCTGCTATCAAAACTCGTGAAGTGGTCGCCAGACAAAATAATGGCCTGGTTTAACATCTCCTGAAGGATGGTGCCTCACACAATACAGCGCTCCCTTGAATGGTGGGCCTAGACTGTGAGCTCAAAGTCCTCATGTGGGGTTTGAACCAACAACCTTCTGCTTCATATAGGTGTTTCCCCAACATTTCCCTCCATCGTCTCACCCCACCTTACTTCTGTGACCTCCTTTAATCCTACCAACCTGGCTCAGTGTGTGCTTCATGTCTCTTACCTAATTCCCCCCCCACCATCCCTCTGACTCAGTGTCCCTCTTCCTTGCCCCCTCTCCCCACCTTTAAAACCCTTCTTAAGACCTATCTTTTGACCACGCTTTTGAACCCCTTCTTTATCCCTCCCCCTGACAAAATGCAAATGTTGGCATCTAAGTCAGGCTCTGCCACCTCATGTGTTTATAATAATAATCCTTGCATCTGATATAACTCCTTATCACACTGTTGAGACGTCTCCGAGTGCTTCTCAGAATCTATTGTAAAGTGGTTGACTTTTTTTGAGGGTGAAACGCAGTAACCAATTGTGTACAGTAGTGTCCCATAAAGATCTGTGGATCAGCTGACCAAATTTTTCTTTATACAACGGATAGTATTATTCCTGTTCCTCTCTCTTTCCCCCACACACCCGGTCCTAAGCACGTGTATCCAATCACATTGCTAGTCCAGTGTGGCATAGTGTTACCTCCATGTTTTTTTTCACTGAAACATGTGGAAGCATGATGATAATTGTATTTAGAAGATTAAATACAGTTAAACACTTGTACTGTATACAATGAAGTACTTGTATACAGTATAAGCGTTTAACTGTATTTAGACATCCAGAGGATCGGTCATTTGCATGGCAGATAATGATCAGATCCATCGCCATGTTCGGTGTGACATCTTCAGAAATATGGATGGAGTGAGGAGGAAGTTACTGGTGTCAGACATAGTTACACTCAACTCATCTGTGACAGAAAATAAATATTCATTGTAAGAAGGAAAACAGAGGTGGGTAACAGGACTTTGTGAACAACCTGCATGTGGTAATCTGGGGTGTGGTCTGACACATCTCGAGCCTGATTTGGTGTGATTAAAGAACCTGGCTGCTGAATGGCTCAATGGCTGGTTTTGATTTGAGCCTCTCTCCCGGTTTTGCCTGGATGCCCTGCCCTCACTGTCTCCTGGTTTCCTGTTTCTAGGGCTGCCCGAGTCGGAGTCGGAATCTGAGGAGGATGGTGACAGCTGTGCCATGAAAAAAATGCCCGTTAAACGTGAGTCACCCCCTGGTGCTCTACACCCTTCGAAGGTAGGGAGGAGGAGATCACTTAACGTGCGAGTCTTGCTCAGCAAAAGGTGATAACAGAGTTTGTAATTTTACAGCGTCTTCTCACATCACACTTTGTTGCTTTTGAATGAGCGACTTAACTAGAGGATTTTTATAATATAATAATAATAATCCTTGCATTTCATAATCCGCATTATCATGTTGTTGAAACGTTTCAAAGCACTTCACAGAATATATTGTAAATTGAATTGACCATATTTTGCGGGTAAATTGACTGTATATTTTGGTGGAGTCCCAAAGCGTAGTTAGCGCACTTACCTTATAATGTGAGAGGACCCGGTTTTGATTCCCGGACAGGGCGATACTCCCCTGTTTACCTAGCAGTAAGTTGGATCCCGGTCATTAGTGGATTGGCAGATCTCTTTACGAAAGTAATAATCTCTCCCCCTCCAAAAAATTGCTCACTCAATCCACTACTGTTTGTGGGACATTGCTGTGCGCAATTGGCTGCCGCATTCTCCCACAAATATGCAGTCAATTCACTTTACAGTGTGTTCTGTGAAGCGCTTTGGGACGTCCTCCCGACGTGAAAAGCGCTATATCAAATGCAAGGATTATTATTATTAT
Organism: Callorhinchus milii; assembly: GCF_018977255.1. NCBI lineage: Eukaryota > Metazoa > Chordata > Chondrichthyes > Chimaeriformes > Callorhinchidae > Callorhinchus > Callorhinchus milii. The sequence goes on from NW_024704742.1 coordinate 70,945,309, forward strand.
TATCCCTCATCCCTATACAATGATATCTCATTGTATTGGGATGAGAGAGCTGTAGTGGGGGAGCAAGCACCAGCACACGATGGGGAAAGAGCAGGGGAATGGGATTAAAATAGAGAGTTCCAGTGGGGGAGCGAGCACCAACATAGAATAAGGGTTGAAAGGTCTTTTCTATGACTAATGGCTAACATTCTCTAATAAATTCCTCTTAGGAGTAAGTGTAGCAACGTTGACGATTTGGACTTATGATAGGGGTCTCCTCATAGCTGAACTTCTTCAAAGTGGTTGCACTTAGTGGTCAGGGGGATGTGGGCCCCAGTGTTTTCACTGTAGCCGAAATAATCATGTAGCCCATTTAGACTTTCAGAAAGCTTTTTCTCGAGACAAAAAAAGTTTCACACGAGAGACTTCTAATTAAACTGAAAACCACAGGAATCTGTAGCAGATCGGGGGAGTCGATAAGCAACTGGTGCTTCTAATGGAGCTCAAGTAATCATAAGCACTTTAATGTTGGTCTGTGAGGGGCGGGGGACAGGTAGTGTTGAGTGAGGGCTCACTAGCTTGGACCCTTATTGTTCCTAAAGACCCAGGAATGTCCGAGATTCATTCCCTGTTCTGAACCGAGATAAATGAGGCCAGGATTTTTTTTCACCACTGGGAGTTGGTGAAAATGTGGGGTGAGCTGCCCCAGAAGACAGGTTCAATTGAGAGATGCCAAAGGGAGATGGATTGATGGATGGATGGCTACTTGGAAAGTGAAGGTATTTATGTGTGTCAGCCTGACTTATTTGGTGGCACTCTCGCCTCTTGAGTCAGAAAGTTGTGGGTTCAAGCCCCACATCGGGACTTGGAATTACACATCCTCCAGTGCAGTGCTGGGTGTGTGTTTCATTGTCGGAGGTGCCGTCCTTCGAATAAAATGTTAAACAGTTGCTGCCTACATCTTCAGGTGGATGTTAAAGATTCCATGGCACTATTTGAAAAGAGAAGGGAGTTTCTCTTTCCTGGTGTCCTGGTCAACAATCCCCCAAATAAAACATTGGTCACTCATTCCATGACTGATTACTGCTGTATTTCCCATAAAACAGTCACTGCACTTTACAGTATATCCTGTGAAGTGATTTGGGACGTCCTCCAGATATGAAAGGAGCCATATCTAATTTAAGGATTATTATTATTACTATTAGGAGTAATAATTACTTGCATTTGTGAAATGTCTTTCATAGCTCAAAAGACTTTACAGAATATAATATGGTAGAACAGTGCTGTGGAGCAAACAAAACAGCGAATCTGTGCTAGTGCCATCCCACAAACCATATCTGAGCAGCAAATTCATGTCAATTTGGGGGTGAAATTCTGGCAAGCTTTCCCACTGCTTGCCCAGCTAGGACCACTCTACCCATTAGGGCTTTGGCTTGCAGGGTTAACAGGAGCTAAGAGGGAAGAATCTCTTCCCCAGTTACTGGTCTACCCTTTCAGGTCCTGCCAATGAGCCAAGCTGGGCCTTGCTGTCATCAGCAGTGCCCTGCATGTCACCTTGGAGACATCACCACTGCAAGGAGATCCTGTTTACCTCTTCCGCTCCAAGGATAGTCATGAGTTGGTCATTTGACATTGGATAAGTGAGGGTTTGAGCCCTCTCTTGGTGGGTAAGGCAATCTGGATGATACAACAACAAAGTTACATTTGTATAGCGCCTTTCACGTCGAGAGGACGTCCCAAAGTGCTGGACAGTCAGTGTTTTGGACCCAAGCTGGGGGTCGGGATTGGGGAGGGTAGAGGGGAAGGGGGGGTGACCAAAGGCACAGTCGAGGAAGAGGATCTTGTGATGGATCTTGAAGAAGGCAAAGGAGGGGTCAAGAGTTAGGGACTGCAGAATGGAGTTCCAGAGGGTGGGGGCAGAGTGGCAGAAGGCCCGCCCGCCAATGGTGGGGCGGGCGAAGCGGGGGCAGTGAAGCAGGCTGGAGCCTGTTGAGCAGAGGGAGCGGGTAGGTTGGTAGGGGGTTAGGAGATCCCAGAGGTAGGGGGGAGCAAGGCCATGGAGGGTTTTGAAGGTGAGGACCAGGATCTTGAAACCAGGATCTTGAACTGTATCTTCTGTGTGATGGGAAGCCAGTGGAGTCGGGCGAGGATGGGCATGATAGGGTCAGGGAGTCTGGTGTGGGAGAGGACATGGGCTGCAGATTTCTGGATGATCTGTAGCCTATGGAGGGAGGAGTTGGGGAGGCCGACAAGCAAGGAGCCTGCGTAGTCGAGCCTGGATATTATGAATGCATGTATGAGGGTTTCGGCTGCCTGTGGTGTGAGACTGTGGGGGAGCCAGGCGATGTTGAGGAGGTGGGGGAAGGCAGAGCAGGTCATAGCACAGATGTGGGGTAGAAAGGATAGTTGAGGGTCAAACAAGATCTCAAGGTTCCGGACTGGCTTAGCAAGGTGGTGTGTGCAACCATGGATGGTGATAGTGTCAATGCCTGCGGTGTGGAGGGGCTGACGGAAGCCAATCAGGAGAGCCTCGATCTTAATACAGTCTAAGATACAGGATTAAAAACCAAGTGATAACGTGCTGTATCAAATGCAAGAATTATTATTATTAAAATGTGAGTTTTTTTCTTTCTAAACTCCCTCATGACTTGGTCTCTCCAGAGGTTTCTAGACAATGTAACAAGTGGACTTGTTGCTCGTATCTCACTCAGCTTGGATGTATGTATGTAAAATCTTTCTCGTATCTCCCCTTCCCCTCTCGACACACACATGTTCTGAAGATGGCGTTCCCTGACCGTTTCTCTCTTTCTTTGTAGAAACTGTTCCAGTTGGAGAAAGGGGGGAAAGGAGTGACGGCTACCAAAGCTGGCACGGAAGGCGATGAAGATGCCGATGACGAAGATGATGATGAAGATGATGATGATGATGAGGAGGAGGAGGAGGAGGAGGAGGAGGAAGAAGAGTGAGTTTTCCTTCATCAGTTTTTCTACCTCGTCCGCCCACCCTTCTTTGTCTCGGACTCAGATGGTTGTGGCCTCAAGTCCCAAATCAGAACTTTGAACTCACAATCTAGGCTGAGGTTCCAGTGTAGTGCAGGGGGAGTGCTGCATTGTCGGAGGTGCTGTCCTTCGGATTAAACCGATGCCCTGCCTGTCACATTAAAGATCCAACTCCATCAGGTCCCCTCTGAAATCATTCCATTTCCAGAGAGGAAAGTCTCTCCTATATTGTTTGGGACACTGCTGTGCGCAATTGGCTGCTGCATTTCGCCAACAAAATATATAGTCAATTCACTTTATCGTGTATTCTGTGAAGCGCTTTGTGATGTCTCAATGACATGATAAGGCTCTATATCAAATGTAAGGATTATTATATCCATACTTCCTGATAACATCCCTGTAAATCTACACTGTCCTTTCTCTCTCTCTCCAACGCTACAATATCATTTCTGTAATGTGACCAGAACTGTATGCAGGACTCCAAATATGGTCGAAATGCAACACCATTTATACTAAATCTACATTTACATTGTATTCCTCTGGAGATAAAGCCATTAGTTATGGCCTGCCCACCTGTGCTGCTCCTCTCATTCTTGTGAATCTGAGTCCCTTTGTTGCCTCTATCTCTCTTAATAATAATAATAATAATTGCATTTTATATACCGTCTTATCAATAATAATAATAATCCTTGCATTTGATATAGTGCTTTTCATGTCTTCTAGACATCTCAAATCGCTTCACAGAATATACTGTAAAGTGAATTGACTGTATATTTTGTGGGCAAAACTTTTAGTAAATTTGGCAGTAATTTTGTGCACAGCCTGTCCCACAAACAATGCACATCAAGGGAATGGCCAATATATCTGGGGGGGAATTCTCGGCCGGGATCCCGGGAGAAACTCCCTTGTGCCGTAGGCCTGGATAACTGTCTGGTCGTGCAGTGTAATAGTTACCTGTCAGTGATTACAGGCTGTAACCCCAGCGAGGGGCACAGGTAGGGATGCATGCATGAGCATAAGATATTCATAAACGTTGCCCAAATGTGCCGAGATTGCATTCCAGCCTTGAAATTGGCCCTTGCTGCCCTGTTATTATCTGTAAATGGGCGCCGGGCATTTCAGGGTGTTGTTACATTGGCCTGGAAGCTGGGCGAGGCACAGGGGGCGGTGGGCACGCTCCTGTGAATGCCACATTGAGTTTTGCAGGGAGTTAGAATATATTAATAATAATCCTTTGCATTTGATATGGCACTTTATCACGTCTGAGACATCTCAAAGCGCTTCACAGAATATACTGTAAAGTGAATTGACTGTATATTTTGTGGATGAAACACGGCAGCCAATTGTGCACAGCAGTGTCCCACAAACAGTCGTGGATTGAGTGAACAAATTTTTTTTAAAAAGGATTATTATCCCCGGAGAGCAATCCGCCAATCGGCTAGGAACTGGTTGTTACTTACTGCGAGGTAAACAGAGGCACGTGGGGTAAGGAAACTTGCATTGTCCCGCCTGGGAATTGAATCCAGGTCCTCTCGCTTGCAAGGCGGGTGCTCTTACCACTATGCACACAGCGAGTATGTTGTGTAGGTTTCAGTGCATCATTTTGCACATGACTGTACTGGCAGCCTACACAACACAACACAATAATAATAATAATAATAATAAAAAAGGGACTGGAGAAGATCAGGAAATATATTGATCTACAAATTGAATGTGGACTTATGTGACAGTTTAAAACAAACATAGTTCCTATAATCATCAGTGCAACTGGGTCTGTTAATAATACTATTCAAAAATGGCATGACAATATACTTGGTGAACAAAATATCAATCTCCTGCACAAAGTAGCCAGGTTGGGAAGCTCAAATAGACTAAGAAATGTAACATCAATTCTTATGTAATGTGGCAGTGTTACTGATCTGACTGACCATCACTGAAAACCACTTAGAAACTATCTCTACAGAGTGATTTAAACTGTAATAACATAATAATAATAAAAATTAATCCTTCCGTTTGATATGGCACTTTATCATGTAATGAAGTACTGGGCCTCTGACAATGCACTATTCTCCCTCACCCCACCCATCCAGCACAGTACTGGAGTGTCAGCCTCGATCGTGATTTCAAAGCTCTGACGTAGGTTTGAACCCACAACCTACCAACTCCTAAAACAAGAGCATGACTGACTGAGCCAAGATGACAGATGCAGTCTCTCACCAGGGCCAGATACAGTTTTGAATGGAATGATTTAAGAAATTAATGTTAATTTAAGAAATACGAGAAGCTCACTGAGGCCAGGAGATAACTGCTAATGATTGTTATTATTTTCCCTTTAAGAAGGAACTTGTTCCATTCTGTTCAATTTGTTACATAATTGCCAGCCTTTTTAATCCCATTTCCTTGACTTTTCTACATATTCCTTAACACCCCTTGCTGCCTAAGTACCTCTCCATTGCCCTTTTAAGCATCACAATTGATTCTGCATCTGTGGCCTTCAGAAAGAGAAGAGTTTCTCTCCTGGTGTCCTGGCCAACAATCCCCCAATAAAATTAGTCGTTCATGGCTGTATGCAGGACATTTTGAGAGTGACACTGTTCGCCTACAAAACACGGAGTCACTAACTACATTTTGCAGCAAATCGTGTGAAGTGCTTTGAGACATGTTGTTGACATAAAATATGGTGTTTCAAAAAAAGGATTATTATTGTGGAGTCCTGTAGTATATTGATTAGACCACTTGTCTTGCAAGTGAGAGGACCTGGGTTTGATTACTGGGCAGGGCAAAATCTTAGGCAAGTTTCCTTACTCCACATGCCTCTGTTTACCTAACAGTAAATAGGAACCCGGTTGTTAGTTAATTGGCAGATTGCTTTCTGGGGGTAATAATCCCTTTAAAACAATTTTAATTTGGTGACTTAGACCACGACTGTTTGTGGGACATTGCTGTGAGCAATTGGCTGCTAGGTTTCCCCCACAAAATATACACTCAATTCACTTTAAATGCGTTTTGAATTATATTGTAAGGTTTATTATAATATTGATTATGTCCTCTTGTGATAGCTTCCTCTAACACAAAAAACTGGGTACAAAATGAGCTGCATTTATACAGCGTCTCTCCAGTGGGGCAGAGCACACTTGTACAATACATTTGTATTTACTAATTGCTTCCTGATTATCGCGTTGTGTGTTAGGGAAGAAGATGAGGAGGAAGAAGAAGAGGAAGAAGATGATGATGATGTTGATGACATGAAGGAGGCTGTGAAACCAGTGAAGACCCCTGTAAAAGCGCCAGTGAGAGTGAGTTACTGTACCCTTCCCTTCCTGGTCGGTCAGTGTCTGACGAATGTACAATGACCAGATTGAATCCAGAGGACAGGCAGAGTCCTGTAGCGTGGTAGTTCTCTTGCTCGCAAGCGAGAGGACCCGGGATCGATTCCTGGCCAGGGCGAAACCTTAGACAAGTTTTCTTACTCTGCTGCCTCTGTTTACTTAGCAGTAAGTAGGAATCCACTTGTTAGTCGATTGGCGGTTCGTGTTCCGAGTGTAATCCTTGTTGAAATAAAAAAAATGTAGTCACTCAATCCACGACTGTTTGTGGGACACTGCTGTGTGCAATTGGCTGCCGCATTTTTCCCACAAAATACAGTCAATCCACTTTACAGTATTTTCTGTGAAGCACTTTGAGATGTCTATGTCGTGATAAGGTGCCATATTGTGGAGTCCTGTAGCTTAATGGTAACTGGGTTCGATTCCCAGACAGGGCGAAACGTTAGGCAAGTTTCCTTACTCCCCACGCCCCTGTTTACCTAGCAGTAAGTAGGAATCTGGTTGTTAGTTGATTGGCAGATCACTTTTCCAGGGGTAATAATTCCTTCAAAAAAAAATTTGATCACTCAAACCGAGACTGTGTGTGGGCACTGCTGTGCACAATTGCTGCCGTGTTTCGCCCACAATGTATGCAGTAATTCACTTTACAGTATATTCTGTGAAGCACTTTGAGACATCTTAAAAACATGTAAGGTGCTATATTAAATGCAAGTATTCGTGTCATTGTTTCAAATGTATGGATTATCAATATTATTAGGGTGGAGGTGCCAGCTTGGCTCAGTCAATTGCATTCCTGACTCGGAGACAGAAGGCTTTAAGCTCGCAGTCGAGGCAGCGCTCCGGTGCAGTTCTGGGCAGCATTGAATTGCCAGGTTGCAGTCTGTCCTTCACATGAGACCTTAAACCGAGGCTGTTATGGCTGTTCATGTGGAAGTTAAAGATCCCACAACAGTATTAGAATAAAGAAGGGAAGTTTCTCTCTCCCAGTGTCCAAGCTCATGATTCCCCCAGACAAAATTGATTGTCACTTAATGGCTGTGGCAAGACATCAAATTAATGTCTCATCACAAGTATATTATAGTATAGCGTTGGAACATCAGCCGAGACTGTGAATTCAAAGTCCCGTCATCGTGGGGGCTTGAACCTTCCACTTTCTGACTGAATCAAGGGCGAGAGTGCCACCGACTGATTCAGCCTGACACTTGTATTGTGTTTCCTGTGTACTGTGGGTTCACAGTGAGCCTGTGTTTATATACAGAGCTGCATCGCAGGAATTGTGTGTGGAATTGAATGGGTGGCAGACAGATGGAAGGATAGATAGACCAATGGACAAATGCTGCCTGTACTTACTGCAAGAGAAAGTTGTACTTTACCCTGTGGCCACTAGGGTGTGCAGCTTGATACAGTTTCTGACCAGATTTGGATAAGAGCAGCATAGTGGAATCCAACACTAGGAATAAACTGCAAGGCTTTCAGGATTCTGTGTTATGGTGAGTCTAATCACTAACACTTTGTCTGAATCAGGCATAACAACTTCATAAAATCAATCACCGAATGTTACAAATCACACACAACCTACGTTGAGAGGATGAAGGGCAGAGGGTGTCTACATCTGTATCTGCAGGCCTGTAACGTAGTTGTTAGAGTGCTCGTCTCAAAAGCGAAAGGACCAGGGTGTGATTCCCAGACAGGGCGAAACCTAGGCAAGTTTCCTTACTCCAACCAGCTCTGTTTACCTAGCAGTAAGTTGGAACCCAGTTGTTGGCCAGGGTACTCGCAGAAACCTTCTCTTTTCGCTTAGCGACAGACCTTTAAAATGCAACTGAACAGGCATGGACGTGATCTTGTTTTAATGTCTCAACCAAAAAGACAGTGCCTCCAGCGATGAAGTGCTCCCCCTGCCCACATCCACCCCCCCCCACCACCACTTCACCCCTCCATTCCTAGCACTGCATTGGAACGTCAGCCATTGACTGCAAGTTCAAAGACCCCATTAAGGGGGCTTGAACCCACAACCTTCTGACCCAGAGAAGTGATTTTTCGATCTGCTGAAATGCTGCATCAAATGAAGGAATTATTGCAGTTCTTAAATTATTACCTGCTAAATTTATATATTTTTTGAAAAATAAGAAAATGTTATGACACTACAACATTTCTCCCCCTCTTCCCCCCTAGCCAGTTAATAGCAGGTCCTACACCAACTAAATTGCAACCTTGCGCCAACTCCCGACCCACTGAAATATGTGGTTTTAAATTTAATCATATGGGCTCTTGCTCTGTAATCTCTGCTTCGCTTTTCAGTAAGCAAATTCTTCTTATTTTGCTGTAACCAGCAACCCAACAAAGAAACAAAGAATGTTTACTCTTTCTTGGGCTTCCCAGCTGATGTTTTGGCTGTGATCTCTCCTGCCAGGCGTTTGTGGCACCTGGATGTGCTTGGCTCTCTCTCTCTCTTTCTCTCTTACTGTTTCTGGTTAGGAAATTTAAAGAAAAAAAAATCTTTGCATTTGATATCGCGCCTTATCACGTTGCTGAGAGATTTCAAAGTGCTTCACAGAATATACTTTAAAGTGGATTAACTGTATATTTTGTGGGTGAAACAAGGCAGCCAATTGCACACAGCAGTGTCCCACAAACAGTCGTGGATTGAGTGACCAATTTTTTTTTGAGGGATTATTTCCCCTGGAAAGCGATCCGTCGATCGACTAACAACCAGATTCATACTTACTGCTAGGTAAGCAGAGGCGTGTGGAGTAAGGAAACTTGCTTGAGGTTTCATCCTCTTTCGTGTAAGGCGAGTGCTCTAACTATAATGCTACAGGACACTAATGCCCTGGGATGAGAGAGAGACAGAAATATAGAGGTGATCTGAGTGAAGCCAGGAATGGAAACCTCCCAGGTCTCTGCAGCTAGGTTTGAGCGTGGGATTCCTTCGCAGGTGAAAGAGGTGTGACAAACAGTCACACGTCACGCTTACCGTCACACCTAACCAGGCCACAAACCTCCGGCTTTGTGGTTTCAGCCAGGCTCACACAGCAGGCCTGCCTCTTCAACAATGTGGCAAAGTCTGATGCATCTTTCTCGTTTTTATTTCTTGTTTCTTTATTTCCCATTTCTTTTATTTCGCCCACCAGATACACCGTCACTCCACTTTACAGCATGTTCTGTGAAGCACTTTGAGATGTCTCAACGACATGACAAGGTGCTATATCATTCTTCTTATTTATTTCTATTTCTCTTTTTGCTCTCTTTTGTCCCTTTTCTAGCACTCTTCTAGCGTTCTAGATCTCTCTCTCTCTTGCTCTTTCGCTCTCCACACAATCTCTTCACTTCACCCCCTCCCCCACTCCCATGCATGCACATGCTTCACATACCCCGATCAATGCTTCGCCAACGTCCACATGAAGAGGCACAGATGGGACCTCAGTTTAATGTCTCATACGAAGGACCCAACAGTGTTCCTGACAATGCCTAGGTAACATACATATGTGGAACTCTATCTGGTATGGAGACTCTTAAATACAGTGATTAGTTTGACACTCGCTGACCTAACACAAACCCTTTCTATTTGACTTCTTTAATGTGATCTATTCAACCCAAGATTAGCACACAAGCAAGTGAGAGCAGCGGGTTCATAGACATGAGATGCTTCAGGATTTACAAACAGGAAAATGTAGGTTTAAAGTTAATCCGTGTGAATGAGCATAATCAGTGTTGTTTGTCTCCCAAACAAGCACACACACACACACATCAGGAAAAGCTTTCTGATCTTTATTTTTTAATCTGTCCTTTTTTTAAAAAAAGGGCAGAAAAAGCCTGTGAGAGAGATACTAGCTTGACCTGACTTAAAGTCTCGACAATGAAGTATCTCCCCTACCTCCATTATAATAATAATCCTTAGATTTGGTACAGAGAGATTCATGTCTGGAGGAAGTCTCAAGTGCTTCATAGGATATACTGTAAAATGGAGTGACTTGTGGGCAAATGCAGAGTCAGCTTGTGCACAGTAATACCCCACAAACACTCGTGAATAATAATAATCCTTGCATTTGTTAAAGCTCCTTATCATGCCATCTCAAAGAGCTTCACAAGATTTACTGTAGAGTGTGGTGACTGTGTATTTTGTGGGCGAAATGCGGCAGCCAGTTGCTCACAGCAGTGTCCCACAAACAGCCATGGAGTGAGTGACCAGTTTTATCTGGGGGATTGCTGGCCAGGACACAGGAAGAAACACCCTTCTCTTTTTCAAATAGAGCCGCATGATCTTTAACGTCCACCTGAACAGGCAGATGAGACCTTGGTTTAGCATCTTATCCAAAGGGCATGTTGACATGAAAGAAGGCCCAGCAATCGCAGGGGTTGTTATTAATAATCAAATCGCTTCCAATGACCAAAATCTTCCTCTTTGCTTTTGATCAGCTCACACTATCTCCCACTGGTTTGAAACTCGCACGCTGCCCACCAACTCCCTTTTGCCATTCACTTGGAGTGGAGTTCCTCTCTCGGAGTATCACTCCTCTCGATTCAGCTTGTTTTGGTCTTTGTTTTCCTCTCGAGGCGTGGACACAATAATTTAGGCTTTAACATCACAAGCAATTACTCGGCACAGACGGGAGCCCGGTGTTCTGCCCTTTCATCTCCGCCATTCAGCTTCCAATCTAGCCCAGACTGGGGGGATCAAAGCCTCTGCTGTGCTGATTGTAGGGGGAGTCCTGCCTGACGCAGTGGGGGAGGACGGTGCCTGTAGATACAGGCTCATAGCTTTACACTGGCCTCTCTGGCCAGCCGCAGGCATGGCTGGGGTGCGAATGGATAGATTACAACAGGGGGCAGTCCACTGGGTTTAAGGTGAGATACATCCATGGGGAGAGAGTGTAAAGGGAGCTTTATGCTACCTCTAACCTACATTGTACCTATTTAGGGATGTATAGAGGGAGCTTTACTGTGTGTCTAACCCGCCCTGTCACTGACCTGGGAGTTTGGGCGTACAGTGTAGAGGGAGCTTTACTGTGTCCCTAACCTATTCTGTCGCTGACCTAGGAGTGAGGATGGAACACACCCATCAAGTCCTTGCCCTGCTCACTGTGGAATTTTAATAAGGAAATGTAAGGAAATTCACAAAATGTAAGAAAATGTAAGGAGTATTAATTCCCTTTTTTAATTCCGCTTTCCAGGTTTTCCTTAATGTGTTTATTGCTCAGGTAGTGATTCACCTGTTTCCATTCCATCTTTGTGCAGCGGTGTGAGATGTTAACCTATGTTGAGAGGTATTATCTGAAAGTTATCCAGTTCTCTTTTTGAACAAATCTATTGATGAGACCTCGCTCGCCATTTGTGGCAATGAATGAAGCCTACACATAAAATACTCTTGAGTGAAGGAATTACTTTTGCCTGTTTCTCGCCAACAATCCTGAAACTAACCCTTGGCACTGGTTGAAGGTTTTTCCTTATTAACCTTGTCATTTCTTCAGACCTTTGAACACCTCTATCGATAAGCTCTCTGGGACGTAGAGTGAGTGACCAATTTTATTTGGGGTTTTGTTGGCCAGGAGAACGTGAATAATGCAAATAATTATTACTCTTGTTAATAATAATAATGCTTAAATCAGATATGGCTCCTTTCATATCCAGAGGACGTCCCAAATTACTTCACAGGATATACTGTAAAGTGCAGTGACTGTGTTTTGTGGGTAAACGTGGAAGCCAATATATGCACAATAATCAGTCATGGAATGAGTGACCAATGTTTTATTTGGGGGATTGTTGACCAGGACACCGGGAGAGAGAAACTCTTTTGACTTTTCAAGTAGTGCCATGGGATCTTTATTGTACAGGTAGCTTGGACCTCAGTTTAACGTGTCATCTGAAGGACGGCACCTCTGACAATAGAGCAAATCACTCAGCGCCGCGATGGGGTGTCAGATTAGACTATGTAATTTCAAATCCTGACATGGGACTTGAACCCAAAACCTTCTGACTCAGAAGCGAGAGTGTTACCATTGAGCCAGGCTGAATCCTATCCAAGTTAATAGCAAAATAGGGACTTCCTTCCTTCCTCCCTCCCTCCCTCTTCTACTGTCCCTTTTCTACCTGTCTCTTCTGTCTTCCCTCTACACTGTCCTCTTCTCACCCTCATCCCCTCCTCAGTTTGGTTAATAGCTGAATATTCACTTTGCTCCCGTAGAGAGCAGCTCTCATCCCAGGCCAAACTGCCCCCCAAACCTGTTTTTATAGTGGAGTCCTGTAACGTATTGGTTCGAGCCCTCACCTCGCAAGCAAGAGGACCTGGGTTTGATTCCTGGGCAGGGCAAAACCTTAGGCAAGTTTCCTTACTCCACACGCCTCTGTTTAACCAAGCTGTAAGTAGGAACCCGGTTATCAGTAGATTGGCAGATCGCTTCCCGGGGGTAATAATCCCTCAGAAAAATATGGTCACTCAATCTATGACTGTTTGTGGGACACTGCTGTGCGCTATTGGCTGCCGAGTCTCGCCCACAAAATATACAGTCGATCCACTTTAAAGTATATTCTGTATATATTCTGTGAAATGCTTTGAGACGTCTCAACGATGCGATAAGGCGCTATATCAAATATAAGGATTATTATTTTTTATTGTACCATGAAATTGTACATTGGCTTTAAACGTACATAATCGGCGTGCAGTGAGTAACTCCAAATATGTTTTTGTGACCCTTATTAACCTTCTGATAACCATTGTCGGGTCTCTCTGACTTGTGCGGAGTTTGATGTGCTCATAGGTTGGAGTGACCTGCAATCACTCACACTCATTCATAAAAAAAAAGGCTCATTCATAAATTGAGCCTGATGTTCGTGGTTAGGGCTTGGTGTATGGAATACATTCCATTCCCCTGCTTCATACAATTCGTGGAGTCCTGTAGTGCATTGGCTAGCGTGCTCACCAGGTTCGGATCCCGGGCAAGTTTCCTTACTTCACTCGCCTCTGTTTACCTAGCAGTAAGTAGGTATCCGGTTGTTAGTCGATTGGTAGATCGCTTTCTGGAGGTAATAATCCACCCCCAAAATAATAATACAATAATACATGGGGTCACTCAATCCGTGATTGTTTGTGGGACGCTGCTGTGTGCAATTGGTTGCTGCGTTTCGCACAAAATAGAGTCAATTCACTTTACAGTATATTCTGTGAAGAGCTTTGAGACAACTCAATGACCTGACAAGGCACTACATCAAATGCAAGGATTATTATGATTATAATCACAGTTTTCCCCACAGTGCTCTTAACCTAAGTATAATCTTTCATGTGAGATAAAGATTGTTGTTCAGATGAGACACTAAACCGAGCTCCTGTCTGTGCTCTGGTCAGTTGGATGTTAAAGAACCTGCAGCTATACTCGAGAGAAGGGAGTTTCACTCTCCCCAGTGTCTTGGCCAACAATCCCCCCAGATAACAATTGGCCATTCACTTCATGGCTGTTTGTGGGATGTTGCTGTGTGCAGATTGGCTGCCATGTTCACTTGCAAAATACACAGTCACTACACTTCAAAGAATAACCTTTCAAGCGCTTCGAGATATCCTCCTGACATAAATGGAACTGTATCAAACATACAGAATATTATTATTATGAAGTGTTTTACTGGCACGGTGTGGGTTATGGAGAAAGTGGTAAGAGGGGTACATAAGTGGTGACCAGTGGAAGAGGTAGGTTCTAGGAGGGTTTTGAAAGCAGGGGTGTGATGAAGAGGCAATTCCAAGGAGAAGGCATAACATGGCAGATCTTTTAATCCTTTTTCTCCACATATGTTCTTTTAAACCCCTCCAAGGTCTTGCTCCTCGTACCTCTGTGACCTACTAAAACATTGCCAACCTGTCTCTCCCCCCTGCCCTCTCCACATTCAGGTCTTCAGCCTTTCTGCCACAACCCCTCTGCCTCGCCCACTCCCTTGCCTCCTTCAAGGTCCATCTCAAAACCTTCCTCTTTGACCCTCCTCTTGACTCCAACTCCCACCTTAGGTGCAAATCCTTGAATGTTCAGGGCCTTAATAATAATAATAATCCTTGCATTTGGTATAGCGCTTTTCACGTCTTCTAGTCATCTCAAAGCGCTTCACAGAATATACTGTAAAGTGAATTGACTGTATATTTGTGGGCGAAACGCGGCAGCCAATTGGGCACAGCAGTGTCCCACAAACAGTCATGGATTGAAGTGACCAATTTATTATTGTTTTTGGTTTTGGAGGGATTATTATTAGGCGTGTGGAATAAGGAAACTTGCCCAAGGTTTCGACCTGCCAGGAATCGAACCCAGGTCTCTCACTTGAGAGGCGAGTGCTCTAACCACTGAGCTACAGGCCTTGGGATACCATCCCGATATGAAAGGTACTATATAAATGCAATTTGTTGTTGTTGATGTTCTTAGATGTGCAGTGGTTGAAAAGAAAGGACAAAGATGGGTAGTAAGGCATATGGAGTAAAGCCAACGAAATGGGATTAAAGGATCTGTCATGATCATATAAAATAGCGGAAGAGAGGCCTATGAGCAGAGACTGAAAGAACTGGAACAAAGAAGGTTGAGGGGTGACCTGATCAAGATCTTTAAAATTATGATTTGATAGTCATTAGGTGAGAAATTATTCACACTAGTTGATGAGTCAGTGACTGAAGGCGTTATTTTAAAATAGTAAACAAGCAAATGGGGAGATGTTTTCAAACACAGATTGGTTCAGATGTGTTTTTCCGAGAGCAATGGTTGAGGCAGAATCCATATTAGCTTTATAATAATAATAATCCTTGCATTTCACGTCTTTCAGAAGGGATCTAGACAGATAGCTGAAAAGAGACAGCTACAAGGGTATAGGGGATTCCACTCTTGCCCCTCAGTCAGAAGATTGCGATTAAGACTTATCAAGACTTTGAGCTCAGTCTAGGCTGATGCTCCAGCAGAGTACTGGCGGACACTGCATTGTCAGAGGTTCCATCCTTTGAATTGAGACATTAAACTGAGGTCTGTTAGGTGAACGTGAAAATCCTGCGGTACTGTTGGAAAAGAGAAGGGAGTTTCTCTCTCCTGGTGTCCTGGCTAACAATCCCCCAGATAAAATCAGTCACTCAATTCATGGCTGTTTGTGGGGATGTTACTGTGCCCAAATTGGCTGCAGCCTTCACCTACAAAATACACAGTCATTACACTTTAAAGTAAATCATGTGAGGCATTGTAAGACATCCTTCTGATGTGAAAGGCGTTGTATCAAATATATGGATTGTCATTATTATATTGTATTTGCCAATGGACAGTGAAGGCTTCTTTTCCTTTAGAAGCCAGTAGCTTTTTTTGGAGAGTCAAAAGTTAATATAATTTTCCCCACCTAACGGCTGCTAAGTCTTAAACAACAGATGCATATCTCCCTCCCCCCTTCACGCCTGCCCTCCTGTAAATAGTGCCGTTGAGAAGTTGCTGTCTTTGAGCAACTGTGCGCTCACTGTCTGTCCTGTCATTACCTGGAGCGTGCACACCCATAATCAGCAAACATCTGCTTCCGATTGCAAATCACAAGCGTTGCCTGTGTCTGTTGCATCAATACACACAGGCCTGTCCTTTGCAGATTAATCGCAATCCTCCCCTCATCATTCCACCACTCCTCCCCCCCCCACCATCATCACCACCTTTTCACATGCCTGTTTGTACCCTAATTCCATGCTGCAGCTACAGGACACCTGAATTCATGCTTCTAACTTTAGTTAACTCGAGGAACAGCTGAGCATCGCTGCACGCTACAGGCAGCCTTCTGTTTCTCTGGTTTGGTTCTTTCCCCTTCGGGTGTTTCAGATGTTCTCAACCTGTTGTCCAGACTGTTCTCTTCTTTTTTTTAAAAAAAAATTCTCCAAAAAAAGTATTCTTGTTTAGCCACCGAGCTCCATAGTTGAACGTAACCACTCTCGTTTGGAACAGATTGGTATGATTTTACTATGGTAATAATAATAATCCTGGTATTTGATATAGCGCCTTATCACATCTTTGAGACGTCTCAAAGCGTTTCACAGGATATACTGTAAAGTGAATTTTGTGACTTGTTTATTTTGTGGGTGAAATGCAGCAGCCAACTGTGCACAGTAGTGTGGAGTAAGGAAACTTGCCTAAGGTTTTGCCCTATCCTGGAATCAAAGTCAGGACCTCTCACTTGCGAGCTGAGTTCTCTAACCACTGAGCTACAGGACTCCACTTTAGCCTCCCCACATAGCCTGGGCTGATGGCAGAAAACTCAGGCCCAGAGCGGGATTTGAACCCGAGCTCCATCCAAACCACCAAGGGTGCACTTTCCCCTTCCCCCATCTGCTCCACAACTTTCAGTCTGAATAAGTTCCTCTAAAGTGACTGTTCCTTTGCAAAAGATTTTCTTTTCAAACAAAATTGTGGCGATTCAGGCTTATTCACTTAACAAGAATCGGCTATCGAATTACTGCTTTACTCGGGCTTACATCAGAGTGTTTGGTTGGTACCACATGAAATGAATTCCAGCCTTTAGCCGTGTGTAATTAAGTTTGGCATGATTATGTGAGACAAATTGGAGAATAATGCTTCTTTTGGTTCTCTAACCACAGTGTTCAGACCTCTTTTACCTTAATAACTATGTACTAATCAGAGCGTGACTGCCTAGTTAGACTTGCTACAAGGAGGAGGAGGGTGTGTGTGTGTTTGGGTGGGGGGGGGTTGCCTTTCAGTGTGGTGCAAGAGTATCTGAGTTTCAGAAACTGAGGCCAGGCCTGACAAACAATCACCTTGTATAAAAGGACAGGATTCCAATGAAATTGGTTCAACAGCACTTGAAATAAGGCTTTAAAACACCGAGGCACTGATTTACCAATGGAAAAATGGCAGCATTTGTATTTTTTGCAGTTTCTATTGCGTGGCCCTGTGTTGGCACTTTAGCTCAGTTCAGGCTCTCATTCCAGCACAGCGTGGAGAGAGTGCATGTGTTTCTGGGGAGGTGGGGGGATGGCACTGCATTATCATTGGTGCCATCCATCATAGATGTTAAATACCAGGTCCTTGACTGTCCGTTCACTTCTTCATGTGGATGTTATTAATGATAATCATATCCTTGTATTTGATGTAGCACCTTATCAAGTCGTTGAGACGTTTCAAAGTGCTTCACAGGATATACTGTAAAGTGGAGTGACTATTTTCTGGGTGAAATGAGGCAGCCAGTTGCACACGCTAATATCTCACAAACAGCTGTAGAGTGAGTGACCAATTTTATCTGGAAGATTGTTGGTCAGAACACTGGGAGAGAGACATTCCCTCCTCTTTTTCGAATAGTGCCTGGGATCTTTATCGGCCCCCTGAACAGGCACAAAGGGATCTTCATTTAACATCTCATCTGAAGGACGGGTTTGATTTGACCCAGTGATATGATTGGGGGGAAAATAATTGAGTTCCTCTCTCTTGATATCCCCTGGCCAACAATCCCCAGATAAATTGGTTCATTCACCTCCTGACTGCGTGGTGGAATCTTGTTCCCAGTGATTTGGGACCTTCTCCTGACGTGAAAGATGCTGTGCAAATGAAATGTGGTGTTGTTGCCTGAAAATGGAAAGGTCACTATTATAATAAAAATATTCTTCCTGAGATTTGTTATATAAAAGCTCCTTTCACGATAGGAAGGCATCTCAATGCTGTGTATTTTATCGGCAAACGTAGCTGTCAATTTTGCATGCAGCAATATCCCATAAACAGCCATGAATATTGTAGGAGGGCTGTTGTTGGCCAGGAGAAACTCTGTTTCTTCGAATAGCTCCATAGGATTTTTAATGTCCACCAGAACAGGCAGACAGGACCTTGGTTTAACGTGTCTTCTGAAGGATGGCACCTCTGACAATGCAGTGCAAGCCTGTACTGGAGTATCGGCTTAAATTGTGCCAGGTAAAAAGTCCCGATGTGGGATTTGAACCCACAACCTTCCAACTTGGAGGACAGAGAGCCTTGGAGGCCAGACTGAGCCAGACTGATACTACACTTGATGGTGATCAATGTTTTGTCTCCTTCATTGCTGTGAGCGTCTGAGACGCTGAGCTTTTTCGCTGTGGCTCCTGGCCAGCTTGTGGGAGATGGTCCGTGAGCTTGTGCAGGATTGTGGCGGGAGATGAAGGGATTTACTGAGAGGGTTCCAGAGAGTAGGGGAAAAGTATTTTAAACTCCTGATAACTCAACCCTAGCTTAACTTCTGCTCCCTCCACTCAGCAGGCTATGGTCCGCTCCAAGTCTCCCCACCTGCCCGCCCCACATTCGCAGATGGACCTTCAGCCTCTCTGCCCCCACCCTTTGGAGCTCCGTCCCACAGTCCATTTGCCTCGCCCCTCCCTTGCCTCCTTTAAGGAGAGTCTCAAGATCTTCCTCTTTGACCGCGCATTCGGTCAGCCTCCAACCCCCACCTTGCCTGCCCTCCACCCCTCTTGATCCCAACCCCCAGCTTAGGTCCAAATCCTTGACTGTCCAACGCCTTCAGACATCCTCCCGACATGAAAGCCACTATACAAATGCAATTTATTGTTCAGCTCAAGTCATCATGCTGTCAATATTTCAGCCACATTTATTTATGTACTTATACATATGCCTAACTACCTACTTCTGATAACACGTCAATGAGAGGTGAGTTATCAGGAGTTTACTGTAACTGAAAGACTGAGTTGGTGGAGTGGAGAGAATGGGCGGGCAAGTAGGATTGCCAGAGACGCCAGACACAGGGTGGGAGGGATGCCTTGGAGACATTTGCAGGTGAGGACAAGGATCTTATAGCTGATCTGCTGGGGAAGAGGGAATAGGTGGGGCTCGGCTTGGCATGAATTGGGCAATGGGCTTGCAGAGCCTGGTGTGGGAGAGAATGTAAGCTTCGGAGATCTGGATGTAGTGTCGTGGGGGGGAGGAAGAGGGGGGAGCACTTTAAAGTAGCGATCGCTTTTGCATGACTCTCTGAAGGCTGAATCCCTAGCATTGGCTGTGAGCCAGCCAGCCAGCTCCCAGCGATGTGAATGTGGTTTCTGCATCCTATAATAACGCAGGCTTTGATCTGGCTGATGTGCGAGACATTGATGTGAACGCTTTCATTTACGGCTGGATTTTTTGGTGTTGATTCATAACGGCCTCTCCATTACCTTCCCCTGAAAAAGAGGGGTCATTAATCTGCTCGTTCAGGTGAGTGACGCCCACGTTAGGAGATGGAATGTTCCTTTGTCTCCTTCATTCGAATGGCGTTCAGTTTCCGAGTCAAACACAACACAAGTGTAAAGTGCAGAACAACCTCGAGATCGCCCCACACCAAACGTCTGTCTCCCCCACAACACAAACATGCATTACTCCAAAAGTTCTTGGTTCAAACCCACTTAGTCTATGATGATGCTCTCGCTTGTGAACTAGTACACTACGGGATTTCGAATGATGCACTGAGGTTAACATTGTTGCATGTTCAACCCAGGTAATCTGTATTAGTATTTAGTTTAAGTAGATGCAGGTTGAGAGCATGAGACAATGATGAGATTGAGTGGATAAAGCCAGGTCTCTTGTGCTCCTCCTATTCTCAGATGCCAGAAAAGAAACCGGACGTGGGGTCTAATTCCCTGAAAAGCCCGCGGAGGCCGTTTACCATGGGGGAAATTAAAACCAAAATGAAGACCTTGGTCGGAAAGGTAAACCAACTGTGTGATTCATGATTAGGAGGAGGCTATTCAGCCCATCAAACCTGCTTCTCAGATCTCTTGATCCCATCTCCTGGCCTTTTCTCAATGTTTCCTCAATGCCCTAACTTCCCAAGTATCTCTCTTATCTGTCCTCTTAAGCATCCTGGTTGATTCTACCCATTGTGTGCCAGAACCATGCTTCACCATTCTCAAAACATGCACATTACTGACCAGACTCTATACCACACACACACACAATAACGCAATACAACCCTACACCGACACACGTACCAATAATATGCTTACAGTCCCACACACACACACACGTAATAACGCACATATATACAGACACAGAGCACCTACAACACACACACAACCAGTAATCCACACTTGGTTCCAATAACACAGACACACACAAAGCACCAATAACACAGCTGTGCCTACCCCCATCCCTCCCCCATTCACACCTGTGGCCTGTGAAAAGCTTTGAGATGTTTCAATGGGATGAGGCACAATACCAACGTTTCACATACGGTAACATCTCTGAATAAACCTGCTCACTCACTTTGTTCTGTTTGCTGTGTCCAAATTGGCTGCCATGTTCAACCCCAAATACACAGCCTGTGTGTGATTACTTTATAGTAAACTCCTGCATAGCTCTTTCGGATGCTTCGCTGAGGTGATGAGGCGTTATGTCAAATTCAGGAATTATTGTTGTTGTATGTTTAAATGCTTTGCAGCGACTGTGCCAGACACCAAGCGGAGAGGGGAACGCATCGTGAGGGTTTTTTGGGAGTTTTTAAATAATAATCCTTATATTGACATATTTTAAACAATAATATCCTTATATTTGACATTGTTGAGACATCTCAAAAAGCTTCATAGCATATACTGTAAAGTGAATTGACTGTATTTTGTGGATGAAACACGGCAGACAGTTGCGCGCAGCCTTGTCCCCCAAACAGTCTTGGAATGAGTGACCAATTAT
Source organism: Callorhinchus milii (assembly GCF_018977255.1). NCBI lineage: Eukaryota > Metazoa > Chordata > Chondrichthyes > Chimaeriformes > Callorhinchidae > Callorhinchus > Callorhinchus milii. The sequence continues at coordinate 70,966,249 of NW_024704742.1, forward strand.
TTTTTAAAAGACAAGAGAGAAATAATAATAATAATTGCATTTGATATTGCGCTTTTCATGTCTTTGAGATGTCTCAAAGCGCTTCACAGAATACATTGTAAAGTGAATTGACTGTATATTTTGTAGGCAAAACACGGCAGCCAATTGCACACAGCAGTGCCCCAAAAACAATCGTGGATTGAAGTGACCAATTTATTATTATTGTTTTTAAAGGAATTATTACCCCCCGGTAAAGCGATCCACCAATCGACTAACAGCCGGGTTCTTACTTACTGCTAGGTAAACAGAGGCGTGTGGAGTAAGGAAACTTGCCCAACATTTCGCCCTGTCGGGAATCAAACCCAAGTCTCTCGCTTGCAAGGTAAGCGCTCTAAACACTAAGCTACATTTGTCTCAACCGTATGTTTGTGTTTCTCCCCCAGGGCCACTCCCTACCAAGAAACGAAAAGAAGTTTGAAAACCTTGTGAAACATACTTTCCGATTAGGAGATAAAACCGTGAGTATCTAAGTTGGTCCTCCCACTCAAAACATTGTTAAGCGAGTGTGGGGAGACGTTACCTGTCTGACAGCACTGCCTGTGGGCTCCCCTGTCCCCAGCAAACTGTTCTGCACAGTCTGTGTTATTGGTGTGTGAGATCAATGCTGTGTGGGTTGTGTGTGTGTTGGTGTTGTGTGTATATGTGTGTATGATCAGTGCTGCGTCTGTGTGTATTTGTGTGTATGTCTATGTCCTCTCTGTTGCCTTCGACACTGTCAACCATTCCATCTTCCTCCACTGCCTTTCCTCTCTCAACCTTCACAGACCCGCCCTTGCCTGCTTCAAATTCTACCTCTCCCACTGTCTCCACCTCATCTCCACTGACGGCTTCTCCTCTAGCCCCCGCACCATCTCACGCAGCGTTCCTCAGGGCTCTGTCCTTGGACACTTCCTTTTCAATATCTACATGCTCCCCCTTGGTGACATCATCCGTAGACATGGGGTCAACTTCCACATGTATGCGGATGACAACCAACTCTATCTCTTAGCTCCACCCTCAACTCCAGGACAACTGCTGTGCTCACTGACCTGACTGCCTGTCGGACATCAAGTCCTGGATGAGCAATAATTTTCTCAAGTTGAAGGTGAACAAGACCGAGGCGCTCCTGCTTGGCTCCCATCAGCGCCTCCATACCTCGGTCGCTGACAGCATCACCCTTCATGGATGCACTCTACACCTCAAAGAGCCAACAAGGAACCTCGGCATCCTGTTCGACCCTCAACTGTCCTTTGTACCCCACATCCGTCCCATGACCCGCTCCACCTTTCCCCACCTCTGCAACATTGCACGACTCCACCACTGTCTCTCACCGTAGGCCGCCGAGATTCTCACACACACATTCACCACATCCAGGCACGAGTACACAAACTCCCTGCTTGTCGGCCTCCCCGACTTCTCCCTCTACAGGCTGCACATCATCCAGTACTCTGCAGCCCATGTCCTCTCCCGCACCAGGCTCCGCAAGCCTATCATCCCAATCCTTGCCCGACTCCATTGGCTTCCCATCACACAGAGGATACAGTTCAAGATCCCTCACCTTCAAAGCCCTCCATGGCCTCCTGTGACCTCCTAACCCCCTACCAACTTGTCCGCACCCTCCACTCAGCAAGCTCTGGCCTGCTTCCAATCTCCCACCTTGTCTGCCCCACCATTAGCGGGTGGGCCTTCAGCCTCTGGAACACCGTCCCACAGTCGCTCCACTTAGCCCTCTCCCTTGCCTCCTTCAAGACCCTCCTCTTCAACCATGCCTTCGATCACCCTCCTACCCCTACCCTCACCGCCCTCCACCCGTCCTGATCCCAACCATCAGCTCGGGTGCGGATCCCTGACTGTCCAGCGCCTTGGCACGTCCTCCAGACGTGAAAGGCGCTATATAAATATAATTTTTTGTTGTTACGGGTTCTGTAATCACACTCTGTATTCTCAGGTCATTAAGGAGTTGTGGGTCTGGGTACAGACACTGAAGCAAACCAAGTGAGCGACTCAGCGAGCAAGGCATACTTCCCCATGTTTCTGCACGGTTTACCATGTTGAAGAAATCCAGGGTGTTTCCCAAAAAACGTTTTTTGTTCTGGTCACTTCGTCTGCTTAAGGCTGTGATTTCTTAAAAAAATAAAAAAAATTAAAAATTCTTAAAAAATTTCTTTACATTTTTTTAAAAAAATGGCTACTAGAGCTCGATGCGTGGTGACAGGATCTGGGAGACTGATACAAGGAGATCCAACAACTTAGATTTATATAGCACCCCTCACGCAGGATAGCGTCCCAGAGCGCTTAACCATGGCTGAGACTGGCACGAAGCCGAGGAGAGAGAGGATCGTAAGCACAGTTGAAGAGGAAGATCTTAGGCATGACTTGAAGATAGGTAATGATAAGGATAGAGGAAGAGTGTTCCAGAGTTTGGGGGTGTAGTGGCTGAAAGTCCAGCCACCAATCTTGGAACGGAGGGCACGAGAGACATGAAGGAGGCTGGAGCCAGTGGAGTGGAGGCGGTGGGTCGAGGGTTGGGAAGTAATCAGGTTGCTGAGATAGGGAGGTGCCAGGGCATGAAGGGATTTGAAGACTAGACATGCAATACAACAACAACAAATTGCATTTACACAACACCGTTCATGTAGGGAGGACGTCTAAGGCGCTGGACAATGAGGGCTTTCCACCGAGCTGGAGGTTTGGGATCAGAGAGGGGTGGAGGGCTAGTGGGTTGGAGGCATGGTCGAAAAGGAAGGTCTTGAAACAAGCCTTGAAGGAGGTAAGGGAGGGGGGTGAGGCGGAGGGCTCCGGGATGGATTTCCAGATAGCGTCAAAAAGGCAGATAGCCGACGGAGGAGCGGGCATGGTGGGGGATGTGGAGCGGGCCAGTGCCCGCCGAGTGGACAGGTTGATGACATCAGCTGAAAGCTAAACCATTTACACGTGAAATAAGGTTTTTTTCATGTAGTGGGAGTGTGGAATTCACAAGCACATGTGAAATTGACATGCAGGCACTTATACACAGGAAATGTACATGCACACACATGTAAACTGGAAACTAAAATATACATCTCACAGAAGATAAACATATACAAGAAATTGATGCACACACACAGTACTGTTGTTGCTGATTGGCAGCCAATTCATATGCATGACAGAGAAATAAAAAAGTGATAAAATAATAAGAGTTAAAGTGTGGGGACAGGGAAGGGTGGCAATAACAACAACAAATTACATGTATATAGCGCCTTTCACATTGGGAGGACAACCCAAGGCGCTGGACAGTCAGGGATTTGGATGCGAGCTGGGGGGAGCGGATGGAGAAAACTCACAAATCAAAATACTAATTGTTTTTTCTTTAGTTTGATTCTGCATTCAAAACGCTCAAGAAACTCAGCTCCTCTCCGAGTTTATCTCCCATTTCCTGTCATCAACAGAAACATGTAGTCCTGTAGAATATTGGTTAGAGCACTCACAATCGAGAGGACCCCGGTTTGATTCCTGGGCAGAGCAAAACCTTAGACAAGCTTCCTTACTCCACACTCCTCTGATTACTTAGCCGTAAGTAGGAACCCAGTTGTTATTTGATTGGTTGATGGCTTTCTGGGGGTAATAATCCCTCCAAAAAATAATAATAATTTGGACGCTCAATCCATGACTGTTTGTGGGACACTGCTGTGTGCAATAGGCTGTCACGTTTTGCCCGCAAAATACAATGTCAATTAATTTTACAGTATATGCAACCTGATAAGGCACTATATCAAATGCAAGGATGATTATTTTTATTATTATACATTATATGATAAACCATTCCCAACCATGTCTCTCCTTTCACCCAACCTTCCCCTGACCATCCGAGACCTGAGAAAGCCTCTACGGAGAGGCAAGAGTTCATTTTGGAAGATCTAACTCCAGCGGTATGGGTGCACAGCTTAAATAACTTGTATTCAATAGAAAGCTTTAAAAACAGCACACCTTGATGTGTGATGGGTTGGGGGTTGTAAGAGTGTGCCACACCTTTAACAAGGGGACAGCCTGTGTATCCAATTGCCAGAACAACAGCAGCTGAGATTTCCTGATTATTGAACCTTCCGCACAACGAGGTCACTGACCCCAATAACTAATTGCTTCCCAATGAAATGCTGGGATCCAATTACCTCACTGTCCCTCCTGCACTAAGCTCCGTGAGCCGATCTCCCACCCGCACCCCCAACCGGCTTCACTGACTCCCCATCCCCCAGAGGATTGAGTTTACGATCCACACCCTCACTTTTAAACCCGTCCATGGTCATGATCCTCCCTACCTCCGCAATCTCTGAACGCAATATCAATCTGTCCACTCCCTTCGCTCGGCAGGCACTGGCCTGTTCCACGTTCCCCACCCTGCCTGCTCCACTATTAGTGGTCAGGCCTTCAAACTTTCTGAGCCCACGATCTGGAACCAACTCCACCTTGCACCCTCCCCCCACTGTCAAAGGTGACGTCTTTTGGATGAGATGTCAAACTGGAACATGCAGTCGATAAAGATACTACAGAGCTATTGAAAAAGAGAACAAAGTTTCTCTCAGTGCCTTGGCCGACTGATCCTCAAACCAAAATCTAAGTCAGTCATTCGTGGGATGTTGCTGTGCATAGATTGGTTCTTGTGTTCATCTACAAATTACAGTCACTCCACTTTACAGTAAATCCTGTGTAGCGCTTTAAGTCTTCCTCCCATTGGGAAAGGCATGAGTAATGATACAGAATGATTAACGCCTGCCCAAACAGGCACAACCGGGACCTCGGTTTAATCGAGCTTAGTGGTTAGCGCACTCGCCTCGCAAGCAAGAGGACCCAGGTTTGATTCCCAAGTGGGGCTAAACCTTAGGCAAGTTTCCGGACTCCAAACGCCTCTGTTTACCTAACAGTAAGTAGGAACTCGATTGTTAGTTGATTTCTTTTTGAGGGATTATTACCCCTTTCCAGGGCTAATAATTCCTCCACCAAAAAAAATGTGGTCACTCAATCCACTACTGTTTGCGGGACACTGCTGTGCACAATTAGCTGCCGCGTTTCACCCACAATATACAGTCAATTCACTTTATATTCTGCAAACTGCTTTGAGATGTCTCAAAACCATTATATGGTGCTACATCAAATTATTATTATTATAACATCTCATCCGAAGTACGGCACTTCCAACAATGCAGGGCTCCCCCAGCACTATACTGGTGTCTCAATCTGGACTGTGTGAGCTCCAAATTCCTACGTAGAGCTCGAACCCACAATCTTCTAACTCAGAGAGTGCTACCAACTGAGTCAGGCTGACACAGCCAGAAAGCCATGTTTTTGGGTCCCTGAGCAGTAACCTGTGTTATTGATGTGGATTAGACATGTCGTAGTGGATTAGACGTGTTTTCTGGTCAAATCTAATCTGTTAAATCAATCCATTTAATCTCCATATTGAACGTCCCCTCCCATGCCTCCCAGGGTCAGAACATCTTGAAAGTTGTACCAGTTAAGCTCTTTAACTTCCAGAACCTAGCTGCTTATTATTGTGAATTATTGTTGTAAATATTTCGAAGGCGTCATTGTGTAGAGGTATTTGTGTTGTGGTGCATACTGTAGTGGGGCTGGGCCCACTGTAAATGTATAGCGGAGCGTCTGATAACTGTGGGAAAACAGTCAGGCTGCTTAATGAGAATTCACAGCACTTGCTACAGTAATGATTCACTAATACCCAACAGGTAACCTGAGCATCTCCAGTGTGTGAGCACCAGTCAGGGAACGTTAACTCCAGCCACTGTGGAATGCAGGTCGTTATTCAAGCACTCTGAGACGCTACCTGTGTGAAGGGCGCTATATAAATGCAAGTTTACGTTGTGGTTATTCTCTTTGATATTATCAGGCTATCTGGTATACAGTTACAATGGGCTCAGCCCAACTACAGCATGCAAAACAACAAAAACAACTTCAGAAAAAGTCTTCAAAATATTTAAAACAATCATTTACACTAATCCTGTAGCTTCTGGTTAGCGCACTCGCCTCACAAGCAAGAGGACCTGGGTTTGATTCCCAGGCAAGGCAAATGTTAGGCAAATTTCCTTACTCCACACGCCAGTGTTTACCTAGCAGTAAGTAGCAGTAAGTAGGAACCTGGTTGTTAACTGCCTTTCCGGGGGTAATGATTCCTTCAAAAAAAAGCTTAATATTTGCATTTGACTTAGTATCATTATTTTTAAGAGGAAACCTGATGCGTACATGAGGGGGAAGAGAATAGAGGGGTGTAGAAGAGGAGAATAGAGGGGTGGAGGAGAGGAAAATAGAGGGGTGCAGGAGAGAGGAATAGGAGGGGGAGGGGATTGGAGTATAATCACAGGTCTGGCTTCGACTGGTTGAGCTGAATGGCCTCTGTGTGTGCTGTATTGCATTATCTATCTCCAGGTAACCTTGGCCTCAAAAGGGGGACCTTACAGAAATAGATTTAGAATGGTAAACCGTGTTGAACAGGTAAACACACAATACTGTCAGACACACCTAAGGAGCACAAGAGGGCACAGATTCAGGGCTGTGAAGGGCAATTTCAAGACAGACACCAGGAAGTGTGGGGAATCAACTGGGAATAGGGGCGGATGGGTGTGGCCAGGATGCTGGGAAGTGGCACCTGTCAATCACCTGCAACCTGCTCCCAGGCACTGTGGAGTAGGATGCAAGCAAATTGGAGAGATAGGGAGGGATTTGTACACGAGTGAGAGGATCTTGAAACCTAAAATAAAAGTTTCCAGCCAGCTAGGAGCTGATGAGCCTTTCCCTTTAAGGTAATGGTTTGCGCTTGCATAATTGGCTGCTGCTATGTCAAATGCAAGGATTATTATTATTATTATCATGTGTAACATAGCTGTCTGGAGCTGCGCTGGGTGCCAGTCAGTGTAAACTGTGCCATTTACCAGCACTGAACAGTAGGGGACAGCGGCACCACAGACAATCACTGTGCTGCCAACTGGGATCAACTTGGATCTGCACTGATGGCTAATGCACAACAATGAAATCTTAATAATTATTATAATAAAAATAATCTTGGCATTTTCATAAAACCTCTAACATCAAAACATCTCAAACGCCTTGCAAAAGCTGTCAGGAAGGATGTGATTGATTTTATCTGAGGATTGTTGGCCAGGACACCGGGAGGGAGAAACTCCTCTTTTCCTGTAGCACCACGGGATCTTTAACTTTCACCTGGGAACAGGGCACAGATGGGAGCTCAGTTTAGCATCTCATCGAAAGACAGTGCCTTCGACAATGGAGCGTTCCCTTCACCACTGCACAAGAGTGTCAGCCCAAACTGACTTTTAACAAACTTCAACATCCACTTGAACAGAGCATAGATTGGAGCTAGGTTTAACATCCCCTCTGAAAGGTTCTCACTTCTTGACAATGCAACACTCCTCCCATCCCCTCCCTTTCCCCCCAGCATTGCACTGGAGTCTGTACTGTGAGCTCAAAGTTCTTGACGTGGTGGATTGAACCCGGAATCTTTTGACTCAGGCAAAGAACGAAACATAAATTTTCTAAAATAGAATTAAAATACAGCATTTGGGGGCAATGGGAATTGGGGGAGCGGGGGAATTGGAGGAAGGGGGATGGGAGTGGGGGAGGGGGTTCAGGCGCAGTGTTGAGTGAGTCTCTAAGTGGCAGTGATTCATGTTGGGCCCAGCTGTCTGTCCAGCTGACTTAAGGGGAGAAATACGCAGAGCAATCTGGGTCGTTTACACTAAGTATAGGCTGAGCTGAGAGAGGACGGTGGAGCAGCTGTTATCTCTGGACTCACAGAGATCCATAACTCAGGGCAGGGGGCGGATGCTTGGCGGCGGGTGGGGCGTGCGAGGACCAGGGGAGCTCCCTTCTCACCGCTCAACAATAACATCAATGCATCGATCGTCCAATCTTGGCCTCCCCCCCACTCCGTACAATCACACAATTGGTTCGGGTGAAGAAGACCCTTCAGCCCATCTCATCTCAGCCTTTCAGAACACCCCGCCCGATGTTCCACCCATCGCAGTGTCAAGCTGTTTTTTCAATGAAGCCCAGTATTCCAGCCTAGACTAAAATGTAGACTTCTTCCAGGGAAAGGGTGTGCGTGAGTGCATCTCTGTTAAGCTGAGCTGGCTCCAGGGTAACATGCTCAACAATGTCGGAATCAAGGCCACCCTCTGTGACAGTCTCTAGTCCAGTTCCTGAGCCAGGTGGGCCGCAGTATTCCAGTGCATTGCTGATGACAGCACAGCCCAACCTGGCTCATCGGCAGGACTTGGAAGGGCAGACCGGTTACTGGGCAGGGAATCATCCCACTCAGCTCCTGTTAACCCTGCAAATCAAAGCCCTAATGGGTGGGGTGGTCCTCGCTGAATAATCAGCAGGAAAGCTTGCTGGACAGTGCTCTCAATAGCAAGCTTTGCAGTTTTAGCTGGTTAGACTTCAGCAGTTACCCAAATGCACACTCTTGGGTCCCCAAGCTTTGGCTCTTGCCAACCTACATCTGATATTCTTGCCAACGATGTACCACAAATAAACAGTCAATCTACTTTACAGAATATTCTGTGAAGCATCGACTCCATGTCCGACGATATTCTGTCAGCTTGTCTCGCTGACATCAGGGCCTGGATGAGTGCAAACTTCCTGCAGCTGAATGTGGACAAGACAGAAGCCATACTCCTTGGCTCCTGTCAATGACTTCACTCCTGTGGATCTGAACTCCTCAACCTCCCTTAGCTCTCCTTCAGATTTACTGAACCAGTGTGCAATCTAGGGGTCCGATTCAAACCCCAACTGTCCTTCCTCCCCCACATCTGGTCCCTGACCAGGACCCCCTACCTCCACCTCCGCCACATTGCCCGCCTCTGACCGTACCTTACCCCAAATGCAGCCAAAACCCTCGTGCATGCGTTTATCACCTCCCGCCTGGATTACTCAAACATACTCCTCGCCAGTCTCCCCAGCTCCACTATTCAAAAAATCCAGCTCATTCAGAACTCTGCCACCCACATACTGACCTGGACCAAACTCCATAACCAGTTCTGGCCAGGCTCTGCTGGCTCCCCATCACTGAACAGATCGTCTTCAAGATCCTCACACTTGTGTTCAAATCCCTTCACTCCCTGGCACCTCCCTACCTCTCCGACCTCCTCACTCCCCAATCCACCACCCGGCGCCTCCACTCGACTGGCACCGGCCTCCTGCTCGCCCCTCGCACCCTCCGCTCCACCATTGGAGGTCGCACTTTCAGCCATTATGTCCCAAAACTCTGGAACATTCTTCCTCTATCCCTCCACCTTGCTCCCTCTCTCCCCTTTTTGAAATCCCACCTGAAAACCTTCCTTTTCAACCGTGCTTACAGACACCTTTCCCCCACCCCACACCTGACTCAGAGTCAGACTCCGCCACTGTTAAGTTCTCTGAGAGGGTGCTATATACGTGCAAGTTGTTGTTATTGAAGCTCTTTTAGGCTTCTCAACGATGGGATAATGTACTATATCAAATGCAAGGATTATTATTTATTATAATTCTTTCCGGAATTAGATGAACAAGGTACAGCCCTCCGGGAAGAGAGAGAGTGCGCATTCTATTCCAGGCACAGGGAAATTTCCATGCGTTGGTGGCATACATATGTGGAACTCTCAGTTTGCTTTGGAGACTCTTAAGCATGGTGAAGAGTTTTTTCGCATGTCAGACACCCGCTGTTCCTCTCTGCCTCGAGGTACCTCTCCCTGATTCTGGATGCCCTTGAACTCGGTGCTCTCACTTCATTTCCCATTTCACTTCTTTGGCAGCACAAGTAATACAGAATCTCAAGTATAAAAATGGACGATCGTACTTGGTTTTTGGGCACGTAATCATCGAGAGGATGAAATAATAATCATAGAATTATGCAGCACAGAAGGAGGCTATTCAGCCCATCGTGTCTGTGCCGTATCTTTGAAAAGAGCTATCCAATTCAATCCCACTCCCCCGTTCTCTCCCCATAGCCTGCAAACTTGTCCTCCCCAAATAATTATCTACTTCTCTCTTAAAAGCTGTTATCGAATTGGCTTCCACCACCCTTTCAGGCAATGCATTCCAGATCCGAACAACTCGCCGTGTGAAAAAAATTCTCATCATCTCTCCTCTGTTTCTTTTAACAACTATTTTAAATTGGTGCTCTCAGGTTACCAACAGACCCGCCAGTGGAAATAGTTTCTCCTTGTTCACCCTATCAAATCCCCTCATAATTTTGAAAACTTCTATTAAGTCTCCTCTTAACCTTCTCTGCTCCAAGGAGAATAATCCCAGCTTCTCTAACCTCTCCTGATAACTGAAGTCCCTCATTCCTGGTACCATCCTGGTAAATCTCCTTTGCACCCTCTCCAATGCCTTGACATCCTTCCTAAAGTGTGGTGCCCAGAACTGAACAGTCTCTCGCTGAGGCCGAACCAGTGTTTTATAAAGGTTCATCATAACTTCCTGACTTGTATTCTCTGCCCCTATTTATAAAGCCTTGTATCCCATATGCTTTTTTAACAGTTTTATCTACCTGTCCTGCCACCTTCAAAGATTTATTGATATGAACTGTCTGTTCCTTCACCCCCTTTAAGATTGTACCATCAGCTTATATTGCCTCTCCACATTCCTCTTCCTAAAATGTATCACTTTAGATTTCTCCACATTAAACGTCATCTGCCATGGGTCTGCCCATTTTACCAGTCTGTCTATGTCCATTTGCAGTCTGCTACTATCCTCCTCACTGTTTACTACTTCTCCTAGCTTAGTATCATCTGCAAACTTGGGAATTGTACTCCCTACACCCAAGTTAAGGTTATTTATATAGATCAAAAACAGCAGTATTCCCAATACTGACCCCTGGGGGACATCACTGCACACTTCCCTCCAGTCAGAAAAACAACCTTTCACCACTGCTCTCTGCTTCTGTCTCCCAGCCAGTTCTGTATCTATGCTGCCACTGTCGCTTTAATACCGTGGGCTTCTATTTTGCTTACAAGTCTCTTATGTGGCTCTTTATCAAACGCCTTTTGAAAATCCATATAAACTACATCAACTGCACTACCTTCACCCACCCTCTCCATTCTTCATCAAAAAACTCTATCAGGTTTGTTAGACGTAATTTGCCTTTAAAAAATCCATGTTGGCTGTCCTTTATTAACCCATATTTTTCTAAGTGAAAATGTATTTGTCCTGGATTATAGTTTCTAGAAGTTTCCCCACTGCCCCACTTCTCAAAGTGTTTCATAGGGTTTATTGTAAAGTGAGGTCACTGTGTGTTTTTCTAGCCAATTTGAGAATAGCAATGTCCCATGATGAGGTGGGGATTGGGGTGGTGCTCGTTCCATCCATTCATTCATTCCAGAATCCCTCAGCGTCACCCCTCTCTTGCCTCTCAAGGTCTCAAGACCTTCTTCTTTGATCGTGCTTTTGGGCACACCCCACCTTCCCTGCCCTCCACCCTTCTTGATACCTACCCCCAGTTCGGGTGTAAACCTTTTACTGTCCAGTGCCTTGGGACATCCTCCCAACGTGAAAGGATGTTTCCACAACAACAACAAATGGTCTGATAAGGCACTCTTATCAACTGCAAGGATTATTATTTTTAAAGTAAATCCAGCAAAGCGCTCTGAGACACATGAAAAGCGCTGCATTAAAGGTAAGGTTTATTATTTTATCATTAGTAGATCAATCTGTTGAGCACTGACTTGGGACAACAAGGTTATAGCTAGTAACCTAGGGAATCTAGGAACATTCTGCCCCTCAAGCCTGCTTCCCACAGACCAGGCTCACATACTACAACCTCCTAATTGTCACTGATGGAGCCATCGGTGGAAAAGATGGTTCACTGTTATTGTATCAAAGCTCCTCAAAATCCTAAACTCAATGATCAGATCAACCTTCAGCCACCTAGGTTCCAGAGAGACATCCCTAGTCTAACCAACCTTTCCTTCTCCAACCCACTCCCCGCATCCCTGGGACCCTTCTTGTGAAGTTTAAGGGATCCATCAGGACTTCATTATTTTGTGACTGAATTCTATAGGCAGATGCAGCAGCCAGTTTGCACATAGCAATGTCCCACAAATAGTAAACCAACTTTATCTGGGGGAATCTTAAGCCAGGATACCGGGAGAGAGAAATTCCTATTTTCCATAGTGTTGTGAGATCTTGGTTGTAGCTTCCTGCCCCCATGTCTGAGCTTTTAAGCTCACAGTCCAGACTGATGCTCAAGACTGGGGGAAGCAGAACACTGCATTGTTGGAGTTGCTGTGCTTTGACTGAAATGTTAAACTGTCTGTGTTGAGGCAGACGTTAAAGATCCCACAACGCTATTGGAAAAAGAAGGGGGTTTCTCTCTCCTGGTGTCCTGGCCAACAATCCCGTAGATGAATGGCAGTAGTTAATTGTGAGATGCAATACAATGAAGCAGAGTGCTGAGCAATAATAATAATAATCCTTGCAATTGATATAGTCCCCTATCGTGTCATTGAAACATCTCAAAGCGCTTCACAGAATATATTGTAAAGTGGATTGACTGTATATTTGATGGGCAAACGCGGCAGCCAATTGTGCACAGCAGTGTCCCACTAACAGTCGTGGATTGAATGACCACTTTTTTTTTGAGGGATTATTATGCCCGGAAAGTGATCCGCCAATTGACTAACAACCGGGTTCCTACTTACTACTAGGTAAACAGAGGTGTGTGGAGTAAAGAAACTTGCCTAAGCTTTTGCCCTGCCCGGGAATCGAACCCGGGTCCTCTCGCTTGCAAGGCGAGTGCTCTAACCAATACGCTACAGGATTCCAAAATGTGAGTGCTTCCTGTCTCAGGTCCTCCCAATCAAACCCCCCTCGGCTGTCTGGTATGGTGCCTGCGTGTGTAAGTGCGGATCGGTGCGCTAATGGTTACGAGATTGGGCTGTCAACTGATAGGCATTGTTTGATAGAGGATGAAAGAGAACGGTGTGTAGGGGCAGCCAGCCACAACCTGTGCTCAGTGACTCAACCCAATCCATTATAGCTTTCCCAGTGCCACCTTTAGGAAAACAAATTAGCTTTGTTCTGGGAATAAACACAGAGGTGATGAACGCAACCCTGTAATCACCACTCCACTTGCCTGGAGCAAGACTACATCCCAAAAGGCAACAGGTCCGAAAGGCTGTGTCTGTCTGGCTTTTTCCTCTCTCTGTTTACAGCTGTCGAAACCAGATGCAGGCTGGACATTGGCAAGAAGGAGATGCGTTTTGGGAGACTGAGTTTGGGGACAAGGAGTGGGGTCGGGGTGAGGGGAAGGTAAACAGATTGAAGCTGTTTCCACTAGTCAGTGAGTTGGTAACCACAGGTATGGATTTAAGATCATCATCAAAAACACACAGCAAGAGAGTTATTTCCACACATTCACAAACACTCAAATACACACATATACACACAGTATCAGACACAGTCACTCTCACACACTCATTCTCAAAAACACGATCTCACTGATCACTCTCATAGACTCACGCACGCATTCACTCTCTCACAGTCATTCACACACACATTCATATACTCGCACTCATTCTCACAATGCACACTCACACTCTCTCTCTCTCTCTCTCTTACACCAGGGGTCCATGTCCTTATAATCACAATGAGATTATAAGGATATGGACCCCTGATTCTATATCTGATTGTGGTTGAAGCAGATTTGTGACAGCGTCGCCCACAAACCACAGTCACTGTACTTCATGGTAAATCCTGTGAAGCGCTTTGGGATGTCCTCCTAATGTTAAAAATATTATTATTATTTGCTTTCAAGAGGGATATGGACACATTAAACCATCTGTGCCTGTTAAGGTGGATGTTAAATATCCCACGGTGTTATTGGAAAAGAAAAGGGAGTCTCTCTCCAGTGTACTGGCCAACAATCCCCCAGATAAAATTGATCATTCATATCATGGTTGTTTGTGGGACACTGCTGTGTGCAAAATTGACTGCAGCGCTCACCTACAAATTACACAGACACTACACTTTAGAGTAAAGAAGAGCTCCAAGATATTACCCGGCGTGAAGAACGCTATATAACAACAACAAATTACACTTGTATAGCATCCTTCACGTCAGAAAGATGTCCCAGGGTGCTGCATACTGTGGGCTTTTTAGACCCGAGCTGGGTCCAAAATGCAAGCTATTGTTGTAAATTTTATGAAGTGCCTTGAGACGTCTCGATGATGTGATAAGGCATGCAATAAGGTTAAGCTCTCCCTAAATCGCTTTGCCTCATGCCTCGCTCCTTGTTTTCAAAATCTCGATAAAAATAATAATAACCCTTACATTTGATATAGTGCCTTTTAGTTTACAATAAATTCCTTAAAGCTTTGATGTGTCTTCTGGAAGGAAGCCGTGAATTTTATCTGGTTTAAGAAACACAATTCTCTTTTCAAATAGTACCACAGGACTTTGAACAGAGGCTGGATTTAACGTGTCATCCAAAGGATGGCACACTTCAACAATGCAACACATCTCAAAATATAGTGCATGTATATTTTGTGGGCAAAATGCAGCAGCCAATTGTGCACCACAGTGTCCCACAAACAGTTGTGGATTGAGTAACCAAAGCAGTATTTTTTTAAGGATTATTACTGGAAAGTAATACAGAGGTTGACTAATGTCTGGGATCTTACTTATTGCTAAGTAGTAAACAGAGGAGTCTGCAGCAAAGTAACTTGCCTAAGGTTTTGCCGCTTTTGGGAATCTTCGAAATGCTTTGAGACGTCTCAGTGATATATCAAATGCAAGGATTATTATAATGATGCGGGCTTTAACATCCACCTGAACAGGCACTTATGAAACAGCCAGGTAGATGTTAAAATCTGTGACGGGCTTCGGATAATACATTAAACAGAAGGATGGCATCTCCAACGTTGCAATGCTCCCCCGGTACTGTGAGCTCTCATCTGAGCCAAAATATCTTCAAAATATCTTGCAAATTAGTAGTACAAAAGAGTACAGGAAGAGCGGGAACACTTTATCAAAGGGTGATTGGTGTGTGGGTCAGACAACCAGCACAGGTGGTTCTTGAGACAAGAAATTACATAGGTTTTCAGAGAGGAATAGACAAGATCACACAAGAGATCTGGTTTGAAGAAGACCCTTCGGTCCATTTGATCTCAGTGTTCCTCATACAACAACGACAACAACTTGGATTTATATAGCGCCCTCTATGCTGGATGGCGTCTCAGAGCACTTTACAGTAACGGATCCCGGGACCGAGCCAGAGGGAGGGGGAGGAAGGTGACCAAAGGCGTGGTCGAAAAGAAAGGTCTTCCGCCGAGACCTGAAAATGGGAAGGGAGGGAGCGAGACGAAGGGAGTGAGGAAGGCAGTTCCAGAGCCTCAGGGCATAGTGGCTGAAGGCTCGGCCGCCGAGGGTGGAGCGGAGGGACTCGGGGGACGAGGAGGAGACCAGACCCGGAGGAACGAAGGTAATGCGTACTGTTTTGAGGAGAGAGGAGGTCAGAGAGGTAGGGGGTGCAGAGGAGTGCAGGGACTTGAATACAAGGGTGAGGATCTTGAAATCGATCCTCTCTGGGATAGGGAGCCAGTGCAGTCTGATCGCGGAGCGGAGTTTGGTGCGGGTGAGAATGCGGGCGGCAGAGTTTTGAACTATTTGGATTTTATGGATGGTAGTGGATGGGAGACCAGCGAGGAGGGTGTTAGAGTAGTCTAGTCGAGAGGTGACAAAGGCATGGAACAGCGTTTCAGCGGCTTTTGGGGAGAGGTATTGGCGGAGACGGGCGATGCGTCGGAGGTGGTAGAAGGCGGTGCTGGTGAGGGACCAGATGTGGGGGAGGAAGAATAATTGGGGGTTGAACCTGATGCCTAGGTTGCGTACCCATCCTGCCATCCTCCAATTACTGCATCAAGCCATTTTTTAAAAAAAAATTATCTTTTAATTTGATATCCCATTGTTGAGATGTCAAATTATATATTGTAAAGTGAGTGACCAATTGTATTTGGGGGATTGTCAGCCAGGACACCAGGAGAGAGAAACATGCTTTTCTTTTCGAACAGTAACACAGGATTTTTAACATCCACCTAAACAGGCAGACAGGACCTTGATTTAAATTCTCATCCGAAGGACAATACCTCCGACAATGCAACACGCCCCAGCACTGCATTGTAGTGTCAGCTTAAACAATGTGATTCCAAGTCCAAAGTGGGGCATGAACCTACAATCTTCTGACTCAGAGGCAAGAGTGCTACCACTGAGCCAGGCTGACACACAAATATTTTACTATAATAATAATTCTGGCATATGATACAGCACCATATGAATCTTGTGCACAGAAATCAACATGAATTGAGCGACCAACTTATCTGGGGCTTGGGTTGGCTTGGGTTCTGAGACTTAGAGATAGATCTTTTGAGGAATGTTTTGAGGATGTTGGGAGGGCAGCTAAATGGAGCAAGGAGTGAGAGAGAAGAGCGAGGAAGATGGTGAAAAAGGGAAGAGGAAGCAAGGGAGGTGGAAAGGAGGAATGAGGGAGGAGAGAAGAATGAGAGAGGGGAGGAGGAAAGGAAGAGAAAAATGAAGTGAGGATGGAGGGAAGGAGTGGTAAAGGAGGGGAAGAGTGAAGTAGGAAGTGAGGAGTGAAGGAGGGGGAAAGGAAGAATGAGGAAAAGAAGAGAGAGGGAAGGGAGGGATGAGGGAACTCCTCCAATGGACTTTGTGTGTCAGTCTGGCTCAGTGGTAGCACTTTTGCCTCTAAGTCAGAAGGTTGAGATGTCAGGACTTGGAATCACATAGTCTAAGCTGACACTACAATGCAGTGCTGGGTGGGGGGGGTTGCATTGTCAGAGGTGCCGTTCTTTGGATGAGATGTTAAACTGTGGTCCTGTCTGCCTGTGCTGGTGGACGTTAAAGATCCTGGGGCGGTACTGCAAAGGAGAAGGGAGTTTCTTTCTCCCGGTGTCCTGGCCCACAATCCCTCAAATAAAATTTGACCATTCAGTTCATGGACATCGCTTGCGCAAATTGGCTGTGTTTGACTACAAAATACTCACTGCACTTTCCTATAAAGATCTCTGAGAGGAGTCATTGATGTGATAAGGCGCTACATGTAGTGTACATGTAGTGTAGTGGTTAGCACGATCGCCTCGCAAGCGAAAGGACCCAGATTCGATTCCTGGGTAGGGTGAAACCTTGGACAAGTTTCTTTACTCCACATGTCTCTGTTTACCTAGGAGTAAGTAGGAATCCAATTGTTAGTCGATTGGTGGAATGGTGGAGTGTAAGAATCCCTCAAAAAAAATGTGACCGCTCAAACCACAACTGTTTATGGGGCACTGCTGTACGCAATTAGCTGCCACATTTTTCCTACATGATATACAGTCAATCCTCTTTACAATGTATTCTGTGAAGCGCTTTGAGATGGCGTGATAAGGCACTATATCAAATGCAAGGTTCATTGTGATAGAGACTGGTTTGGGGCAGGAACTATGAGGATTGGCTCCAACTGTTGGATCTGTTCTCATTGAACAGAGAACGTTAAGAAGCCATTGAAATCCTGAGAGGTTCTGACAGTATAAATACTGAACGATTATTCTCACCGGTCAGTAACCAGTGGGAATAAAGTCAAGAATGTCACTGGCAAAGTGAATGATGAGCTTAGAGGGAATATTCTCACACAGGGAGGTATTACAATGCAAAACACTTTGTTACTGTGACTGCTGAGGCTGCAATCCTAACTACATTGTCAAAGTAACTGGTTGAAGATTTGAAGAGGAAGCATATAAAAGGAGATGGAGAAAACGTGTACAAACAAGGACACACACAAACGCGTATACAGCAACACGTTCACACAAATAAATATACACATAAATATATGTACACGAGAACAAATACACAGAAATTAATATACACAGTGGAAAAACAATAACTGTACTGTGTACAGTTCTGGTCACCGCAGTACAAAAAGGATATTGGAGAAATCGAGAAGATACAGAAAAGGGCTACCAAAATGATTGCGGGAATAGAAGGACTGGACTATGAGGAGCGACTAAGTAAGTTGGGCATGTTCACGCTGGAAAGGAGAAGATTGAGAGTGGATATGATTGCTGTCTTTAATATTCTAAAGGGGCAAAACTATATAGATCATGACAGGCTGTTTCAACTTGTCCAGAATAGTAAAACCAAGAAGACATGGCCTGTGATTGAAGGGGGATAATTCAGAATGAATCTACCCAAACACTATTTCAGTGAGCAAATAGTGAACCTGTGGAACAGGCTCCCTAGGGAGATGGTTGAAGCAGGAAGTGTTGATTCTTTCAAACACAGATTAGATAGTTTTCTTTCAGGAAATAACATGATGGGATATAGTACATAGGTAGTTTGGGACATATGTGCATGTGACTGCCAGGAGGGTGGAAGGCAAACTAAATGGATCCTTGTTTTTTTTTTCATCTAACACTTCTTATGTTCTTATGTAACAACAACAAAATTACATTTGTATAGCGCCTTTCACATTGGGAGGATGTCCCGAGGCATGGGACAATCAGTGTTTCAGATCCGAGTTGGGGGTTGGGATTGGAAAGGTGGGAGCAGGGGGGGAAGAATGATGACCGAAGGCACGGTCGAAGAGGAGGGTCTTGAGACGGATCTTGAAGGAGGCAAGGGAGGGGGTGGGGCGCAATGATTGAAGGATGGAGTTCTAGAGGGTGGGAGCAGAGTGACTGAAGGTCAGTCCGCCAATGGTGGGGCGGGAGACGTGAAACAGGACAGAGCCCGCTGAGCGGAGCGAGTGGGTAGGTTGGTACAAACTCAAACATATACATGCAAACAACTACAGACACAAACATACATACATACATACATACATACACACACACACACATATACACGCATACATATATACACATACACACATACATAGACACACATACACATATATACATATACTCACATACATATATACACATACATACACACATACAGATCACAGTTAACAACAGGGAATTATCGAAGCGTTTTACAGAAAGAACATTCACAGATATGTACATCTTAAACCAGTCGCTCATTTTAAATACTTTTTTTAATTAAATTATTTTCAATTTTTATTGCAAAATGTAAAGTAATTGTTTTTCTGAAAAAAAAGTATCTCGTATATAGATCGAGATTCGCCTGCAAGAGTTCAAATGTTTATGCCAAGTTGTGAATCAAGACAAAAAACAGCCTTTAACTCACACATGACAAAACCGAATGTTTTAACAAAATAAAGGAATAAATCCAAAATAAATTCTCATTACAAATTCTCATTTGAAATTCTCATTTTTTTAAAAATAAAAAAATTGTTTGCCTCCCCACCCCCTCCCCCAACAAAAACAAATTTGTATTTTCGCAAGCGACAGTGGGCAATTATTGCGGTGTGTTGTGATAATTATCATATCGAATGGCGCAAATTTACTCCCACACTCGCCCCCCCCTCGTCACATCCCATTTTTTCTTTGCAGGGGGAGAGGAGAGGTGTTATTAAGAATGCATTGATTAACATTGCAAATTGTGCATCTGAATTTGGTTCAAGTCTGAGTGAATTTATTTCTGTTTGTGTGTGGGGGGAAGAGAGAGAGAAAATAGGGTAATGTATATCTCTCATTCCAACCCCTTCCCTTACAGAGAGAGAGAGAGAAATATGTGATAGGTTTATTATAGCTGCAAATAACACACACACACAACCATGCAAACAGCACCTCCTCTCTAAAATGCAACTAACACACGCACTGAAACCACTGACACACACACACACACTGAGGTCCACACACACAGACTTGTTGTGTCAAGTGGTCGAGAGATCTGCTGCAGAAGGGAAGAGTGAGTGGGAGAGAGAAAGAGGGGGACAGAGAGACCTGGACATCCATCGAGGCTGAGACTTGGGTTATCGATCAACACCCCCCCCCCCCCCTCCCACCACCACCCCACACACCCTCCTTCTTTTCCTTTAACTTGTATTTTTATTTTTTGGAAACTGTGGATCAAAGTTTTGGGAAAGTTTTTTTTTGCAATGACTGTTCCTCACACCGTGGGAAAGTGAAGTGAACATTCACCTTCCAAAAGGGTGGGGGGGAGAATTATTTCATAATCCTCTTTTTTTTCTTAAATAGCTAACGAGTCAATTTGGGGAACTCTGTATTTTTTTGTTGTGGTGTGTGTGTGTGTGTGTTTTGGGGTTGGGGTTGGGGAGAGACCCACTTCTCAACTTCTGTGAGAGGCAAAAAGTTCTTATTGAAGAAAAAAAAAGGAGAAATTATTATTATTATTTTCATCTCCCTCCCAATCGTGGAAGAGGATCTCAGCTGAGAAAAGCTCCCAATTTCGGCGAGAGAATGCGCTCCACACCTGCGAAAGTCGTTTACATGTAAGAAAGAATCTCTTTTCGACAGATAATTGTTTTCGTTATTATATTTGCATTATGCATAAAGGAGAAGCATTTGGCTGCAATTAGATGGATGTTGGAGCTGGCAATTATTGATTAATCAATAATTATTTGTGTAAAATAAATAATATTTTCCCTCTCCCCCACCCCTCCCCTCTCTAGGTGCCTTCACATTCTGACTCTCTGCCCCCAAATACAGGTAAGGAATGATTTATACCCCCTTCCTCTGTTTATCTATATAACCCCCTCCCCCCCAAAAAAAAAAGCTCTTGTTATTTTACTTTCACCCTCAATTTTATTTTTCATAATTTATAATTGTAATTTTAAAATTATTTATGTTTATACCAATATCCACCCTAGAACTTTGGAAAAATTCCCCTCCCTGTGTTTGTTTGTTTGTTTGTTTGTTAGTTTGTGTGTTTGAAATTGCCTTAACTATGAGATTATTATATTTTTGTAATAGTTTGTTTGAAATTGCCTTAAATATAAGATTATTATATGTTTGTGTCTATGCGTGTGAGGCGGGGGGTTAGTTTTTAAAGCGAGCCTTAAATACAATTTTGTTTTGCTGACAAAAAATAATACCAGCCCTTTAAACATAACTTTTTTGTAACTTTTTTTGGAGGGGAAAAGTGGGGGAAGTTGTGCTCCCCTCCCCCCCACCCACCCCCCCCCACCCCCACCTAAAGTTAAGGGTAAAGATTTTTTTGTACTGTATTAACAAAAAAGGAAAGTTTGTAAAGTATTTTAGGAGGAGAGAGAAAGGTTTGTGCTGCATATATATATATATATATATATATATGTGGTTGTTATAATAGAATTGGCAAGGTTTATCAGTGAGATGCATTAGGATTTGGAACAATTAGGAACAATTAAACATCTCTTCACGCATGCCCCCGCCCAGACACAAAGTCCTGTGTGTTTAAACTGTGTGTGTCTTTGTGTTGTGAGGGGTGTGGGGGGGAGGATGATAATAATAATAATAATAATCCTTGCATTTGATATAGCACCTTTTCACGTCTTCTAGACGTCTCAAAGCGCTTCACACAATATATTATAAAGTGAATTAACTGTATATTTGTGGGCGAAATGCGGCAGCCAATTGCGCACAGCAGTGTCCCGCAAACAGTCGTGAATTGAAGTGACCAATTTATTATTGATTTTTTTCTTAAGGGAGAAAAGACCAGACCAGATCTTAATATTAATGCAAATGTACATTCTGTGTAAATTTGTATCCAGATATGATAGTCAGACTGGAATCTAATCCAGGATTGTTGTTGTTGGTAGTGGTGGTGGGGGATATGTATAAAACAGCCTCCTCCCCCCCACCCTCACAGTGAGTTACGGGCTGGAACCTAATCCAGGGGTTTGGGGGAGGGACGGAGTTATATATAGAATATGAATCATTAATTATTTATGCTTATACCAATATCCCCCGGTAGGACTTTTAGAAAACTTCCCTGTGTTTGTTTGTTAGATAGTTTGTGTGTTTGAAATTGCCTTAAATATGAGATTATTATATTTGCATTGTATGTGTGTGGGGGACAGGGGTTCATTTTTGAAGTAAACCTTAACTACCATTTTTTTCTTGCCAACAGTGAGTTAAATCTGGAGTCTAATCCAGGGTTCGTAAATGCGGGGGGAATCTATAGAATAACAGCCCCTCCCCTCAGGATTGCATTAAATGCTGGAGTCTAATCCTGGGTCTGAGTGGTGTATGTATAGAATGACGCAGGCACAGAGTTCCAGGCTGGAATGTATATTGAGGAATGTTGGGAGTTTATATATAAATGATGCTGACGTGGTTGTATTTGTCTACAAATACACAGTCACTACACCGAGGCAACACTTCCCTGTGAGATGCTGTACATTGTAAATGTTGCTCAATTGTCTGCCCTCCCCAAAATCAAAGCAAGGATTAGTTATTTATTTACCCCAGTCTCAAACGTCACAGTATTTGGGCCAAACCATTCAGTAAAGTCATGGGAGAGGGGAGGAGTGAGATGAAGAGAGCTCACATCTATTGGTTTTAGTTATTGACTAGTATGATCACAATTTTAGGTGAGTACCGTTTCCTCTACACTGTCTGTCCGCACTCCCAGATCAGCAATAACACGGATTAGAGACAAGAGTAAAGCTTCCTGTAAACTGTCCATCCACACTCCCACATCAGAATTAGAGACAGAGTAAAACTCCCTCTACACTGTCCATCCACACTCCCAGGTCAGGGCTAGAGACACAGTAAAGCGCCCTCTACCCTGTCGTCCACACTCCCAGGTCAGCAACAGCGTGGGTTAGAGATAGTGTGAAGCTTATTCTGTGCTAGCCAACAAGTTACCAGTATGACCTCCCTGAGGTTCCTGGCACAACCCAGTGAACCCTGCTGGAATGTGAGTATGTTTACACATCAGGTGAGGAGAGAATGTTGCTCAGTTGCCTGACCTCCCAAAATCAAAATAGTCCAAGGGTATCAGGCTGTAATTATAAATGGGATTGACAAAGTAAACAATGCGTTCAGATGTATCAAGACAGTAGAACAAGAGGTCGGAGGTTTAAAGTTGCAAAGGGGCAATTTCAGAACAGACACCGGGAAGTTTTTCTTTACTCAGAGTGTAATTAACCTTGAAACTCTGGAACACTCTTCCTCTATTCCTCAGCCTTGACCCCTCATTCCCACCATCAGATCGCACATGAAGACCTTCCTCTTCGACCGTGCCAAGGTCACCTCCCTCCTCCTTCCAGCTCGGCATTGTGCTCCACCACTATCAAGCGCTCAGGGATGCTACGCTAAGTGAGGGCTCTATATAAATGCAAGTTGTTATTGTTGTTAACGACTAGAACAGTAATAACCCTTGCATTTGATATAGCGCTTTTCACGTCGGGAGGACATCCCAAAGCGCTTCACAGAACACACTGTAAAGTGAATTGACTGTATATTTGTGGGTGAACGCGGCAGCCAATTGCGCACAACAATGTCCCACAAACAGTCGTAGATTGAAAATGACCAATTTTATTATTGTTTTTGGTTTTGGAGGGATTATTATTAGGCTCTGTGTAGAGTAAGGAAACTTGCCCAAGGTTTCGCCCTCTGCCTGGAATTGAACTCAGGTCTCTCACTTGCAAAGGGAGTGCTCTAACCACTGAGCTACAGGACTCCACTGGATGAGGTCAGGATATGGTTGAGGTCAGGATACTCGTACTCATTTAAAACACAGTTTGATACTGTGATGGGAGGGTGTTCCAGAGGGATGAAATCAGATGAGTTGAAGGGTCTTCTGCAACTGAACCAATCTTGTGATCTGGTGATAATTGGGGTCAGAGGGACTGTATCACAGTGTAAGTACCAGCTTGGCTCAGTCAGTATCACTCTTGCTTTCAGGTCGGAAATGTGTGGGTTAAAGCTCCAACTTGGAGACTTTGAGCTCACAGTCTAGGCTGATGCTCCAGTGCAGTGCTGTGGGGAGTGCAGCATTGTTGGAAGCGCTGTCTTTCAGGTGAGATATTAAACCAAGCTTCCCATCTGCACCTATTCAGGTGGACGTTAAAGATCCCACGGTACTGTGAGAAAAGATCAGGGAGTTTCTCTCTCCTGGTGTCCTGGCCAACAATCCCCCAAATAAAAATCAGCCATTTGTTTCATGGCTGTTTGTGGGACATTGATTTGTGCAATTGTGCTACCACATTTGCCGATAAATGCACTCTCACACCATTTCGCAGTAAATCCTATGAAGCACTTTGAGATGTCCTTGCGACCCTCCCACGTCAGTGACTGCACGGGTTAGGGACATAGTGAAGCTCCCTCTACACTGTGATAAGGCGCAATACAAATGCAAGGGCTATTACAAATAATTATTATTATATTAAACACAGACCTTTCCTGACCTTTCCCTCGCTGTGGGTGTTTTGGGGTGATCACTAGCCGCTGGCTTCTGACTCAGCAATGCTGCTTTTTGCTCTGTGTGTCCGTGGTGACTCGGTGATTCTCCCAGTGACTCCTGCAAACCATTGTTTGGAGTGTAAAGTAATTCTATTTACAATAATCTTCCAAATAGCTGCGTGTCATAAAAACAAACACTGATGCACATAATGAAAAGTCACAGACAGAGGGTTTCTGGGCACGAGCGTTCCTGTTAAAGGGGCACAGCACCTCAACACATAGCCTCTTCTAATGAGTCCTGTTGGGTCGTGGTTAGCGCGCCTCACATGTAAGACAACCGGAGTTTGATTCCCAGGTGGGGCGAAACCTTAGGCAAGTTTCCTTACTCTACACGCCTCTGTTTATCTAGCAGTAAGTAGGAACCTGATTTTAGTCGATTGACGGATCGTAATAATTCCTCAAAAGAAAGTGGTTAGCCAATCCAGGACTGTTAGTGTGACACTGCTGTGTTTAATTGGCTGCTGCGTTTTGCCCACAAAATACACAATCAATTCACTTTACAATATATTCTGTGAAGCACTTTTTGACGTCTCAATGATGTGATAAGGTGCTTTATCAAATGCAAGGATTATTATTATAATGTCAAGTGCCCTGACGTTTAATCGCTCCCGAATCCTAATGACAGATTATTTGTAGATAATAATAATAATAATCCTTGCATTTGGATAAAGCGCTTTTCACGTCGGGAGGACGTCCCAAAGCGCTTCACAGAACACACTGTAAAGTGAATTGACTGTATATTTGTGGGCGAACGCGGCAGCCAATTGCGCACAGCAATGTCCCACAAACAGTCGTAGATTGAAAATGACCAATTTATTATTGTTTTGTTTTTTGGAGGGATTATTATTAGGCTCTGTGTGGAGTAAGGAAACTTGCCCAAGGTTTCGCCCTCTGTCTGGAATTGAACTCAGGTCTCTCACTTGCAAAGCGAGTGCTCTAACCACTGAGCTACAGGACTCCAACGCGATCAACGCGACAGGCAATTTGCTCACATTAATGTCCACAAATAGCCATGGAGTGAGTGACCAAGTTTATCTGGGGGATTGTTGGCCAGGACACCAGGAGAGAGAAACTCCCTTCTCTTTTGCAACAGTGCCATGTCATCCTGAACAAGCGCAGACTTGGTTTTGAGACTGATCCGAAGGATGGCACCTCTGACAATCTGTCTCTCCCCAGGAGTGTGCTGGGATCGTCAGCCGAGTTTGTGAGTTCCAAGTCCCAACTTGGGGGCTTGAACCCACAACCTTCTGACTCAGAGGTGAGAGTGCTACTGACTGAGCCAGGTTGAGATGTGAGAAGTTGTGGCTTTCTTCCACTGGCGTTGAGAGCGTTAAGGGTGACCTGACGAAGGGTCATGAGGGGGTTAAAGGGGGTGTGTGGAGGTAGGGGATTAGACCGGGTGGCTTATTTGAAGAGAAATGCTAGCACAAATGTGATAGATTAAATGGCTAGTTTCTGTTCCGGAACATTCTATAGATTTGCGAGTTAGACAGTTGGGTCAACCTTTACTGTTGTGTCTGTCTGGGAGGGAGGGAGCAAGGGTCAATTGAACAGTGAGGAATTTATACCATATGACTCAGCCCCACAGCAAGTGTGACAAAGCCACTTGTCTCCTCACGGCGTCATTTCTAATCTGACAAGAATATTTTTTTTGACCAACGTTTTGACGAACACGGCTCCTTTAAGAACTAAACGTGGCTCAGGTCATTGAGAAGAAGAAAGAAATTTGGCGTTTTAATAGCGCCTCGGGAAATGTGGAATGACTGTGTATTTTGTTGTCAAATGTGGCAGCCAGTTTGCGCACAGCAATGTCCCACAAACAGTCGTAGATTGAAAATGACCAATTTTATTATTGTTTTTGGTTTTGGAGGGATTATTATTAGGCTCTGTGTGGAGTAAGGAAACTTGCCCAAGGTTTCGCCCTCTGCCTGGAATTGAACTCAGGTCTCTCACTTGCAAAGCGAGTGCTCTAACCACTGAGCCACAGGACTCCACTTACAAACAGCCATGGAGTGAATGACCAATTTTATGTGGGGGATTGTTGGCCAGGACACCGGGAGAGAGAAACTCACTTCTCTTTTCCAATAGCACTGCGGGATCTTTAATATCCACCTGAACAGTACTCAGGTGGGAGCTCATTTTAATGTCTCACATGAAGAATGGTGCCTCTGTGCCCTACATGTGGGCGCTTACTGTGCACATACACTCTCTTCCCACTTTTAAAATCCATTTGAAGACCTCCCTCTGATTGTGTTTTTGGTCATCCCTCCCACCACCCCCTTCAGACATCACCCCACAGTTTGCCTCTCGATCAGAGGTGGTGTCAGCTTGGCACAGTGGTAACACTCTCGCCTCTGAGTCGGAAAATTGTGCATTAAAACCCTCATGTCAGGACTTGGAATCACGTAGTCTAAGATGACACTCCGTGCTGGGTGGCTGCAGTACTGGGGGGATGTTTGTTTTTACGACATCATTCAGATGAGATGTTAAACCAAGGTCCCGTCCACCTGTTCAGGTGGACGTTAAAGATCCCATGGCACTTTCGAAAAGAGCAGGGAGTCTCTCTCTTCCAGTGTTCTGGCCAAGAATCCTCTAAATAAAATTGGTCACTCACTCCATGACTGTTTGTGGGACACTGCTGTGTCCAATTGGCTGCCGTGTTTCACTGACAAAAACACAATCAATCTGCTTTACAACATATACTGTGAAGTGTTTGAGATGTTTCAATGATGTGATAAGGAGCTGTACCAAATCCAAGGATTATTATTATTATGGATGTGGGTTCAAGTTCCCTATCTGGATTTTGAGCTCGCAATCTAGGTTGACAGTCCAGTGCAGTACTGGGGAGAGCAATGCATTTTCAGAGATGCCATTTTTCTAATGAGACCTTACACCGAGCTACCATCAGTGCCTGTTCAAGTGGACGTTTATGATCCCACTGCATCGATGCTGAGATAGTTCAAATGATTGATCAAATGCAAGGATTATTATTATTAAAGGGTTGGTCCTGTCGCACAGTGGGACTCTCTCCAGAGGGGATCGTCCTGGCTATAAATCTCTTTAAGTTGCTGTGTTGTCAGGTTCGGACTCCACTACCGCTCTGTGCACTGAGGCGAGAGCCATTTGCAGCCCATTTACCCACCGATAAGATCTGCCCAGCGGCCAGGAGTCTGTGATCTGTGGAGTCAGCCTGTAACCAGGAGCTGAGAGCCTGTGTGGGGAGGAGGCGAGGGGGGAGGCAGGGGCTGGAGAGGAGATGGAAATGAGGAGAGACAGGGGAATGGGAATGTGGAGAGAACGGGAAATGGGAATGGTGAGAGGAGACAGGAATAGGGAGAGGAAATTGGAATGGGGAGAGAGAGGAGACGGGAATGGGGAGCTCAATGCTGCGATCAGGGGCATCGTCGGCCCCAGCCATTATTCCGAAGCCAGAGAGATGTTCTGATGATGTGTATTGGAAGGGAATGTGCACTCTCTCACTGGAGGGATGCATCCTGTTTACATAATTTCGGAAAGCATTAGGTGCAGGTTTGCAAGAGCCAAGGCTTGGTGTGTTCGGGTAACTGCTGGAGTCTAACCTACTAAAACTACATAGCTTGCCTTGGCACCACCTTGTTCGACCCTCAACTGTCCTTTCTCCCCCACATCCATGCCATGACCCAGTCTGACTTCCCCCACCTCCGCAACATTGCCTGGCTCCGCCACTGCCTCATCCCTCAGGCCACTGAAACCCTCATACATGCCTTCATTACAACCAGGCTCGACTATACCAATGCTCTGCTTGTTGGCCTTCCCAACTCTTCCCTCCATAAACTGCAGATCATCCAGAACTCTGCAGCATGTGTCCTCTCTCACACCAGGCTCCTTAACCCCATCACACCCACCCTTGCCCGGCTCCACTGTCTCCCCATCCCTCAGAGGATCAAGTTCAAAATTCTCATCCTCACCTTCAAGGCCCTCCATGGCCTTGCCCCCTCCTACCTCTGTAACATGCTAACCCCTTATCAACCTGTCCGCTGACTCTGCTTGGCAGGCTCCGGCCTGCTCAATGTCCCCCGCCCAGCCCACCCCACCATCGGTGGTCAGGCCTTCAGCCTCTTTGCCGCCACCCTCTGGAACTCCATCCTACATTCCCTTCACCTTGCTCGCTCCCTTGCCTCCTTCAAGGCAACCTTCAAGACAAGACCCTCCTCTTCAACCATGCCTTCGGCCACTCTCCTACTGACACCCTTCCTGCCCTCTACACTCCCTGATCCCCAAACCTCCCACCCGCACCCCCTGTTCAGGTAATCACTAATCCCTGACTGTTCAGTGCTTTGGGACATGCTCCCGACATGAAATGCGCTTTACAAATGTAATTTTGCATTGTATTATATCGCTGTCTGGCAAGCTTTCTCGTTGCTTGTCTAGCCAGGACCACCCAACCCATTAAGGGTATGGTTTGCAGGGTTAACAGGAGCTGAGTGGGAGGATTCCCTGCCCCCAGTGACTGGTCTGTCCTTCCAGGTCCTTCCAATGAGCCAGGCTGGGCTGAGCTGTCATCAGCAGTGCCCTGGAATACTGCGGACCCACCTGGCTCAGGAACTGGACTAGAGACTGTCACAGACAGCTGGCTTAATTCTGACATTCTGTTGCCAAACATGTCACCTTGGAGCCAGTTCAGCCAAGGAGACCCCGCTTACCTCTCACTAAGGAGGTAAGCAAGGAGATAGTTAAAGAGAGTGAGGGGTTTTTAGGAGGGAAAATTGCATTATAATAATAATAATAATAATAATCCTTGCATTTGATATAGCGCTTTTCACGTCGGGAGGACGTCCCAAAGCGCTTCACAGAACACACTGTAAAGTGAATTGACTGTATATTTGTGGGCGAACGCGGCAGCCAATTGCGCACAGCAATGTCCCACAAACAGTCGTAGATTAAAAATGACCAATTATTATTGTTTTTGGTTTTTGGAGGGATTATTATTAGGCGTGTGGAGTAAGGAAACTTGCCCAAGGTTTCGCCCTCTGCCTGGAATTGAACTCAGGTCTCTCACTTGCAAAGCGAGTGCTCTAACCACTGAGCTACAGGACTCATGCATTGCATGAAACTGCAGTACTCCCCCAGCACTGCAGCGTCAGCCTAGATTCTGAGCTCAAAATCACTTCTGAAATATTTCACTAACACAGATTTGTGGAATGTTTGTCATATTGGAGAATATTTCAGAGTCAAAGGCAGAAGGCAAATAGGTAGGCTATAATAATAATAATAATTCTTCCATTTGATGTTGCGCCTTATCACGTTGTTGACACATCTCAAAGTGCTTCACAGAATATACTGTAGTGGCTGTGTATTTTGTGGAAAAAAGCTGCAGCCAATTGTTCACAGCAGTGATCCACAAACAGCCAATTTTATTTGGGGGATTGTTAGCCAGGACACACGGAGAGAGAAACTCTCTTCTCTTTTTGAACAGTGCCATGGGATCTTTAACATCCATGCGAACAAGCAGATGGGACCTCGGCTTAAAGTCTGATCCGAATAACTGCACCTCCGATTAGGGCTGCATTGGAGTGTCAGCTTGTGATTCCAAGTTCTGAAGTGGAGCTTGAACCCACAACGTGACTCAAAGGCGAGAGTGCTACCACTGAGCCAGGCGGACACACAAACAACATTCAGAGGCTTTTGACAGATGGCAAAAATCAAAGGGATTTTGAGAGAGGGTGCATAGAGAAGGATTCAAAGAGAGAGAGACAGAGAGATTGAGAGACTGAGAGAAAGGGCGAGATGGAGAGAAAGAGAGTGGAAAGAGATACTGAAAGAGACTGAGTGGGAGACAGAGAGAGAAAGGAAGAGACTGAGACTGGGAGAGAGGGGATTCAGAGAGAGAGAGAGAGAGATTCAAAACAACAGAGAGAGAGAGGTAGAGTGAGAGAGATAATACTTGCATGTTATGAAATGAGGATGTAGCTGTGCTTGTTGAGATAAGGAGGCAGAGAGTGTGGTGGAGAGACAGGCTGACCCAATGCAGGATTCTTTCCTGCCATTTAACTCTAAAAGGAAGATGTTTTCGCAAGCATTGAATCCAGTTTGTATTTTATGTGATGTCCAATTATCAGATGGAACTTAAAGATCCCACAGTGCTATTTGAAAAGAGAAGAGTTTCTCTCCCAAAGTGTCCTAGCCAATAATCCTTGCAAATAAAATTGGTCATTTACTTCATTGCTGTTTGTAGGGCGTTGCTATGTGCAAATTGCCAGCCTTATTCATCTAAGGCACTTCACAGTAAATCCTTGAAACATCTTAATAAGAGGCCAAATCAATGATTATTAATTAGCTGCACGCATTTTCTATGGTCCACATGTGTCAGCCTGGCTCTCGCCTCTGAGTTAGAAGGTTGTGGTTTAAAATTCCACATGGGGTCTTGGAATCACAGTCTAAGCTGACACTCAAATGCAGCACTGTGTTGCATTGTCGGAGATGCTGTTCTTCGGATGAGACGTTAAACTGAGGTCGCTTCTGCCTGTTCAGGTGGACGTTAAAAGTGTCACTGCACTATCGAAAAGAGAAGGGAGTTTTTCTCTCCTGGTGTCCTGGCCAACATCCCCCAAATAGAATTGGTTACTCACTCCGTGGCTGTTTGTGAGACATTGCTGTGTGCAAACTAGCTGCCATGTTCTGCCATAAAATATACAGTAAATCCACTTTACATTATATCCTGTGAAGTACTTAGAGATGTCTTGACGATGTGATAAGGTCCAATGTCAAATGCGAGGATTATTATTATTTGTTCTGGTCAGCCAGATATCTGACACATGGAGAAACCCATCACCGTGCTTAAGACTCTCCAAACCTAACCACTGAGAATTTCCTTCACACGTGTTCAGTTTCCCTGTGTCTGGAATGGAATATGCACTCTCTCCCGAAGGGAGACAGCGTGCTCACATAATTCAAGAAAGGATAGGCACAGGTTGGCAAGAGCCAAGTCTCGGGGACCCAAGAGTGTGTGTTGGAAACATACACTGTTGTTTAACCAGCTATTACCATTGACAAGCTTTTTGTCTTGCTCCTCCCTACCTCTGCAACCTATTGAAACTTCACCAACCTGTCCACTCCCTCCGCACGGTGGGTACAGACAGGCCTGCTCCATGTCCCCCGCCCTGCCTGCTCCACCATCGGCAGTCGGGCCTTCAGGCTTTCTGCCCTCACCCTCTAGAACTGTAACCCAGAGCCCCTCTACCTCACGTTCTTCCTTGCTTCCTTCAAGGCCTGTCTCAAGACCTTCCTTTTCTACCATGCCTTTGGTTATCATCCCTCCTTCACCCTCCCTGATCTCCACCCCTCTCTGATTCCCAAACCCCAGCTCTGGTGCAAACCCCTCATTGTCAAGTGCCTTGTGTGGTCCTCCTGACGTGAAAGGTGCGATATAAATGCAAGTTGTTGCTATTGTTGTGACCCATGCTGTCTATAAAGTCTGGGTGATGTTCTCCTGCCTGTAAGTGCAAGTTGTTGCCCTGCAGGGGGCTGAGAGGAGAGCCATGGTGAACATCTCTCTGCTAAAAGCTGTAATACGTTATACACACTTGTTTTCTAACTTGGATTTTTATTATTATTAATACTAATAATCCTACTATCTGTTAACAACAACTTGTATTTATATAGCGTCCCTCATGCAGGGTAGCGTCCCAGAGCACTTGACAGTGGCGGAGCATGACACCGAGCCAGGGGCAGGTGGAGGTGACCGTAGTTGCGGTCGAAGAGAAAGGTCGTCACGTGTAACCTGAAGATGGGGAAGGAGGGAGGCAAGGCGGAGGGATTGAGAAAGAGTTTTCCAGAGTTTCGGGGCCTAGTGGCTGAAAGGGGGGTCACCGATGGTAGAATGGAAGGCACAAGGGACAAGCAGTGCCTCTCAGGTCAAAAGGACGTTTCAAAGCCCTTCACAGAATTTTACTGTAAAGTGTAGTGACTGTGTATTTTGTAGGCAAACACAGCAGCCAATTTGTGCACAGCAATGTCCCACAAACAGCTGTGAAATGATTTTACCTGAGGGCCAGGACACCAGAAGAAAGAAATTCCCTTCTCTTTTCCAATTGTGCTGCAGGATCTTTAACATCCACCTGAACAGGCACATGGTTCCTCAGTTTAACATCTCATCTGAAGGTCAGGAGCTCTGACAAGGCAATGGTCACCCCAGCGCTGTATTGTAGTGTCAGCCTGGAGTGCAAGCTCAAAGTCCCAATGTGGGGCTTGAACTCACAACTTTCTGACTCAGAGACGAGAGTGCTACCGACTGAGAGAGGCTTCATCAAAGCTTGTCACAGGGACTGCTATTATCTGTAATGTACACAGAATGCAGACATGAGGGAGAAGGGAATGGAGAGGTATGGGATAGGGGGTGAGGAGCGTTGGAGGCTTATGTGAAGTATGTAAACCAGCACGGACTAGTTGGGTCAAATGGCCTGTTTCTGTGCTGTAATGTTCTATGTTAATTCTATGTATTGCTCTCTATAATATATGCAGGGGCTGCTATTCTCTACCTTGCCCTCTCCTTCCGCTTGTTTAGAGCACGACTTAAGACCTTCCTCACCCTCCACCCGACTTGGTGTCAGGCTCCTCCACTGTTAAGCGCTCTAGAATACTGCCCCGTGTGGAGGGCGCTGTGTAAATCACGTTGTTGATGTTACACACAACCCCGTTTACTCTTAACCATGTGAGATCAATAGATATTTGTTCAGTAAGGGTATCAAGGGATATGGGTCAAACGCGTGCAATTAGAGTTGAGGTACAGATCAGCCGTGTTCTTATAGAAGAGCAGAACAGGATCCAGGGGCTGAATGGCCTCCTCCTGTTCCTATGTTCTTATGTTCCCCCTCACGCTGACCGTTTCTGCTCTTAACAGGAGTGCAAGCCCAGGGCCTCAGATTTCCGGACATATGTGGAGAACCGGACACGACATTCAGATGATCTGAGCCGGAAGCAGATCCGGGTTTACCAGCTGTACAGCCGGACCAGTGGCAAGCACGTCCAGGTGCTGGGCCAGCGCATCAGTGCCAACGGCGAGGATGGGGGCCAGTATGGTGAGAGGACGGGCTCGTGGGGGAATGGTGGGAGGAGCTGGAAACAACTGACAATTTTTGTTATTCTTGTTGAGTAAGGATATCAAGGGATATGGGGCAAAGGCCGGTATATGGAGTTGAGATATAGATCAGCCATGATCTAACAGAATGGTGGAGTAGGCTCGAGGGGCGAATGGCCTGCTCCTATTCTTGTGTTCCTAAAATGTCATGCACTCGCCTCTCAAGCGAGAGAACCCGGGTTTGGTCCTCAATCCATGACTGTATGTGGGACACTGCTGTGTGCAATTGGCTGCCGCGTTTTGCCCACAAAATACAGTTAATCCACTTTACAATATATTCTGTTAAGCGCTCTGAGGTGTCTCGACAACGTGATGAAGTGCTGTATAATAATAATTCTTGCATTTGATATAGCGCCTTATCATACCGAAACCTTTTCAAACCCCCAAATAAAATGGGTCACTCACTTCATGGCTGTTTATGGGATGCTGCTGTGTGCAAATCTGCTTCCGCATTTGCCTGGAAAATACACTACACTTCATAGTAAAATCATGTGAAGCGCTTTGAGATGCCTCAATGATGTGATAAGGTGCAAATGCAAGGATTATTACTGTTGTTATGAATTCCCTCAAATGATTTCTGATCCGTGGCTTTTCAGTTCCATATTGTCCTTTGGGAAAAGAGATTTTTCCCTGTCTCAGCCCTAACCCGAATAGTATATGAGGCTGCGGGATCATTAGATTGAAAGAGAAAAAGGGAGATAGAGGAAACTTCTGATAAGATGCTATCTCTATATTCTGGCATCACTGTAAAGTCAGAGGTAGTCTCCATCTCTTAAATACTATTTCCTTTTAATCTTCCGGCCTCTGTGATCTTCGCGTCTGATGTGATGCAAGGAACCAAGCTGCCTCCATGTGCGTTTCCCCTTTAAGGCTCCTGATCGCAAGCTGGTGACTACGTTAATTTATCACCAGCAACCTGGAACCAAGTCCTGTTATGTAGTGGTTATACACTCGCCTTGCAAATGAGAGGACCTGGGTTTGATTCCCAGGCAGGGCGAAACCTTAGGCAAGTTTCCTTAATCCACACGCCTGTGTTTACCCAGCAGTAAGTAAAAACCTGGTTGTTAGTCGATTGGCAGATTGCCTTTCCGGGGTTAATAATCCTTCCAAAAAAAATCAATCTAAGACATTCCTATGCACAATTGGCTGCCATATTTCGCCCACAAAACACCCAGTCAATCCACTTTACAGTATAATCTGTGAAGCTTTGAAACATCTTAACTACATGATAAGGCGCCATATCAAATGGAAGGTTTATTATTATTATTACTCTTTAACATTCCATAGCCATGAAACCTCCTCTTTAACAGTAAATGACTATAGAATCATCCATCCCTTTAACAGTACATACACATCTTTAATGATAAAGGTCACCCTCCCCTCTAATAATATTGACCCATAGAATCACCTTTGCCTTCAGCAATAAATGGCTAGAGAATTGCCCTTTCCCTTAACCATAGAATCGCCTGCCCCTTGAATAATAAAGCCCACCCTCCCCTTCAATAATATTGCTCCATAGAATTGCCCTCCCCTTCAACAATAAAAGGTTGTAGAGTGAAGGAGCCGAAGAGAGTGCAATAATATCCTCGACATTATTTTTTTTAACACACATGAGGCACCTCATCCTGCCTTTAACATCTTTGAACACCATGAGACGCTACTCCATGTGAAGAGCGTAATAGAGATATAAGGGATTTCTCTATAAGAGCACTCTATAAATGCAAGTTGTTGTTCTGAAAGCCTGTATACGCCACATCCACAGCTTTGCCTTTTTCTACACTCTGAGTTATTTCATCAAAGCATGCTGTTAGATTTGCCTTTAACAAATCTATACGGGTCTCATTTTTTTGGTCATCTGGGTGTCTGACACAAGTGGAAACTCATCACTGTGTTCAACAGTCTCCAAATCAAACTGAGAATTCTACTTAGGCCACGTACACATGAAAATGTCATGTTGTAATTTACTTGAACAGAGGTGAACGGACAGTAGCAACCATCCAGTCTTCATATCCAAGAACAGTGGATAATTTTAGCAATCAATCCCTATATATCACCTTTCCCTTTAAGTGGGTCTTGCTCCCCACTGGAGTTCTCTATTCTAATCCCATTTCCTGCTCTTTCCTCAGACCCTCTTGAAAATTTCTTTACAGTCTTTGCTTCAATAGCGACTTATGGTGAAGGATTCCATGTTATCAGATAACTATTTGAATGATAAAACATTTCTAACCTCCCCTTTAACTTTTCCAGTGACAAAGCACATAGTATCCTTTCAACGTTTCAAAGGCTGTTACTGGATCTCTGTTCCATTCAAAATGTTCGCCTTCAAAACACCAGTCACTACACTTTACAGTGTATCCCGTGAAACACTTTGAGACATTAAAAATCCTGTGGCACTATTGGAAAAGAGAAGGGAGTTTCTCTTTCCCGGTATCCTGGCCAACAATCATGGCTGTTTACTGATGTGCGCAAATTGGCTGCCAGATTTGTCTCCAAACACAGTCATTAAAATTGAGAGAATGAATCACTTTGAGACGTTTTCCTGATGTCGACCCTAGAACGATTCTATGGATCCAGCTTTAATAGCCACTTGTGGGAATGAACTCTAACAAGCCTCTGAATGAAGTTCCTTCTGTCCTACCTGAAATAACCTGCACTTTTACCATTGGCTCAAAGACCCAAATTTCCACCAAGGCTTGCCTGCCAGACCATTTTGTCGTGTGGAAATTGTGGAAAATCTTCTATCTCAATCTGTGAGCCAGATTGCCAGGAACCAGGTTCCCACAGTCTCTCTGCCTTGCCCCCTCCCTTGCCTTGTTGAAGGCCTGTCTTAAGACCCTCCCTTTCGACCATGCCTTTGGTCACCCATCTACCTCTAACCTGCACCTCTCCTGATCCCAACCCCCTGCTCGATTCCAAATCCTTGACTGTTTCACGCCCTGGAACATTGTTTTGATGTGAAAGATGCTATACAAATGTAACTTGTTGTTGTTGTTCCAAATTGAGACTAAATTTCATCGTAAATCTGAAAATGAAATGGTTTCACAGGCTAAGACCAGGTGGAATTTTGGGGCATCTGGTGTCCTTTCTTGCGAATTAGCAGGGCTCGCCCTGGTGTGTGTTGATTCAGCGTATAGTTTGTGTTAGCTTTGTAATGTTTACAACTAATGAACCACCCAGTCATATAGCTCGTTCAGGGGTCAGCCAATGCTTAGTGTGGCTCACACAGTTTCCTTAAAGGGACATGTATTACAGTTGCTGGAACTGACACGCTGAATAATAATAAATAATAATAACAATCCTTGCATTTGATATAGCGCTTTTCAAGTCTTCTAGACATCTCAAAGTGCTTCATAGAATATATTGTAAAGTGAATTGACTGTATATTTGTGGCCGAAACACGGCAGTCAATTGCACACAGTAGTGTCCCACAAACCGTCGTGGATTGCATGACCAAATTATTTTTTTTGAGGGATTATTATCCCCAGAAAAGTGATCCGCCAATCAACTAACAACCGAGTTTCTACTTACTGCTAGGTAAACAGAGGTGTGTGGAGTAAGGAAACTTACCCAACATTTCGCCCTGCCTGGAATAGAACCCAGGTCTTTCGCTTGCATGGCGAATGCTCTAACCACTGAGCTACAGGACTTCATGATGGGGTGATTCTTCCCTGAGGGATCCAAAGCTGTGGGACAACAACTCAACAACTTGCATTTATATAGCGCCCTTCAAGACGAGGGGGTGGGGGGGTGGAGCAGAATCTCTGAGCGCTTAACAGTGTTCCGTCATCCTTACACCTGTTTGTGCGCTGCCCCTTCCTGGGCTAACCTCACCACCGCGGTCACTGTAACACTCAGTCCACATCAACTCCCTCTCCTCAATCCAGCTCTGCTTGTGGTGGAAACGGACACGTTCGGGAGTCACGTGCGGATCAAAGGGAAGGAAACGGGACATTACATCTGCATGAACAAGCGAGGCAAGATCCTGGGAAAGGTAAAGAATGCTAGAAAATTTCACATTGTATGGATGTCTTCAATTGTTTCACAATACATCATTCACTTCATGGCAATTCGTGGGATGTTGACTGTGAGCAAATTGGCTGCTGCATTTGCCCACAAATACAGTAAACTCCTGATAACTCGTCCCAACAAACAACAACAAATTACATTTAAATAGTGCCTTTCACATCAGGATGACGTCCCAAGGTGCTGGACAGTGAAGGGTTTGCACCTGAGCTGGGGGTTGAGATCAGGAGTGGTGGAGGGTAGGAGGGGTGGGAGGATGACTGAAGGCATGGTTGAAGAGAAAGTCTTGAGAAGGGTCTTGAAGGAGGCAAGAGGGTGGTGGGGGTGGGGGTGGGGGCTGGGGGAGCAAGGCAGAGGACTCCGGGATGGAGTTCCAGAAAGTGGGGGCAGAAAGGCTGAATATCCAACCATCATTGGTGGAGCGGGCAGAGTGGGGGGCATGGACTAGGCCAGTGCCCCCAAGCGAGCGGAGGGACTGGACAGGTTGGTATGGTATTAGTAGGTCACAGAGCTAGAGAACAGGAAGACCATGGAGGGTTTTAAAGGTGAGGACAAGGACCTTGAACTCTAACCTCTGGGGGATAAGGAGCTAGTGAAGCAGTGCAAGGGTGGGGGTGATAGGATCGGGAGAGGACATGAGCTGCAATGTTCTGGATGATCTGCAGTTTGTAGAGGGAAAAGTTGGGAAGTCAGGCAAGCAGGGAGTTGGAGTGGTTGAGCATGGACGTAATGAAAGCATGGATGAAAATCTCGGCAGCCTGAAGGGAGAGGCAGTGACTGAGCCGAGCGATGTTGCAGAGGTGGGGGCGGCAGAGCTGGTCAAGGCACGGATGTGAGATAGAAAGGAAATTGAGGGTCAAATAAGACACTAAGGTTCCGTACTGGCTCAGTAGCGAGTAATCAGGAGCGGCAAGTTAGGTGAATGCATAAGTACATTAAAAAATGAGGCCGGGATATTGACAGCATGATGACTTAATTGGTAGTGACAAAGTAAGCCAGGGTTGAGTTATCAGGGGTTCACTATACAGTCACTACACTTCACAATAAATTTTGTGAAGCGCTTTGAGATGTTTATCTGATGCAGGTGCTGTATCAAATGTAGGATTATTATTTTAATAGAGATAAACAGAGAGGTGGGGAATTTGGGGGTGTTCCAAAGCAATGATCTGGGACAAAAACAACATGCATTGCCCATGTTGGACACAGCATATATAACATGGAGATTTCTCAATGCTCTTCATAGAGCTTTCTGCAAAGTGAAGTCATTCTATTTGTTGGCAAATATGGCACAACAATATCCCACAAACAGCCATGAAGTTAGTATCCATTTTTATCTGGAGGAATGTTGGCCAGTACACCTGGAGAGAATTCTTTCTCTTCTCCGTTGGGTGTTCATATCTGCCAATCAGCCTGGCTCGGTTAGTAATACTCTCAGCTCTGAGTCAGAGGGATTCTGAGCTCACAGTCTAGACTGACACTGCAATACAGTGCTGGGGGAAGTGTTGCATGGTTAGAGGTGACGTCCTTCAGATGAGATATTAAAACGAGGTTCAGGTGGATGTTAAAGATCCTGCAGTATTATTCGAAAAGAGAAGGGAATTTCTCTCTCCCAGGCTCCTGGCAAACAATCCCCCAGAAAAAATTGGCTGTTTATTACTGTGGACAAATTGGCTACCATGTTCATCTACAAATCCACAGTAACTAACTACACTTTGCAGTAAAAACTTCTGCTTTGAGATGAGCTCCTAAACTGAAAGGCGCTGTATCAAAAGCAAGGATTATATTAATTACATTTATTATTATGAATTAATGATAAATTGCATTCAATCCCCTCCGTAACCTGGCCCCACCCTACCTGTCTGATGTCCTGCAACACTTCCGACCTGGGCACTCCCTTCTCTCAGAGGGCATGCCCCATGAGTGGGCCAGCTATTCTGCTCCCATTCTGTGAAACTGCATCCGAGAGTCCCTCCGACTCACCCTTCGCTCCCTCCCTCCCCACATTGAAAGCCTGCCTCAAGACTTACCACTTTGGCCTCACATTGGATCATTTTGCTCCCCCGCCCTCAGCTTCTTCAACCCCCTCCAGGAGTATCTTAGCACCTAATATTTTTCAGATTTGGGTAATCAGGATGTGTCCCTCCAGGGAGAGAGTGCGCATTCCATTCCAACAATCTATGTCCGGAATTTCCATGTGGAAGTGGGATGCATAAAATTCTCAGTTTGGTTTGGAGACTCTTACACATGTGGTGATGGGTTTCTGCAAGTTTCAGACACCTGGCTGACCCCCAAAAAATTCAGTCCCCTCCCTTTCAAGTCATGTAAAGTTCTTTCCTATGGATGTAAAAAACATTAGATGTAAATATAAATTGCACGTCATAATTCTCATAATAGTGTTGGAGGCCACAAGAATAATAATCCGTACATTTGATATAGCGCCTTATCACATTATTGAGGCATCTCAAAGTACTTCAAAGAATATACTGTATATTCTGTGGGTGAAACGCAGCAGCCAATTGCACACAGCAGTCGTGGATTGAGTGGCCAAATTTTTTTATTTTTTATTTTTTTATTCATTCATTCATTCATTCATTCAGTTATTTAGTTAGTTAGTTAGTTAGTTAGTTGGAGGGATTATTAACCCCAGAAAGTGATCCAGCAATCAACTAATAACTGGGTTCTTACATGTCAATGTCACATGTCACACTCCCTCAATGACTGACGCTGTATTTTGTTCCCTCCCCCACCCCTCATCCTCAGCTGAACGGGAAGAACCGGGAGTGCGTGTTCGTGGAGGAAGTGCTAGAGAACAACTACACGGCTCTGGTGTCGGCCAAGTATAAAGGCTGGTACCTAGGTTTCACCAGGAAGGGACGGCCGCGGAAGGGCTCAAAGACCCAGCAGAATCAACGGGAGGTCCATTTCATGAAAAGACTCCCCAAGGACAAGGGAGACCATCACAGACCTTTCAAATACACCACTGTCACAAAGAGGACTAAGAGAGGACGTCACCACCGGGACAGCTAGGATTCCTGCTTCTTCCCTCTCCCAGGCCTGCCCCGACTCAGGCCTATGCCTGGAGCCACGTTTTTTTAAGTGAACGGAACGAAACCGAAGATACTTTATTTTTCTACTCATTGCGAAAGGAACTCTGAATACGGCTGATATATATTTAAAAAGGGAATTGGGGTGTGTGTGCCTGTGCGAGTGGGTGTGCATGTAGGTTATTTATAAGGCGATATCTCTTTTGGCTTCTTCAATAGGGATGGGGCTGCTCAATGCTCTTGTGAAGCCTGATCCCGTGTGGGGACTTGTATTATTATTATTATTGTCTTCTGAGTCAGTGTTGGCCTTGTTGTTCCTGTCTCCCTCGCAGTAGGGATAAGAAAGGGAGGGGGGTCAATAAAAGACCCGCCAGCTACACCCACTAGCTCCTGCTCATTCCAGTCTTTCTCCCGAGAAGATCACTTGATCAGGACTTATCATTCCAAACAATCATGAAAGTGTCAATTCTTTCAAATGCAAATTGGATAGATTTAGGAAATAATATTTTAGGATACAGTATATGAGTTCAGGACATGACACTCGCATGCAACTGTCAGGGTGGTGGAAGGTGAACTTGGTCTTCTTTTGTCTAGCAAATGCTTTGTTCCATGGAACACTTCTACCACCGATGGACGCCATTCATGCATCGTGTCTGTACTGGTGCTCACTCCCCCACTGGAGCTCTCTACTCTAATCCCATTCCCTGCTCTCTCACAACCTTTAATATCATTGTTTCCAGGAGTAAGTATCCAAATCCCTTTTAAATGCTGTTAAGGATGTGGCTTCAGCAGAGGTTGGTGGTGAAGTGATTGACAGGTTTACCAAAGCACGGTGGGAAAGACGTCTTCTCTTTGATTTCCCAGAGATGTCTTCACCTGTGGCCCTCTGCTTATTGACTGGCCAATGAGTGGAAATAGTCTCTCTGGATTTCCCTTCGCATCGATGCATTAGCCTTACACATCAAACCTTTAATTGCTCCAAGACGCTACCTTGTGTGAAAATCACTATGTAAATGCAAGTTACTCTTGGCGGCTGTTCGAAACCTGCTCGGTTTAGACACAACGTCATGCGAATGATGGGATGGTGGAAGGTGAACTGAATGGACCTTGGTCACACAGGTTCGGTCACACAAATTCTTATGCTCTTATGTTCTTAAGAGAAGAGCTCAGAAGAGAGACAAGTTCAAAATGTATAAAGAATCCATAAAAACAGTGTTTTTCATAGTTAGTTACATCAGAAACTTTCAACTATTATTGTTTTTTTACATTAAAGAGATGAACATTACAGTATGTTTGGGGTGAAGTCATGGTGGAGACAGAACCTGCCTCATTTAGCTTGCGGATTTGTTTATTGTGACGTCCTGTCTGACAGAATTTATTCTGTTTGTGAGTGAAGCTTGCTTCAATCAGTAATAATATCCCTAAAATAATAATTCTTGCATTTGATATAGCGCCTTAACACATCGTTGAAACATCTCAAAGCACATCATAGGATATATTGTAAAGTGGATTGACTGTGTGTTTTGTGGGCGAAATGCAGCAGGCAGTTGTACACAGCAGTGTCCCACAAACAGTCATAGATAGAATGGCCAAATTATTATAATTTTTTTAAGGGATTATTACCCCTGGAAAGAGATCTGCCAATGGACTAACAACCAGTTCCTACTTACTGTTATGTAGACAGAGGCATGTGAAGTAAGGACATTTGTATAATGTTTTACCCCGCCCAGAGTTTGACAACTACTACGCTTTGGGACTCGACGAAGAGAGAGTGTCTCTCTCTCTCTTACACTTCTGAAACAGAAGGTTGTGGGTTTGAGCCTCATGTTTGGAACTTTGTACTGCTTGGAGGGCATGGGTACGAGTATGTTGGAGGCACCTCCTTTGGGTGAGATGTTAAACCAAGCGGGGGCACGTCTCCTCTTGGTGAATATTAAACATCCCGCAGCTGCTGAAAAAGTGAAGGGAGTTTCTGCCAATGTCCTGGTCGACAATCCTCCAGATACAAATTGGACATTTGACTTCGTGGCCGTTTAAGCGACAAATTGGATGTATTGTTTACCCACAAACACAGTCACTCCACTTGTCAGTTATGACGTGGGCTGGCCTGAGGAGAGAGCTTCAAATTGTGATGAAGTGTTCTCAGTGACAGGGTGGGATTCTGGGGCATCCATGCCAGTGCCTCGCCCCCCACCCCACCCTCCCCTTTTCCTTCCCCCCGATACACACTGTCCTACCTAATCACAGTGCAGGCTGATGCTCGAGTGCTGGGGGTGTCGGGTTGGGGGTGTATGATCAGAGGTGCGGAGGTCATTACACTTCAACAAATGCATGAAGTGCCATGAGAGATAATACAACAACAACTTGCATTTATATAGGGCCTTTCATGCGGGGTAGCATCCCGGAGTGCTTCACAATGGCGGAGTCTGACACTGAGCCAACGGTAGAGGCAGTGGGAGGTGACCGTAAGCACGATCAAAAAGGAAGGTCTTTAGGTGGGATTTGAAGGTGAGGAGGGAGGGGACAAGATGGAGGGATTGAGGGTAAGAGTTCCAGAGATTTAGGATATAGTGAGAAGTTATTGACATTTTACGTGAAGATTATTGTTATTGTTAATCATATTTGACTCAAAAAACAACTTTACGAGAGTCATAAAAATCAGTGCATTGTAAAGACAGCCCTTCTTACATTGTTCTTTTCATTCTCTTGTTTGGCCATTTCCATCTTACTCCACACAATCCCCCAACATCTCAGGTTTTACGCAGTTTAACAACACATGTTACACAGTTTAACGCGACATGAATTGTTTTTCCCCTACCTGTGTCTCCAGGTTAACAACAACAACAAATTACATTTGTAGAGCACCTTTCACATCGGGAAGATGTCCCCAAGGCTCTGGACAGTCAGGGATTTGAGCCCGAGCAGGGGGTTGGGATCAGAGTGGGGGGAAAGATGACCAAAGGCAAGGTCAAAGAGGATGGTCTTGAGCTTGATCTTGAAGGAGGGAAAGGGCTACAGGATGGAGTTCTAGAGGGTGGGGGCCAGATAAACTGAAAACCTGACCACAGGTAGTGGGGCAGGCTGGTGCCCACTGAGCGGAAGAAGCAGGAAGGTAAAGTTTGCGGAGGTTGTTGCATATTGCTTTAATGACTTAATTGGCAATTGGACATTGACAATGAGAAGCAAGCAAATATGAAAGTATTCTGGGAAAGTGACTGGGCAAATTGGAAGAGTGTGTAAGTGTAAGGTTTTAATAAAGGAACTAGTGAATCTAAATTGTGTTTTGGATTTACACACATTGCA
The DNA here is from genome assembly GCF_018977255.1 of Callorhinchus milii. Lineage (NCBI taxonomy): Eukaryota > Metazoa > Chordata > Chondrichthyes > Chimaeriformes > Callorhinchidae > Callorhinchus > Callorhinchus milii. Next base: position 71,010,102 of record NW_024704742.1, read on the forward strand.
GAGGCCGCAGAGGTAGGGTGGGGCAAGACCATGGAGGTATTTAAAGTGAGGACGAGGATTTTGAACTCTATCCTCTAGGGGAGGGGGAGCCTGTGGAGCTGGGTGAGGATAGGCGTGATAGGCTCATGGGGCCTAGGGCAAGAAATGGCACAAGCTACAGATTCTGAATGCTCTGCAGCTTGTGGAGGAGTTAGGAGTCAGGCAAGCAGAGAGTTGGTGTAGTCAATATGGACGTAATGAATGTGTGGAACGGGGGAATTTTTTTGTGGCTCAGTCTCAGGTGCGGGGATGCTAGAAGGATTGGCCTTGAGTACGCACCCCCCCCCACCCAGATCCTTCCCCGACCCCTTAGAGGATGGTGGGGAGGGAGAAGAGACGTCTCTTTAACCTTTCAGTCTTTGTGTCCTCAATGCTTCTGTGTCAGGATGAGTCGGACAATTCAGGATTGGCTGGATGTCACAATAATAATAATCCTTACATCATCAGACGTATCAAAGCTCTTCTTAGGATTTACTGTAAAGTTAATTGTATATTTTGTGGATGAAATGTCCTACACACAGTGAATGGCTAATTTTTTTTATCTGGGGAATCTGGGGAACGACATGATAAGGTGCAAATGCAAGGATTATTATTAATTGTGGACAACTTGGTCTTAACTTGGAAGGTGCTGTGCATTCATGACTGCAGGTTCCGTATCGAGACAGATTGTGAAACTTTGCCACTACTTTGCGTCGCCCTAAATTTAAGACAAAAATGGGAGCAAACACCAGATGGGGTTTGGGCCTCAAGTCTTGGGAATATCCGACCTTGTAACACTTCCCTGGAGACACGGAATGCGATAATGTTCTGACAATGCGCACATTCCTTCAAAGGCTATGTCCGTCAATTCCTCCCAACCTTCCTGCCAACCCCCCCCCACCGCCCGCCCGCCTGCCCCCCACCCCCCCCACCTCCGTCCCCTCAATTAAGAGAGCCGCATATTTTCAGTGCACTGTTCCGGAACTTTCTTTAACTCTTTTGTGTTTGGGACCTGAGTTAAGTCACTGGTCCCTGGTCTCCGCACGGACACTAATGAGACGCAGCGAGGGGCATAATTCGAGGGTTGTCACCAGAAGACAAAAAGGGGAGGGGGGAGGTTAGAAGTTCTTTTACACACACACACACACACACGCAGAGGGTGGTTTAAATGTGGAACTCTTCGCTGCTGTTGAATGAGAGTCCGTAGCAGCATTTCAAAGAGAATTGGATAAACTAAAAGGAAGTCATATTGAATATTACAGGGAAAGAGAATTGGATTAGAGTAGAGAGCTCCAGTGGGGGAGCAAGCACCACAGACATGATGGGGAGAGAGCAGGGAATGGGTTTTGTCTTCCTGCACTTTGGCACCTTTTTCAGAAATTGTGGTTCCCCACCCTCCTCATTTTCCTCATAGCACCCATTTATAGAATTAATCCCATTTCTGCAGCTTTTCCCAATTTCTTTTTCACTTTCCCATTCACAGCCATGAAGTGAATCAGCCATTCTGAGGGATTGACCAGGACGCTGGTTTTCCCCATCCCTTGCCTCCTTCAAGGCCGGTCTCAAGACCTTTCTTTTCAACTGTGGGTTTGGTCATCTTCCCTCCTTCATCCCCCTTGCCCTCCATCTCTCTATGATCCCAACCCACAGCTCGGGTGCAAACCCCTCATTGTCCAGCCCCTTGGGACATTCTCCCTACGTGAAAGGCGCTGTATAAATATATGTTGTTATTGTTTCCATTTCCTTTTTAAACATCTTGATTCTGCCTCTAAGGCCTTCCCTGGGTCTCCTCTCTCACCCCACTGTGTGTGACCAGACTCCTACCAGGGAGCTCAGCTCTGACTTTAAAATGAAAAGCCTCATAAAATCCCCCAGTTATTTTCTCTTTTTCCCCTCATGTCCTGTTATAGTAATTAATATTGCGCCTTATCCCATCTTTGAGACTATTATCATCTCAATACTTCACTGAATTTACAATAAAGTGTAGTGACTGTATATATTGTGAGTGTAACACGGCAGCCAATTTGCGCACAGCAACATCACACAAACAGCCATGCAAGCGAATGAGTGATTTTATCTGAGGGATTGTCAGCTAGGACACTGGGAGAGAGAAACTCCCTTCTCTTTTCCGGAAGGATCTTTAACATCCACTGAACAGGCACAGACTGGTTTAACATCTCATTGGAAGGATAATAATAATCTAATAATAATCCTTGCATTGGATATAGCACCTTTTCACTTCATTGAGACGTCTCAAAGCGCTTCACAGAATATACTGTAGAGTGAATTGACTATATTTTGTGGGTGAAATGCGCCAGCCATCGCGCACAACAGTGTCTCATAAACAGACGTGGATTGGTTGACCCAATTTTTTTTGCAGGGATTATTATCCCTGGAAATCGATCCACCAAACGACTAACAATTTACTTCCTACTTATTGCTAGGCAAACAGAGGCGTATGGAGTAAGGAAACTTGCCTAAGCTTTTGCCATGCACGGGAATCGAACCCAGGTACTCTCGCTTGTGAGGCAGCGCACTAAATACTAGGCTCCACGACTCCAATCTCCTGTAAGATTGTGCAAAATCGTGGAAAATTCCTAATTTCAGGTTTAATTCAGGGGCCGATGCTCTGCAGCTCGTAAAAATTAAAGGCCGGATTGTACACTTCTGCATGCTCTTAAAACTGAAGGCAAGGTAGTCCCACAGCTAAGACCAGGTGGAATTCCATGCCTTTAAAAAGAACAAAGACAGATAAGAAATGCTTGGTTTTAACCCGTGTTGCGAGGGGGCTGATTCGGGGAAGCGGAATGCCTGGGTGTAATGACTGTGTAGTGACTGTGAATGGGAAGGGAATGGGAACAGAGGGAGAGGCATTGTTATGGCCTCTCGCTGGGAGCTTGAGATGTCTCAGGTCTGTCAGGACCTGTCATTGTCCTTTAGGTTTCAGGCACTTTCGCCCCACCTCCTTCGCTGTCTCTCTCTCTCTGACACTCGCTCTTGTTTTCTCTCTCCCCCTCCCAACCCCCACTCCTCACTTGTGTCTTTTAATTAACAAAATACGCAGCTCACTGTGAGACGATCGCTCCTCACTTTCTCACCAGCTTTTTTTCCCCAAACAATTGCTGTCGGCATTTCCCAGCGCTGTCGGAGCAATGCGCAACCGGCTCGACTGAACAAACCCTGGCCTGAATACCAAAGGCTTTGCAGTCTTAAATGTAATTTTGTTGTTTAATTCCAATTTCCATGTCTTCCATCCCCCACCCCCATCTCCTGCTACAATTCTTTCAAAATAACTTGCATTTTTATATAATATCTGGTCACGCTTTAAAACGCTTTTTTATAATAATATGAATAGACTTACCTAGCATTTATCCAGTGCCTTTCACATTATAATATAATAACGCTTTTCGGGTGTAATAATCCCTTTCAAATAGATAAATAAATAATAATTTGGTCACGCAATCCATGACTGTTTGTGGGACACTGCTGTGCGCAATTGGCTGCTGCATTTCACCCACAAAATATAGTCAGTTCACTTTACAGTATATCCTCTGAAGTGCTTTGAGATGTCTTAACAATGTGTTAAGGCGCTTTACCAAATGCAAGGATTATTATTATTCATAAACATCTCGAAGCGCTTTGCAAAACACAATTGAGTGTAAGCTTCAATTATGTGGAGAGACGAGAGAAGTTGTGATTGTTCTCCATAGAGCAGAGAAGGTTAAGGGGAGATTTAATAAAGGTGTTCAATGTTATGAGGGATTTTGCTAGGATAACTAAGGAAGAACTGTTTCCTCTGGCGGGTGGGTCGGTAACCAGAGGACACAGCTTTAAGATAATTGACAAAAGAACCAGACTGGAGAGAAGGAGAATTGTTTTATGCAGCGAGTTATTATGATCTGGAATGTACTGCCTGAAAGGGTGGTTGAAGCAGATTCAATAATAGCTTTCAAAAGGAAATCCGATTTATACTCAAAACAACAACAACTTGCACTTATATAGCACCCTCCCCGCTGGGTATCACCTCAGAGCGCTTAACAGTGGCAGAGCCTGACTCCAAGCTGGGATGGGGTGCGGGGGAGGTGGCTGTAAGCACGGTCAAAAAGCAAGGTGTTCAGGCAGGACTTGAAAAAGGGGAGAGATGGTCCAAGGCGGAGGGATTGAGGGAGAGTTTTCCAGAGTTTCGGGGTGTAGTGGCTGAAAGCGCGACCTCCAATGGTGGAGCAGACGGTGCAAGGGACAAGCAGGAGGCCGGTGCCAGTCGAGCAGAGGCACTGAGTAGTGGATTGGGGAGTGAGGAGGTTGGAGAGGTTGGGAGCTGCCAGAGAATGAATGGTTTTGAACACAAGTGTGAGGATCTTGAAGACGATCTGTTCGGTGATGGGGAGCCAGTGGAGCCTGGCCAGAACTGGTGAGATGTGGGTACAGAGTTTGGTCCGGGTCAGTATGTGGGCAGCAGAGTTCTGAATGAGCTGGATTTTTTTGAATAGTGGAGCTGGGGAGACCGGCGAGGAGTGCATTTCAGTAATCCAGGTGGGAGGTGACAAACGTATGCACGAGTATGTATGTTTGGCTGCATTTGGGGTAAGGTACAGTCGGAGGCAGCCAGTGTGGGGGAGGAAGGACAGCTGGGGGTCGAACTGGATGCCTAGATTGCGCACTGGGTCGGTGAATTTGAGGGAGAGCCCAGGGAGGTTGAGGAGTTCAGATCCGCAGGAGTGAAGACGTTGACAGGAGCCAAGGAGTATGGCTTCTGTCTTGTCCAAATTCAGCTGCAGGAAGTTTCCACTCATCCAGGCCCTGATGTCTGTCAGACAAGCTGATAGAACATCGACGGACATGGAGTTGGTACTGGAGGAAGCAATGCAGATTTGTGTGTCATCCACATACATGTGAAAGTTTACCCCATGTCTGTGGATGACATTGCCCAGAGGGAGCATGTAGATGAGGAAAAGAAGAGGGTCAAGGATGGAGCCCTGGGGTACCCCGCAGGTGACTGGGCGGAGGCAGAAGGAGAAACCATTTGCTGAGATGAAATAGAGGCGGTTGGTTAAGTAGAACTCGAACCATGTGAGTGCAGTCCCACTAAAGCGGATAAGGGAGGAGAGGCGGTGGAGGAGGATGGCACGGTTGACTATGTCGAATGCGGCAGAGAGATCCAGGAGGACGAGGAGGTAGAGGGAGCCTGGTCATAGACAGAGAGGACGTAGTTTGTGTCTTTGACAAGCGCTGTCTCTGTGATTGTGGGTAGGGCAAAAACCAGACTGCAGGGGCTCGAGGAGGGAGTGGAGGGAGAGATGTGACCGAAATTGATCTACAACAATGCGTCCAGGACTTTGGCATGGAAGGGTAGGTTGGAGATGGGACGATAGTGTGTGAGATTAGAGGAATCGAGGGTGGGTTTTTTGAGGAGGGGTGTGATGACAGCGGTTTTCAGTGGGAGTGGAACAGAGCCTGAGGAGAAAGACTGGTTGACCGTGTCAGCCAGCAAGGAGGAGAGGAGGGGGAATTGAGTGACCAGCAGCTGGGTGAGTCTAGGCCTCTTTGCACTTGGCATTTGATGTGAAGATAGAGGGAGATTGAGGGAATTAACGGAGGAGGTGATGGATGGTGGAAAACAGTGTCTTTGGGTTGTTTTTGGCCTCCAGGATGACTTTGGAGTAAAAGTCAGTTTTGGCCTATGAAAGAGAGAGGCGGTAGGTGCAGAGGTGCTGGAGCCACAGCTGGCGGTGAATTGTGAGGCCGTATTTCTGCCATCTGTGCTCGAGCATCCGGGTTTGCATTTTGAGTGAGCGGAGATGACTGTTGTATCAGGGGGAGTGGGTGGGTTTCGAAAAACCCCTGGACTTCAGGGGAGCCAGGGAATTGAAGGTTGTGGAGAGACGGTCATTCAGCAGCTTGATGGCTAGAGGGAGAGGACGTCCGAGGAAGAGAGGGCATTTGTGAAGTATTCAGGTGGAAGCTTTTCCCAAGGGCTGAAAAAAATGGTGAAGGTTTGGAAGAGGGGAGCAGGAAGTGGGAGGAGAGGAAGATGAGGAAGTGGTCCAAGATGGCCATATCCATGATTGATAGGTCAGAAATATCAAGGCCATGTCTGATGAAGAGGTCAAGGGGGTGGCCGGTTGTGGGTCAGTGAGTTGATGTGGAGAGTGAGGTTTAGGGAGGAGAGGAGGGCAGTCAAACCTGAGGAGGTGGTGCAAGGGGAGTTAAGGTGGAGATTGAAATCACCCATTATGAGCAGCTGTCCAGTGCAGAGGGACAGAGATGAGAGATGAAAGTGAGGAAGGAGCCAGGAGGTTTGGGGGGGGAGGGGGGAGGAGGCGGTAAACTAGGAGGATTTTGAGGTAGAGAGAAGAGGGATGGTAGAGAGTGAGGTGCTCAAAGGAGGAGAAACAGCCAGAGGAATAGAAGTATAGACCAAGGGAAGTTTGGGAGATGAGGGACAGCTCGCCGCCATGTTGGTTGGGGTGGGGGCTGTGGTGAAAAGTGTAGCCAGGTGGGGAGGCTTCAATGAGGGGGACGGGGTCACCGGAGGAGAGCCAGGTTTCTGTAAATGCAAGAATATCAATATGCTCATCCAGGATAAGGTCATGGATAGTAAGGGCTTTGTTGGAGAGGGAGCAGATATTTTGGAGGGAAATGCGGATAGGTCTGCTGGTGGGGAATGATGGAGAAGGGAGTGGTATAGGGAGGATTTAGGGTCGTGGAGGAGAAATCCCATGGAGTTTGAGAATGGGGGAGAGTTGGAGAGGGTAAAGATGAGGGAGGGGAAAGGGGTGTTTGCCTTTTGGAGGCGGTTGGTGCAGAGAGAGTGAGTGATGGGATAGTTGGGGTGGCTGCTCTGGGACATCCAATGCTGGGCCTGGCAGAGGATGCCCAGGCTGGAGCAGAGGGAGGTAATGGTAGAGTTCATGAGAGAGAGAAGGCGAGTAGAGTGGTGGGAGAGCAGGACAGAAAGGGAATAGCAGAGTGTGGGGGTTAGGAGCAGGAACATTTTCAGAGGGAGCAGCTCAGGTCGGGGCAGCAGCCAAAATGCACACGCATTGACCGGGAGCGAACGATCAGCCCGTGGGCTACAGGAGACAGCGCAGGTGTAGGTTAGAAGGGATGGCAATCATGGCTTAGGTGCAAGAGACAAGGAGGGAATGGAGGGAGGACAAGATAGCAGAAGGACAGCAAAATTTATACTCTACTTACCCTGGAGGATTTGAACATTTCTAAAGAAAAAAAATTGCAAGGCTACTGGGAAAGAGCAGGGGAGTGAGACTAGTTGGATAGCTCTTTCAAAAGGCTGGCATGGCCTCCTTCACTGCTATAGGATTCTGACTTTATGAAAGCTGAACAATGTTCTGGAAACAAACAGGGGGCAGATACTCTGGGCTAATGACATCCTGCAAATCCTGGGGCAAGGAGCAGGTGTTTCATTTGAGTTTTTGCAAGTGAATTAGGACTGGGGGAAGCAGTGGGGTGTTGTAAAGCGGTATAAAGGGAGAGAAAGCCTCCACATTTCTTTGAAATAACAATAGCAGAGCAGCCCCTTTATTACCGCCTGAATCACAATTTTTCCATAATTCTGCTCCAATGTTGGAGGTGCCATCTTTCAGTTGAGACGTTAAACTGTCTGTGCCTGTTCAGGTGGACTATTCAATAAGAGAAGGACGTTTCTCCTGGTGTCCCGGCCAACAATCTCCAGCAGATAATATTGCTCATTGATTAAATAGCTTAATGGACTATGTGCAAACTGATTGTTGTGCTTACCTACAAATACACAGTCACTACATTTTCCAACAAAATCTGTGAAGGACTTTGAGACATCTCAATGATGGTGTGCAGAGGATGCCCAGGCTGGGCATTTTGCCCAGGTTGCCACATTTTGCTTACAAAATACACAATCAATCCACTTTATAATATCCACTTTATAATATATTCTGAAGCGCTCTGAAACAGCTCAATGATGTGATAAGATGATATATCAAATGCAAGGAATATTATAATGCATTGTGCATAGGAACATTGGAATTGCTAGATGAAAAAGACCAAGGTCCATCTAGTTCGTCTTCTGCCATCCTGGTAGTTGCATGCTACAATAATGGTAACAAAGTGCAAGGATTATTATTATTATTATTATTCAAGGTGAAGTGTTTGAGATGGTTTGACATTATAAACACTGTGTAAACTTCAAGGACTGTTGTACAGGAACATCCAGGGTAATTGAAGAACATCAGGGTTCAACTGGTCGATTCCCAAAGAAAACCATAATTTAACAAATAAGTAAATAAATAATCCCACACAACTATCATACCCTTCAATGGACATTTTCACCAAATATCTATCTGTTTCACGCTTGAATTTGTTAACACATCAACAACAAATTACCTTTACAAATGCCTTTCACATTGGGAAGACATCCCAAGGCACTGGACAGTCAGGGCTTTGGATCTAAGATGGGGTTGGTATCAGGAGGGGTGGAGGGCAGGAAGGGTAGGGGTAGGAGAGTGACCAAAGGCATGGTCAAACAGGAGGGTCTTGAGATGGGCCTTGAAAGTGGCAAGAGAGGGAGCGAGGTGAAGGGAATGTGGAATGGAGTTCCAAAGGGTGGGGGCAGAGAGGCTGAAGGCCAGGTTGCCAATAGTGGGGACATGGCAGGCCGGGCAGGGGATATGGAACAGGCTGAAGCCCACTGATACACAATATACAAGTGAACACAATCTCAATGTCAATAACACAATCATTATGCATTGACTCTCAGGATTGTGCGTTTCACAGAATCACCACAATGTGCCATCATTAAATCGGAACTAAAATTAATCCACTGGGAGATGGGAGCCAGTGGGGCCTGGAGTGGGCAGTGAGTGGAGTGAGGATGCGGGTGGAGGAGCTTTGGATGAGTTGGAGCTCTTGGACGATGGAGCTGGGGAGACCAGTGAGGAATTGGTTAGAGAGGACTAAGTGGTGGATAACACAGGCTAATGAATGGGTGAGTCATGATCCATAAAGATGGACATCCCACCACCATCAAATTTTCAACCACAAAGGATGATAAAGGTCATCATTAATCATAGTAATAATTGTCACAATTGTGCGTCTATTCTGGTTTCAGTTGGGTGCTGTCTTATTATGTTCATCCTCATCATCACTTTTAAAGCCTTCCACGGTCTTGATCTTCCCTACCTCTATGACCTACTAAAACGTTACCAATCTGTCCACTCCCTCTGCTCGACGGGCACTGATCTGCTCCATTTCCCCTGTTCTGCCTGCTTCACCATCAGTAGTCGTGCCTCCGACGTTATGTCTCCACCCTCTGGAACTCCATCCCAGAGCCTTTCCGCTTCCCCCCTCCCCCAACGCCTCCTTCAAGGTTAGTCTCAAGAACTTCCTCTGACTGTGCCTTCGGCCACATTCCACCCCATCTCCCTACCCACCAACCCTCTTGATTTCAACCATGGGTGAGAACTCCTCACTGTCCAGTACCTTGGGATGTCCTCCCACCGTGAAAGGTGTTATATAAATGTAATTTGTTGTTGTTCAGATGTTGCTATTCATTTCAGCTGCACCCAATATTGAGTCCAAGCAGCTTTCCAGGAGTGAGTTGCGCAAAACTGAACAAAGTTACGGTCTGACCAATGATCTGTACAAACTTACCATTAGAGTAACATCGTGTAGCATAGTAGTTAAAGCACTCATCTCACAAGCGGGGCAAAACCTTAGGCAAGTTTCCTTACTCCACATGTCTCTGTTTGACTAGTAGTAAGTAGGAACCTGGTTGTTAGATTGGGGGATCACTTTCTGGGGATAATAATCGCTTCAAAACAAACAAACAAACAAATAAATAGACACACACACACACATAAATAGAAATTTGATCACTCAATCCATTCAAGTGCCACATTTTGTGCACAAAATATATAGTCAATCCATTTACAATATATTCTGCAAAGCACTTGAGACATTTCAACGATGTGATAAGGTGCTATATCAAATGTAATGATTATTATTATTGCTTTGTTTTTGTACTCTGTGCCTCTTGTATAAAACCCAGAATACTGTTAGCTTTGTGTCTGTTCTTGTGCTGCTACTGTTTCATTTCTGAAAGTATTGTCTGAGTTCAGCTTCTTGGTATTTTACACCTCAGTATCAACAGGAAGAACAACACCAAACCTTAGCAAGAATTTACTTTCATCAAACTATTACAGAAATATATTGAAAAGAAAAGAAGCAAAAAATTAAGCTGACTCCGACAATGCAGTGCTCCCCAGTCATGTACTGGAGCTTAAAGTCCTGACGTGGGTTCGAACCCACAACCTTCTGACTCAGAGGTGAGAGTGGGACTGATTAACTCAGGCTGCATATTATAATGAGCCGTTACATATTCAATAAAAATGTCCTTTAGTTATTCACTCATTGACTATAATAAATGTTTCCTCTTCAGCTTTTCAATAAATGTCAAAATTTTGAACACCTTTGTCCAATTAAATTATAGAATCATGGAATCTAACAGCACCGAAGGAGGCCATTCGGCCCAACAACTGTTCCCCAACTATCATTAACCATCACCAACTGTCACTAGCTGTCACTGTCATCAACTGTCCTCCAACTGTCACCAACTGTCACCAATTGTCACCAACTATCACCAACTGTCACCAACTATCACCAACTGTCACTAACTATCACCAACTGTCATTAACTATCACCAACTGTCATTAACTATCACCAACTGTAACCAACTATCACCAACTGTCACTAACTATCACCAACAACACAACAACAACAACAAGATTCCATTTATAGAGCGCCTTTCACGTCAGGAGGACGTCCCAAGGCGCTGTACAGTTGGGTCAGGACCCGAGCATTGGGGAAATGGTCAGGGTGAGGGGAGGGAAGGGAGGGAGCGAGGAGGGAAATGGTCAGGGTGAGGGGAGGGAAGGGAGGGAGCGAGGAGGGGGAAATGGTCAGGGTGAGGGGAGGGAAGGGAGGGAGTGAGGAGGGGGGAAATGGTCAGGGTGAGGGGAGGGAAGGGAGGGAGCGAGGAGGGGGTAGAGAGTCGAGAGGGGAGCTGAAGGCTCGGTCAAAGAGAAAGGTCTTGAGACCGGCCTTGAAGGAGGAAAGGGAGGAGCCAATGCGAAGGCACTGGGGGATAGAGTTCCAGAGCCTCGGGGCTGAGAGGCTGAAGGCCCGGCCACCGATGGTAGGGCGGTTGGGGCGGGGGATGTGGAGCAGACCGGAGCCACAGGGACGGGGTACGGGCAGGTAGGTAGGGGGATAGTAGGTCAGAGAGGTAGGAGGGAGCGAGGCCGTGAATGGCCTTGTAGGTGAGGATGAGGATCTTGAATTCGATCCTCTGGGGGATGGGGAGCCAGTGGAGGGGAGCGAGGGTGGGAGTGATATGGTCGCGGTGTCTGGTGCGGGACAGTACATGAGCTGCAGAGTTCTGAATGACCTGCAGTGTGGAGGGAGGTGGCGGGAAGGCCGGCGAGGAGAGAGTTCCCATAGTCCAGCCTTGAGGTGATAAAGGCGTGGACCAGAGTTTCAGCCGCGTGAGGGGTGAGGTAGTGCCGTAGTCTGGCCATGTTCCGGAGGTGATGGAAGGCGGTGCCAGTTGTGGCGCGGATATGAGGGAGAAAGGACAGCTCAGAACCCCGAGGTTCCTGATGGCTTTGAGAGGTGGAGAGTGCAGCCTTGGATGCTGATGCTGTCAGCGCCAACTGTCATTAACTATCACCAACTGTCACCAATTGTCACCAACTGTTAAGGGGCTCAATGGCCTCCTCCTGTTCCTATGTTCCCTTAGTATTTGATCTGATTCTTCACTACACTCCCCACACCCCCCAAAGGGCCACTCAAGTGCTGTGCCATAATGGGAGAGCGGGAGGGTGGGTATTCTGGAAGAATGAGAGCAACTGGGTCGAAGGGGCTTCTTCACCTGATCCTCTCTCTCTCGTAATCTGGTATTTTTTCCTTGTTGTGCTTGTCAGTCGGCGGTGTAGCAAAGATAATGCACACTCCATTCCAGGGCACAAAATACAGTGTTTCTGCTTTGATGTGACTCTCTCGAGTATCAGCTATCTTTGTTTTCATTCCATTCATATCTCGCCCCTTCTCTGCAGGTAATAATTACAACGCTTTTGTGTCAGACCTCACGGGGTTTTGCTCTCACCTCTGGGTTAGAAGCCGTTAGGTCAGGAACTCTGAGCTTGTGATCTATACTGACGATCCAGTGCAATGCGGGGGGGGCGGGGGGCGACGCTGCATTGCCAGAGGTGCTATCCTTCGGATGACACGTTAAACTGAGTCTGTTTACTCAGGAGGGAAAGTTAAAATACCCACAACATTATTGGAAAATGGGGAGTATTGGCAGATTGCTTTCTGGAGGTAATAATTCCTTGAAAAAACTAATAATTTGTTCACTCAATCAACGGCTGTTTGTGGGTCTCCGCTGTGCCCAATTGGCTGCTGAATTTTGCCCAATTAACTTTCCAGTATATTCTGTGAAGCGCTTTGAGATGTCTTGACAATGTGATAAGGCACTATATCAAATACAAAGATTATTATTATTATAGCCAACAATCCCCCACGATCCGCCAATCAACTAACAATCGAGTTTCTAATTACTGCTGAGTACATGGAAGCGTGTGGAGTAAGGAAACTTGCCTAAAGTTTTGCCTCGCTCGGGAATCGAAACTGTTCCTCTCACTTGCGAAGCGAGTGCGCTAACCAATACGCTACAGGACTCCAATCGAATGGAAATAACTATTGTATTGCATTCCTTCTGGCCAGGCACAGACATAACTATTGCTGCGTTACTCCACAGAAACATACTGGAGCAGAAAAGAAGGAGTTTGAGAAACTAGATAGATGACAATTTTTCCCTCTGGTAACATCCAAGGCAAGGGGACAAAGAAGTCAGATTAAAGGTATTTATTAATAATCTAACAATCCTCATATTTCATACAATGTCACTAACTTTGAAAGGTGATTGTGTAGTAGTAGGTGAAATGTGGCAGCCAATTTGTGTAGAGCAAGGTATAGGTGCCATTTCAGTACTGTTAAATGCTTTGGATGTCCTCCAGATATGAGTCTTGAGTGCAGATATCTCAACGGGGACTTTATAGAGGTGTGTAAAATTTTAAATGGGATTAAAAAAGTAAACCCCAAAAATAATATTTTAGGAAGCACCAAGGCAGTAGAATAAGAGGACACAGGTTTAAAGTTGTAAAGCGACAGTTTCAGGACAGATACCAGGAAATATTTCTTTACCCAGAGGGTAATTAACGACTGGAACTGGGTTACCAGGAAAGGTGTTGAGGCCAGGACCCGGGGATTCATTTAAAAAGGAGTTTGATGCTGTGATGGGAAGATGCAGGGAGGGTGTTCTGGAAGGATATTAATAATAATCGTTGCATTTGATATCGCGGCGCATCACGTCTCAAAGCACTTTGCAGAATATACTATAAAATTAACTGACTGTATATTTTGTGGGCAAAACGCAGCAGACTTTTACGCATAGCGATTGATGATAGGACCAGATTGATGGGCCAAAGGGCCTTTTTCATCTGAACCGATCGTGTGATTAAAGCATTCTAGGATGTCATCCTACATGAAGGGCGCAGGTACAAGTGCAAGTTTTTGTTGTTTTTTGTGGAAAAGTCTTGAATTTCAATTCAGTTTTTAATTTGGAAACTGGTCTCTTTATCTAAGAAGAAAGGAAAACTGGCCAGGCATCCAAATTAAAGTCTGGATTAAAGAGGTAACAATTGGGCTATCTGTGGGCTGTGTGAAGAACTTTGAGACATCCTGCACATCTGAAAGGCAACAACAACAACTTGTGTTTCTAGTGCCCCTCACACAAGGTAGAGTCCCAGAGCCTTTGACACTGGCGAAGCACAATGCCGATAAATGATAAAGGCTCCAGATAAATGTAAACTGTGGATGCTGCAAATTGTCGGTGTTTTCTTAAAGACAAAATAACTGCCCTGAAAGGTGAGGTGATTAAAACAGTGAATGGTATTTCTGCATCACAGGAGTCCAGGATAAGATGATGCATATTATACGCAGGTTAATAGAATCATAGAATGTTGTAGCACTGAAGGAAGCCAATCGGCCCAACACTGCCAGTGTCAGCTCTCTGAAAGCGTTCACCATTCAGTCCCACTCCCTTGCCCTTTCCATATAATCTTCAAGACATGGAGAGAGAAAATGTGACAAAGAGAGAGATTGAGAGAGAATGGAGAGCTAGAGGGGGAAAGAGAGAAAGAAAGAGAAAAAGAGAGGTGCAATATGTAAGAGAGACAGAGAGAGCAAGAGAGACAGGGAGAGAGATGAGAGAGAGGGATAAATGGAAAGAGAGAGCTAGGGGAAATAAGAGAGTGAGAGATGCAGGGAGATAGAGTGTGGTGGTGGAAGCGGGGTGGGGGTCGGTAAGTGAGAAAGAGGAGAAAGGCAAACAGTAAGAGAGAGGCAGAGAGAAAGAGATAGAGGGGGAAAGGGAGACAAAGAGAAGAGGGAGAGAGATGGAGCAAAACAGAGGGAGAGAAAGATAGAGAGAGAGAAAGGAGAGACAGACAGAGAAAGGGAGAGAGATTCAGTAAAGGAGAAAGATGGAGAGAAAGAAACACTGGAAGAAAAGGAAGGAGACACAGATCAAAACAGAAAGGAAAGACTTCCTTCAAGACTAGGCTTGAAGGAAAAAAGAAAGAATGAAAGAATAAAACTGTGGGAGAGAGAGAAAGGAAGGACGGACAGAACGAAGGAAGCAAGGATGGAAGGAGAAAGCAAAAAAAGAAAGAACGAAAGAAAGAAAAAAGAAAGAGTGAGAGTTAGGGAGGGAGGTAGCAAGAGAAAGAGAGAAAAAGGGGTCTGAAAGCAGCTTGCGGCCACAACCTCTAACACTATCATATCAAGTCCTGTCAAACAGGAGCCTCCCCCGCTGGGCCTACAATAACTTTGCTGCAAAGGATTTTAATTGCTGTCCCTCCTTTGTGCGTGGGGGGCATCGGAGGGTGAATAATCACAGTAATGGGAGCATTATGAGCTTCACCCATTGCAGACAGTCAGGGTCACGAGGTTGGACAATGCGAATATTCAGCTACTTAGCTCCCTTTGCAAGTTTCCCGCAAACATGTTTATCCAACAGCAATTAAGAGCTGCCCCATTGCAGCGCTGAATAGGTTTGATGCATGTATCTGGCCAAGAGGTTGACGTGGCGCTCAGTGGGAACAGCCTTTCTCTTGTGTGTTACGCAGTGGCGGAGGACGGTGGGGGGGTGGTGGTAAGGACGTGGGGAGAGGAGTGTCCCACAGACACAATGCTTCCCAGGGGTTTGTGTCTTCTCTTTGCCGCCCACCCCACCCCCACCCCCCATCAGCACAGTGGAGTGATGTTAAAGATCCCATGGCACTGTTGAAAAAAAGAAGGGAGTTTCTCACAGTGCCATGGGTGACAATCCCCCAGGTAAAATACTTCATGGCTGTTCATGGGACATTGCCTTGTGCAAATTGGCTGCTGTGTTTGCCTACAAAATATACAGCCACTACACTATACAGTATATCCTGTGAAGTGCTTTGAGACATGAAAAGTGCAACTGTAGGGATTATTATATTAGAATTATTATTAAGCTTCTTTATTAGGAGGGGATTAACTCATCGGTAATCACTTCGAATTAAGGTGTCTAATTTGTAATATTTCTTGAAATAGATATTTTCATAAGAAATATGCAATGATTGTGTTTATGCGCGTTTAAGCCTTCTTCTGTACTGTAAATTTCTATGGTTGTATGGTTACCATTCTGGTCAATTCACAGGAACTCGAGTTGATAATAATAATAATAATCCTTGCATTTGATAGGACCATATCACATCAAAATGTCTCAAAGCGCTTCCCAACATTTCTGTGAATGTTTTGTACACCCAATTTGTGCACAGCAACGTATCACAAACAACTATGAAGTGAATGACCAATTTTATTTGGAGGATTGTTGGCCTGGACAGTGGGAGAAACTCTCTTTTATTTTTGAATAGAGTCATGGGAGTTTTAACATCCCCTCGGCTTAACGTCTTGTCTGAGGGATAACACCTCTGAAAAATATCCTCCACTGCACTGAACCAGTCTTCAATCGGCATTTGTGGCAAAGCAATGCATGATTTAATAATCCTCTCCATTTCTTCCAACCTCCCCTTTAATTCTTCCAGTGACAATCGGTAACTAATGGCCCCTTGTCACCAACCAGCAAGAATAATCATTCAATATCTATGTTCCAGAACCTTTCAGAAGTTTTGAAGATCTCTATTAGATCCCCCCTTTTAACCTTCCCCTGTCCCAGTGGAAACATTCCTCAGCCGCGGAAGACACTACAAGCCTGTTATCGGTGTGTTAGATCTCAGGCTGGTGGTCACCTGGCTGAAAAATTCCAAGACAATGGGATGGAATTTTATGTTTGGAGACTGGGCAGAGACCACAAGCCTGTGTCCAAATCAGGGGCCACCGATATACAAGCATCCTGGGCACTGATAACATGGGTGTTTTAGCAACATAGGGGATGGGAGGCTGCAGGCTGCCCAAAGGATTTGCCTGTAGATAATAATAATGATAACATTAATAATCCTTGCATTCGATATATCACCTTATGACATCGTTGAGACTCCTCAAAGAGCTTCACAGAATATA
Organism: Callorhinchus milii; assembly: GCF_018977255.1. Taxonomy (NCBI): domain Eukaryota; kingdom Metazoa; phylum Chordata; class Chondrichthyes; order Chimaeriformes; family Callorhinchidae; genus Callorhinchus; species Callorhinchus milii. Next base: position 71,026,779 of record NW_024704742.1, read on the forward strand.
TTGTAAAGTGGATTGACTGTGTAATTGTGACCAAAACGCGGTAGCCAATGTGGATTAAGTGACCATATTTTTTATGAGGGTTTATTACCCCCGGAAAGCGATTTGCCAATTGACTAACAACCGGGTTCCTAATTATTGCTGGGTAAACATGGGTATGTGGAGTAAGGAAACTTGACTAAGATTTTGCCTCATATTTGTATACATTCATATTAGTTCTGCTGTCAGAAAGAAAGGAAAATGAAAAGAAGGAAGGAAGGAAGGAAAGAAGGAAGGAAGAAAGGAAGGAAGGAAAGATGGAAAGATGGAAAAAGAAAGAAAGGAAGGAAGGAATGAAGGAACAGCATAGGGAAAGCTTTATTCTTCATGTATCTGCAGTATCTGACCTGGGAATCTGGATGGGACAGTTTAGAGGGCAATATTCTCTGTTTCTAAGCTGTTCTGTAGTTGGGATGTCATTCTGATGTGAAAGGCGCTATTTAATTGTAATTTGTTGTTGTTGTTCTGTGAGTTTTGGATAAGACAGTGAATGTTGGAATAGAGCAGGGATTCTTTCTACTTGACTCATGCTAACCCTGTAAGCCAAAGTGCTAATGGTAGTCCTGGTCTTAGCTGGATAAGCAGTGGTAAGCTTGGGACATTTTATCTGGTTCAACCCCAGCAGTTATCTGACTGGACATTGTCAGACACCTGGCTGATCAAAAGAAACAGCGAGTGCTAGGTAGACAGTGCAGAGGGAACTTTACCCTGTCTCTAGCCTGGGACATCACTACGTGGGATAGCTGAACGGACAGTGTAGAGGGAGCTTTACCCTCTATCTCACCCTCCCACCTTCACACCCCTCGACCCCCAACCCCCAGCTCAGGTGCAAATCCTTGACTGTCCTGTGCCATTGGGACCCCCTCCCAATGTTTCAGTGCTCCAGGACTCTGCCATGGGTGAAGCGTGCTATATAAATACAAGTTGTTGTTGTTGAAAGATGCTATATAAATGCAATTTGTTGTTGTAGTGTGTAACCTGGGAGTGCTGGATGGACAGTTTAGAGGAAGCTTTACCCTGTATCTGTCTAACCCAGGTTATAATTGACCTGACCTGGGAGGGAACAAAGATGATCCATTTATTGAGCAACAGTATAGAACTCTGCTCACGTGTTTTATATTTGCCTGATTGTATTTGAACGGCTAAAGATTAACCTGAGATGTATTTTGAGGAGACGGGAAGCAAGGAATGTGAGACAAAGTGTATTCATTCCCCAAGCGAGCAGCATCTGTGGTGTGTGGAGTGTGTGAGGGCCCTATCTGATGAGCTGCGACCCTATCTGATGCACTTCAAAGCTAGATAGTCAGCAGCCTAATTGAAGATATCCTTTGAAATCCCTAATAGAAGTGTGCTGATAGGACCTGGCACAGCCCTGAAAATACGGAGCCACCTGCACTTCCCAATGCCTGAAGGCCTGGGACTGCAGAACCTTGTGACTGAGAGAAAACCGACAGACAAGCAACAAATTAATCTACCTAGAGTATTCTTAGAGGTCTCAATATCATAGAAGGTGGATGTTGTACCGAACGTCTCACCATCCGTGTCCATTATACAGAAAGACTCACCATCAGTGTACATTATAAAGAGAGTATCATCATCAGTAACAATTATATATAGAGTGGAGTCCCGTAGTGAAGCGGTTAGAGTGCTCGCTTAGCAAACGAGAGGATACGGGTTTGATTCCTGGGCAGGGCAAAACCAAATTTCCTTATTCCACAGGCATCTGTTTAGTAGCAACCTAGCTGTAAGTAGAAATCCGATTGTTAGTCGATTGGCAGACCGCTTTCCGGGGGTAATATTTTCTTCCCCCCAAAAATAATAATAATTTAGTCACTCAATACAACTGTTTGTGGGATACTGCTGTGCGCAATTGGCTGCCGCGTTCCGTCCACAAAATATACAGTTAATTCACTTTACAGCATATTCTGTGAAGCGCTTTGAGACGTCTCAACAACGTGATAAGCTGCTGTATCAAATGCAAGGATTATTATTATTGTTAGAGACTCACTATTACTGTTCCTCACATTGAGTTTCACCATTAGTGTCCCTTAGATACTGATGTATCTGTGCCCCTGAGGGTGTGTAAGCATGAATCTCTATGAAGAACCACAGATGTGTACAACACATTACGGAAGTCATTCAGCCCATTTCTTTGTGTCAGTATTTGCTATTCACCCTAATTGCAATTCCCTGTACCCTCTAATATCCTTCCTCTGCAGGTGCCTGTCAAATTCTTTTTCAAATGCTCCAGTGGCTAGAGAGGTTAGGACCCTTCCCATTGAGAGCCCACAAAATACACAGTCACTACACTTTACAGTATATTCTGTGAAGCACTTTGAGACGTCTCAACGATGTGATAAAGTGCTATGTCAAATGGAAGGATTATTATTATCTGTGCTCATGCATCTGAGTGAGCTTGTATCTGTGTGTATGCAACAACAAATTGCATTTGTGTATCTGTGTGTGAGTCCAAGTGTGAACATGTGTCTGTGTGATGCGTGCGTCCGAGTGTGAGCGATCACTTTTGTGCACCTCGGTGGGTGCCTTAAAGAACACACAGGCACAAAGATTAAAGGTGCTGCCTGCATGCTGAGGGAAGATGAAAAGACACAAAGAGGCTGAGGTTTCCGACAGAAGCACCTATGATTGACGAACCGAGGATATGGGATCCTTTCATCTGTCTTCAAAGATGCGTCATGTGCAGAGAGCGAAAAGGGGGGAAGAAACCTGTTTAGACAGCAATAAGACAGCAAACCTTCAAAGCCATTGTTATCGGCAACCACTCGTTACACAGTATTTAGATATTTATGTTGAGTAATTTTGTCATTTTTTTTTCCCCGCTTTTCAGCTGGTCCTTTGATCCGCAGTTGCACTGATCAGAGTTGAGGCAGTAAATGGCTAGAGATTAGCTGCACGAGAGCTATTAGTGAACGTGTACACAGCGTCAACTGTACAGCAATAATCCTGTCATAATAATAATCCTTGCAATTGATATAGTGCCTTTAACGTCGTTGAGACGTCTCAAAATGCTTCACAAAATATACTGTAAAGTGAATTGACTGTGTATTTTGTGGGCAAAACGCAGCAGCCAATTGGCACAGCAGTGTCCCACAAACAGTTGAGGATTGAGTGAACAAGTATTTCTTTAAGGGATTATCACCCCCGGAAAGCGATCTGCCAATCGACTGACAATCGAGTTCCTACTTACTCCTCGGTAAACAGAGACGTGTGAAGTAAGGAAACTTGCCTAAGATTTCGCACTGCTCGGGAATCGAACCTGGGTCCTCTGGCTTGCGAGGCGAGTGCTCTAACCAATACACTACAGGACTCCATAATTTAATTTGATACAACACCACCAAAATTACATTAGTGTAGCACCTTTCACGTTGGGAGGACATCCCAAGGCACTGGAGAGTCAGTGTTTTGGACCCGAGTTGGGGGTCGGGATCAGGGAGGGTGGAGGGCAGGGGGGGAAGCAGGGTGTTCGAAAGCATGGTCGAAGAGGAGGGTCTTGAGATGGGTCTTGAAGGAGTCAAGGGACGGGGTGAAGCGGAGGGACTGCGGGATGGAGTTCCAGAGGGTGGGAAAGGGAAGGCAGGGGATTTGAAGCAGGCTGGAGCCCGCTGAGTGGAGGGAGTGTGTAGGATGGTAGGATGTTAGGAGGTCGCAGAAGTAGGGAGGAGCAAGACCATGGAGGGCTTTGAAGGTGAGGACCAGGATCTTTCAGCGGCATGAGGTGTGAACAGTGGCAGAGCCGGGAAATGTTGCGGAGGTGAGGGAAGGCAGAGCGGGTCATGGCATGGATGTGGGGTAGAAAGGATAGTTGAGGGTCAAACAAGACCCCAAGGTTCCGGATTGGCTTAGTGAGGTAGAGTGTGCAACCATGGATGGTGATGCTGTCAGCACCTGAGGTGAGGAGGCGCTAATGGGAGCCAGTCAGGAGGCCCTCGGTCTGTTGACATTCAACAGAAGAAAGTTCATTCTCATCCAGGACTTGATGTCTGACAGACATTCTGTCAGGACAGCAGTGGTCCTGGAGTCAAGGGTGGAGGCAGAGAGATAGAGTTGGATGTCATCCGCATATATGTGGAAGTTGACCCCATGTCTGCGGATGATGTCACCAAGAGGGAGCAGATAGATATTGAGGAGGGTACCAAGGACAGATCCCTGAGGAATGCTGTACGAGACGGTGCGGGGGCTAGAGGAGAAACTGTTTGTGGAGATGAAGTGGAGGCAGTGTGAGTGGTATGATTTGAACCAGTCAAGGACAGAGCCGTGATGGTTGCGGTGAGAGAGGTGGTGGGTGAGGATTGAGTGGTTGATGGTATCGAGGGCAGCAGAGAGGTCAAGGAGGACGAGGAGGCAGAGGGAGCCCTGATCACAGATGGACAGAATGTCATTTGTCACTTTGTCCGAGGCTGTTCCTGTGCTGTGGGCGGCATGGAAACCCGATTGGAGGGGTTCGTGAAGGGAGTGGCAGGAGAGGAAGGAGTGAAGCTGGGAAGCAACAACTCATTCCAGGACCTTGGAGAGGAAAGGGAGATACAGTGCCTATAACCTCAAAACCTCTCAAAGTGCTTCACAGAGAATTGGCATCAAGTGTAATTTTTCTGACAGAAACATAGAAATCTGCAGTGCAGAAAGAGGCCATCTGATTCAAGTCTGCATCAGCTTTCAGAGCAAGGTGTTCATTCAATCCCACCGCCCTGCCTTATCCCCGTACACCTTCAAGCTTCTATCTTTCACATACCAGTTTACTGTGCTTCCCTCTTAAAGCTCACAATAATAATAATAATAATAATCCTTGCATTTGATATAGCGCTTTTCACGTCAGGAGGACGTCCCAAAGCGCTTCACAGAACACACTGTAAAGTGAATTGACTGTATATTTGTGGGCGAACGCGGCAGCCAATTGCGCACAGCAATGTCCCACAAACAGTCGTAGATTGAAAATGACCAATTTAATTATTGTTTTTGGTTTTTTGGAGGGATTATTATTAGGCGTGTAGAGTAAGGAAACTTGCCCAAGGTTTCGCCCTGCCTGGAATGGACTCTGCCTCTACCACCTTATTTGATAGGGCATTCCTCGTCCCGACAAAGCTCTGTGTGAAACAAAAATCCCCTTTCGCTCTTCTTGTGAGTAATTGTGCCCTCTAGTCACTGACTCTCCAACCACTGGAAATAGCTTCTCCCAATTTAAGCTATTAGGAGGGGTAAAACCCCTCATTATTTTGTACGGTATCATTTTGACAGCCACATCGAATCTTTGAGGTCCACCTGAACAGATACAACAACAACAAGATTCCATTTATAGAGCGCCTTCACGTCGGGAGGATGTCCCAAGGCGCTGTACAGTTGGGTCGGGACCCAAGCAGGGGGGAAATGGTCAGGGTGAGGGGAGGGAAGGGAGGGAGCGAGGAGGGGGTAGAGAGTCGAGAGGGGAGCTGAAGGCTCGGTCAAAGAGAAAGGTCTTGAGACCGGCCTTGAAGGAGGAAAGGGAGGAAGCGGCGAAGGCACTGGGGGATGGAGTTCCAGAGCCTCAGGGCTGAGAGGCTGAAGGCCCGGCCACCGATGGTAGGGTGGTTGGGAGGGGAATGTGGAGCAGACTGGAGCCAGAGGAACGGAAGGTACGGGCAGGTAGGTAGGGGGATAGTAGGTCAGAGAGGTAGGAGGGAGCAAGGCTGTGAATGGCCTTGTAGGTGAGGATGAGGATCTTGAATTCGATCCTCTGGGGGATGGGGAGCCAGTGGAGGCGAGCGAGGGTGGGAGTGATGTGGTCGCGAAGCCTGGTGCGGGACAGTACACGAGCTGCAGAGTTCTGAATGACCTGCAGCTTGTGGAGGGAGGTGGCGGGAAGGCCGGCGAGGAGAGAGTTCCCATAGTCCAGCCTTGAGGTGATAAAAGTGTGGACCAGAGTTTCAGCACCGTGAGGGGTGAGGTAGTGCCGTAGTCTGGCGATATTCCGGAGGTGATGGAAGGCGGTGCCAGTTGTGGCGCGGATATGAGGGAGAAAGGACAGCTCAGGGTCGAACAGAACACCGAGGTTCCTGATGGCTTTGAGAGGTGGAGAGTGCAGCCTTGGATGCTGATGCTGTCAGCGCCTGAGGTGCGGAGGCGCTGACGTGAGCCAATCAGGAGGGCCTCAGTTTTATGCACGTTGAGCTGAAGAAAGTTGTCTCTCGTCCAGGACTCGATGTCGGACAGGCAGCTGTCAGGACATCGGTGGTCGTGGAGTTGAGGGTAGAGGAGGAAAGGTAGAGTTGGGTGTCATCCGCATACATGTGGAAGTTAACCCCATGTCTGCGGATGATGTCACCAAGGGGGAGCATATAGAGGGTGAAGAGGAGGGGACCGAGGACAGAGGCCTGAGGGACACCGCACGAGACAGTGCGGGGTGGAGGAAAAGCCATTCGTGGTAACAAAGTGAAGACGGTGGGAGAGGTACGACCTAAACCACTCAAGGACAGGGCCTTGAAGGTTGAGGTGGGAGGACAAGCGGTGGAGGAGGATAGCATGGTCGACCGTATCGAATGCTGCCGATAGGTCGAGGAGGACGAGGAGGCAGAGGGAGCCCTGGTCACAGATGGTCAGGATGTCATTGGTGACCTTGACCAGGGCAGTTTCTGTGCTATGGGCAGCACGGAAACCCGACTGAAGGGGTTCGAATAATGAATGGGTGGAGAGGAAAGAGCGCAGCTGGGAGGCGACAACTCGTTCCAGGACCTTGGACAGGAAGGGGAGGTTGGAGATGGGCCGGTAGCTTGATAGCTGCGACGCATCAAGGGAGGGTTTTTTCAAGGTGGGAGTGATGGTGGCAGTTTTTAAGGGAATGGGAACAGAGCCAGAGGAGAGGGACAGGTTGACGATGTCTGTGATATGTGGGGCAAGGAGGTGGAGCTGGGAGATAAGGAGTGGAGTGGGGATGGGGTCAAGGGAGCAGGTGGTGGGTTTCAGGGATAGGATGAGTTTGGTGACAGAGGGTGGGGAAACGGGTACGAAGTGTGTAGGGGAGGATGGGTAGGAGTCGGAGTGTGGGAGGGAGGGGGTGGGGGGTGGTGGATGTTGGAGGGGAAGTGACCGCGGAGCGAATTCCCTTGATTTTGGATTCAAGGAAATCCAGCATCTCCTCGCAGTGAAGGTTGGAGGAGATGACCTGCGCGGGGTGGTGGGGGGGACGGAGGAGTCGGGATGTGGTAGAAAACAGTAGCCTGGGGTTGTTCTTCGCCTCCAGGATTATCCTGGAGTAGAAGGACGACTTGGCCGAGGCTAGAGTGGAGCGGTAGATTTTGAGGAGGTCCAGCCAGATTTGTCGGTGGACCGTTAGGCCAGATTTGACGCAGGTGCGTTCAGCGGCCCACACCTGGCTTTTCAGTGAGCGGAGGTGGGTGGTGAACCAAGGGGAGGAGCGAGAGTAGGAGACAGTACGGGAGGTGATGGGGGCAAGAGTATCGAGTGTGGAGGAGAGGGTGTTGTGGAGGAGGGTGAGAGGAGAGGAGGGGTCAGTGAGGGTTGAAGGCCAGAGGGAGAGGAGTTCAGAGGACTCCAAGGCAGCGGTTAGGGATTGTGGGGGTAACTTCTTCCAGGGGCAGTAGAAGATGGTGGTGGGTCTGGTGGAGGTGGGGAGGGGGGTGGAGGTGGTGAAGGCGATGAAGTGGTGGTCGGAGACGGCCTTGTCGGTGATAGTGACATCCAAGACACTGAGGCCTTGTTTCAGAGGGAGCGGACGTTTTGTAGTCCGATGTGGAGGGAGTGGTTGACAGAAGGGTGTGTGGGAGGGGGGTCCAGGTTGTGAAGTAGGGGTGGGGGAATGGGGATAAGGGAGGAGAGGTTGGGTCCCCGGGTCTGTGTCCGGGTTGGCTGGCGAGTGTGGTGGGGAATGGGGCAGTCGGTGTGACTGCTGCTGGACAGCCAACGCCGATGCCACAGTGAGCGCGGCGGAGGATTCCCAGGCTGGACAGAGGGAGGTTGTGGGAGGGTCAAGTGGGGATAGAAGGCGAGAGGGACGGAGAGAGAGGAGGACAGAGCGGGAGAGATGCAGAGGGGGGAGGGTTTGGGGGTAGAGAGGAGGGAGGGGGTGAGGGTCAAAGCGGCAGCCATAGTGCGCACGCGGGGACCGGGAGCGAGCGGTCAGGTAGACAGATAGACAGGAGCTGAGTTTTAACGGCTGATCTGAAGGACAGCACCTTTGTCACTGCAATGCTGCTCCAGTCAGCACTGCACTGGTGAATGTCAGTCTGGATAGTGGGGCTCCAATCCATAATCTTCTGACTCACAGGCAAGAAAGCAACCGACAGAGTGGAGCACAGGAAATATGAATGAACTTGTAACCAGAACAATCTGTATCAAAAGCACGCAATAAAAAAAGTGCAGTTAGATTCTGTTCAGCAACAAAAACAACTTAAGTAGCGCCTTCACACAAGGCAGCGTCTCAGAGCATACCATGGTACACAGGGTAGTGTTTCAGAGTGGTTATTATATACAGTTAGATTTGCTACAATACCTAGATTAGAAAGTTGAAATGTCTCAAAGTGGTGTCAAGGAATTGCTTTCAAGAGTAGTGACTGTGTATTGTGGGCAGCCAATTTGCACAGAGCAGGGTCCCACAAACAGCCATGAGGAGTCCTGTAGCTCAGTGGTTAGAGCACTCGCTTTGCAAGTGAGAGACCTGAGTTCAATTCCAGGCAGGGCGAAACCTTGGGCAAGTTTCCTTACTCCACACGCCTAATAATAATCCCTCCAAAACCAAAAACAATAATTAATTGGTCATTTTCAATCTACGACTGTTTGTGGGACATTGCTGTGCGCAATTGGCTGCCGCGTTCGCCCACAAATATACAGTCAATTCACTTTGCAGTATGTTCTGTGAAGCGCTTTGGGACGTCCTCCCGACGTGAAAAGCGCTATATCAAATGCAAGGATTATTATTATTATTATTATTATGAAGTGGGTGACTATACTATCTGGAGGATTGTCGGACAGGATAAAATAATAATAATAATAATCCTTGCATTTGATATAGCGCTTTTCACATCTTCTCGACATCTCAAAGCGCTTCACAGAATAGACTGTAAAGTGAATTGACTGTATAGTTGTGGGCGAAACACAGCAGCCAATTGCGCACAGCAGTGAGTGTCCCACAAACAGTCGTGGATTGAAAATGACCAATTTATTGTTGCTTTTTTTGAAGGGATTATTATTAGTCGTGTGGAGTAAGGAAACTTGCCCAAGGTTTCACCCTGCCTGGAATTGAACCAAGGCGAGTGCTCTAATCACTGAGCTACAGGACTCCACGGGAGAATACCAGGGAGAAACTACCTTCTTTTTTCCGATAGTGTTGCGGGACCTTTAACATTGACCTGAACAGTAACAAACAGGACCCCAGTTTCAGCATCTTAACAATAACAATTTACACTTGTACAGTGCCTTTCACATTGGGAGGTCGTTCAAAGTGTTTCGCATGGATCATCTGAATGTTAGATTCACCTACAATGCTGAACTCCCTCCAGTGTCAGTCTGGACATTGATAATAATAATTCTTGCATTTGTTTTAGCATCTTATCATATTGTTGAGACATCTCAAAGGGCTTCACAGTATATATTGTAAAGTGGAGTGACTATGTATTCTGTGGGCAAAGCACGGCAGCCAATTGCGCACAGCAGTGTCCCACAGTCGTGGATTGAGTGACCACATTTTTTTAAAGGAATTATTACCCCCAGAAAGGGATCTGCCAATTGACTATCAACCATATTCCAACTTACTGCTAGGTAAACAGAGGAGTGTGGATTAAGGAAACTTGCCTAAGGTTTCTCCCTGCCCGGGGAATTAAACTTGGGTCCTCTTCACGCTACAGTACTCCAACGTCATAGGGATCAAACCCATAATCTTCTGACCCAGAGTAGTATTATACAATAAACACAGAATGTTTCAAAGTCAGAACAAGGATTCACCACCTAATGAAAAATAATTGTGTAAAGAAAATCCAACATCGAACAGTTGCACCTACCCCACCAACATGTTCAGTGATTCCTTATTCTCTTGTAATGACTGATCTGGATTTTCCCACTAGGTGGTGGTATAACCATATGTGATGGAATTGAACAGAACTGTCAAAGATCTTCTCAATTTTTGTACCCGTCAATGCCTCCAGATAAGAGTAAGAGCTCATTTGAAACTCAGAGACTTGTCAACCCATCAGGCTAACAGGCAACTCACTATCTTATACTTGTCCCCACTGGTTACAACAGGCTCCCCAGGGATAGTTGGCTGCAGAGTTCTAGATTACCCGGAACTTCCGTATAGACGGTGGAACTATAGAGACTGACCGGAGTGCATTTTGAAAGTCTAGTCGGGGAGGGCGGGGGTGTAACAAAGGGGTATTTGAGAGTTTTGGTGGCATTCGGTGTGAGATAGGGGAGCAGATGATGTGGCAAAACATCAACTTGCATTTACGTAGCATCCTTTACGCGGGGTAATGTCTCAGAGCACTTGTTTTGATACCGAGATAGAAAGGGAGGAGGTGACTGAAGGCACGGTCAAAGTCTTCAGGTGTGATTTGAAAAAGGGGCCAAAGGGGGGCAAGACGGAGGGACTAAGGCAAGGTGTTCCAGAGATGAAGGAAGGAAAGAAAGACAAGCAGGCAAACTGGTGCTGTCTACACAAGTTCATTTTTCGTTCATTAAATGTTGCATTGTGGGGGCTAGTATACCATGTTATCCACACCCCACCCTCCCCATCCCAAATTGCTGGTGAATTTGCTCCAGTCTCTTCACTAGAATTTCTTTACACACAGGAGGAATGTACAGCTGGAACAAAATTATAGGAAGCACAGAAGGCAGGGAGTGATTTAAAAAAGATTGATCTGTAATAGGAAGATGATAGGGTTCGCGCAGCCACCGATGGTGGAGCGGATGGGACAAGGGATGAGCAGGAGGCCAGTGCCAGCTGAGCAGAGGCAGCGGATAGTGGAGTGGGGAGAAATGCAACAGTTTGTTAGTCCATACTAAGGTCTCCACTAACAGGCATGAAGTGAATGACCGATTTATCTGTTGGATTGTTAGCCAGGACACTGGGAGAGGCCCCCTGCATTCTTTTCCAATAGTGTTGTAGGATCTTTGACGTCCACCTGAACAGGCAGATATGACATTACAGGCAGATATACATAATTAACATGCATCTTCAAAAAGATTGAAGTTGGTTAGCACCTCATTCAAGTGTTGTTTAGTAATCCAACTCCATGGCTAAATTGGGGCTTTCTTCACTGGAGCAGAGATGGCGATAACAGGGTAAATAGGGGAATAACTGTTCCCTTTAGTTGGGAAAGTAGTGACAACAGGACATAGTCCCTGGATTGCTTCACTAAGAGGGTTGTGAACCATAAGAGGCTCTTGGGGTTTGGTTTCAAAGAGGACCTGGATGAGAACCTGAACAGTGAAATGATTAAGGGATGTGGAATAGAAAAAAGTGGTGAAAATTTCTGTTGTTTATAATAATCCTTGCATTTGATATAATAATAATAATCCTTGCATTTGATATAGCGCTTTTCACGTCGGGAGGACATCCCAAAGCGCTTCACAGAACACACTGTAAAGTGAATTGACTGTATATTTGTGGGCGAACGCGGCAGCCAATTGCGCACAGCAATGTCCCACAAACAGTCGTAGATTGAAAATGACCAATTTATTATTGTTTTTGGTTTTGGAGGGATTATTATTAGGCTCTGTGTGGAGTAAGGAAACTTGCCCAAGGTTTTGCCCTCTGCCTGGCATTGAACTCAGGTCTCTCACTTGCAAAGCGAGTGCTCTAACCACTGAGCTACAGGACTCCACAGTATATGCTTTTGAAGGTCAAGTAATAATTTTCAGAATGATAGATACCCTGTATGAGACGGGTATATATAGCACCTTATCATGTCTGCGCGACGTCTCAAAGTGCTTCACAGAATACACTGTAAAGTGAATTGAATTGAAGTGAACTTTGTGGGCAAAAGGCTGCAGCCAATTGCGCACAGCAGCGTCCCACAAACAGTCATGGATTGAGTGACCAAATTATTATTATTTTTTCGGCCATACACAGCACTGGCCATATTGTCTGGGTTGGGGGGGGGGGGAAGACAGAGACGGTGCAGTAGATTTATCTATCTTTCCTTGACAACAGACAAACACACTAACAGAGTTATCAGCACTGGCCAAGGCCCTTTGAACATCAGCCGGGATTTAGAGTGCTATTGTTGTGTGTTTGGTTGTTAAAGGCTCTTGAGACACTGCCCTGCATGAAGGGTGCTATATAAATGTAAGCTGTCATTATTATTAGTTACACAGAATCACTTTCAAACTTCTTCACTGCTTTGCTCCTTCCTACCTCTGTGACCTGCTAACACCATACTGACCTGTCCACTCAGCAGACTCTGGCCTGTTCCATGTCACCTGCCCAGCCCACCCCACTATCGGCGGTCTGACCTTCAGGCTCTCTGTCCATATCCTTTGGAACTCCATGCCAGTCCCTCCGCCTCGCCCCCTCCCTTGCTTCCTTCAATGCCATCTCAAGACCCTCCTCTTCGACCATATGTTCGGTCACCCTATTCCCACCTTACCTGCCCTCTACCTCTCCTGATCCCAACTCCCAGCTTGGTGCAAATCCTTGACTGTCCAGCACCTTGGATGTCCTTCCGATGTGAAAGGCACTATACAAATGTAATTTGTTGTTGTTATTGCACATACATATGGGTGACAATTATGTGTCAGCTTGGCTGTTAGCACTCTCGTGTGTGAGAAGGTTGTGGGTTTAAAGTCTCTGTATCAGGACTTGAGCTCACAGTCCAGGGCCACACTCGTGGGTGTTCTGAGAGAGAGTGCTGCATTGTTGGGCGAGTCCTTCAGACCAGGCATCAAATCAAAATGCTAACCTTGTTTGTGCAAAACAAAACTCAACAGTAATTATGTATAAAGAGTTTTGACAACATTGATGTAGAAAAAAGTTTTCATTGTTTTTATTATACAGTAGAAACCATTATATTCACAATTTGATTATCAGAGCTCCAACACAGAAGTGAACGGGACATGTGATCCTGGCACGTGCACAGGGTTACAGGGTTTTGATATATCCTTTAACATGACTGTAAACAGACTGTTTATATTCACTGATCTGTTAGGGATAGGTTAGAGACTTGTAGAGCCATAGAGAAGGACTAGCACATTGTGGGTGCACTTCACTGTCCTTGTCAAGAATCAAACCTGACATGGGTGGGGAGGTGAAATCATACTGAAATCTTTAGGATGTCCTTTCAAAGATCTTTGCAACCAGTGGATTCATCTCAAGTAAAGACTTTTCGCCTTTCAGAACACTTAATTCGTTCAGGGAGGATGTTCTGTAAACCTTGAAATGAAAAGTTGAGAGTGGGTTTATAGAGCACGCAAAATTGCAGACACATGAGCGTGGAATAAAATAAAAAGTTATATCGAGTGCAAGACAGATTAAAAATGTCCCCTGTATTATTTTCCTCCATCTCAAACAAACTTTGAGATGTCTCATGCAAGTATTTTTATTATTATTCATAAACTGTTTATAGACTTTTTCGGAGCGGCTTTGGATGCCAGATACTTTGCCATCCATCTCAGTTGCTACACTCGCAGTCTCTTTTGCTTTCCCCGTGACCTCTTTTGCCATTTCTTTTCCAAGTCCTTGAAGGCAAACAGCCTTTGAATGGGAAAAAGTTTTGCGGGGGTTTACATTTTTTTTTCGAATTAGACTCCTGCCCAAAGCAATTTGAAAAATGATATCATTTTTAATATACAATGTGTTAGTCGATTGGTGATAATAATTATTTTGTTAAACAATCCAATAACTGTCGCCCACAACTCCACCCAAACCCACCCAATCTGACCACTTGGCTCAGTGCCCAGACTGGGGCACCTTCCCCCAGCCCTCCCGGCCACGGCGGCGACGTGATGACGCAGCGCGCACGAATTGACGCCGACAAGATGGCGAACGCTATGCGGCTCCGCAATCAGCTGCAGTCGGTGTACAAACTGGACCCGCTGCGCAACGAGGTGAGCACGAGTCACCGGGAAGGAGGGACGCGGGCAATGGGGAGGGGGGTGAAGAGGATGTGGTGGCGAGGGGGCTGGAGCCGCGGCCGGTTGGGGAAACTCGCGGTGTCGATGTGACTGACTTACGCCGCTGGTTGGCGACCGGCCATCTTCTCTCTTACCTGTACGGCACTGGGAGTGCGCACTTGCACGCTTCGCGGATACGCATGCGCGGACTTGAGTGGCTGTATGGCACTGAGCATGCGTAGAAGTGTGCCCACGACAATCGGCATAAGCCGTGGTTGGGGCGCCTGATTGGTACTGGGCATGCGCAGAGAGGACTGCACGGCATTTAACTTGTGAGGCGGCAGACAAACCTGTCCATCTGTCTGTCAGGAGGTGTCAGTGATAATAATACTTAGCATTTAGTATAGCATCTTATCAGGTTTTTGAGATGGCATAAAGCGTTTCACATGATGTACAAATGAGCAAAGAGCCTGAGGAGGGAACTGAGTGAGGTGGAACAGAGTGAGAATTCTGTTAAGGAATTTGGTGAGAGTGGGAATTAGGTGCAGAGGGGGAAAGAGGTGCATAATTATAAAGTATATAAGGTATGTTATAATAACATAAAACATGTCTGGGAATATGGCGGGGCAGCTGAAACAGGTTGCATGCACGATGTGTGCTATGTGGAAACTCCAGGATGCTTTGTGTGCCCTGGACAGACATATGCAGGAAGTGCCTCCGGCTGCTCGAGCTTGATTGAATGTGTCAGGAGGTGGTCACCCCACAGCCACAGAAGGCATGGTAGGAAGAGGGGACGGGCAGTGCAGAAATCCCCTGAGAGTGTGGCACTCACAAACCGGTTCTCTGCACTGAATACCAGTCGGGGTGATGACACCTCTTGGGAGGGGAGTCAGAAGCAAATGGATGCACAGGGGGACACAGGAAAGAGTGTCAGTGCAAATTGTCATTGGGGACACAATGGTGAAAGGAGTAGACAGGCAGTTCACAACCAAAATGTGACTCTCGCATGATATGTTGCCTCCCTGGTGCCAGGGTTGAAGACATCACAGAATGGGTGCAAAACACTCTACAGGGGGAAGGGGAACATCGAGAAGTTGTGGTCCATGTTGGGATCCATGATGTAGGGAAAAAAAGGGCTGATTTCCTAAAGGGAGAGTGTCAGAAGTTAGGGAAAAGGCTGAAGAGTAGGACCTCAAAGGTGGTGATCTCTGTATTACCCCCAGTGCCTTGTACAAGTGAGTATCAAAACAGCAGGATGAAACACATGAATGCATGGCTGGAGAATTGGTACGTAAAGTAGGGCTTCAGGTTCCTGGGTCATTGGGACCAGTTCTGGGCAGATGGGACCTGTACCTGATGCACCTGAATAGGGCTGAGACCAATGTCATCACAGGGAGGTTAACCAGTTCTGTGGGGAAGGGTTTAAACTAATTTTGAAGGGGGGAAGGGAATCAGGATGCAGCATTAGAGAGGACAAACAAGTTCCATAGAGGGCTGGGAGAGACGAATAGCAATGTAATAAGGAGTAATCCAGAAAAAGGAGGGATTAGACAGGGGAGAAATGCAGAACAGACTAAGTCGGTCTTGGAGTGCATGTGCATAAATGCACGGAGTGTGATAAATAGATTGGTGAGCTGCAAACTCAAGTTGCCACGTGGGGTTATGATGCAGTTGCAATAACAGAGACCTGGCTCAAACAAGGGCAGGAATGGGAACTGAATATTTCTGGCTACAGTGTATTCAGGAGGGATAGGGAAGGAAAAAAAAAGGAGGGGGGTTGGCAATATTGATTAAAGACACAATTACGGCCCTGGAAAGGCACGAAACAGAATCTGTTTGGTTAGAGCTAAGGAGCAGAAAAGAAGCTGTTACTCAGTTAGGTGTATACTATAGCCCACAAAATAGTGGGGAGGAGATAGACAAGCAGATCTGCAAGCAGATTTCAGAAAGATGCAAAATCAATAGGGTAGCGATAATGGGGGACAATTATCCTAACAGACTGGCAAAATAACAATGTGAGGGGGAAGGATTCCTGAAATTTGTGCAGGATAACTTTCTGGACCAGTATGTTTCCAGCCCAACGAGGAAGGAGGCAGTGCTGGATCTAATTCTGGGGAGTGAAATGGGGTAAGTGGAGCAGGTTTCATTAGGAGAGCATCTGGACAACAGTGATCACATCATCATTAGGTTTAGAGTACTTATGGAAAGGGACAAGGAACTATCAAAGGTGAAGATATTTAACTGGAGGAGGGCTAATTTCAGTGAGGGACCAAGCCAAGGTGGACTGGAAAGAAAACTTGGTAGGTAAAACAACTAACGAGCGATGGCAAGCCTTCAAGGAGGAGCTAGTTCGGAGACACAACAAATGCATTCCCACAAAGGGGAAAGGTAGGGCATCCAAAAATCCCTGGATAAATAAGGAATTGGGATTAAAATAAATCAGAAAAAGGAGGCTTATGATAAATGTCAGGTCCAAAATACAGAAGATAATCAAATAGAATATAGAAAGTTCAGAGGAGAACTGAAAAAGGAAATAAGAGGGGCAAAGATATTGTATGAGAAAAGATTAGCAGGTAACATAAAAGGGAACCCTAAGGTATTTTATAAGTGTATCAAGAATAAAAACTTAGTCAAAGGTAGGGGTGGGTCCAATTAGGGACCAAAGAGGAAACCTTCTCGTGGAGGCAGAGGGCATGGCTGACGTACTGAATGAGTCTTTGCATCTGTCTTCACAAAAGAGGATGCAGCCAATGCTACAGTATTGGAGGAGAGGGTAGAGAAATTGTATAAAATGAGAATAAACGGAGAGGAGGTACTGTAATAATAATTCTTGCATTTGATATAGCGCTTTTCACATCTTCTCGATGTCTCAAAGTGCTTCACAGAATAGACTGTAAAGTGAATTGACTGTGTATTTGTGGACGAAACGCGGCAGCCAATTGCGCACAGCAATGTCCCACAAACAGTCATGGATTGAAAATGACCAATTTATTATTGTTTTGTTTTGGAGGGATTATTATAAGTCGTGTGGGTTAGGAAACTTGCCCAAGGTTTCACCCTGCCTGGAATTCAACCCAGGTGTCTCGCTTGCAAGGCGAGTGCTCTAACCACTGAGCTACAGGACTCCAATAGTAGAAGGATTGTCAGTATTTAAGGTAGATAAGTCACCCAGTCCGGACGGGATGCATCCTAGGTTACTGAGGGAAGGGTGGAAATAATGGAAGCTCTGACCACAATCGTTCAACCCTCCTTGGACACCGGGATGGTGCCAGAGGACTGGAGGGTTGCAAATGTTACTCCCCTGTACAAAAAGAGGTAGAAGAATAAACCCAGGAACTACAGGTCAGTCAGCCTAACATCAGTAGGGGGGAAACTTCTAATAATAATAATAATAACTTCTAGACTATAAACCGGGACAAAATACATTTTCACTTAGAAAAACATGAGTTAATAAAGGACAGCCAACATGGATTTGTTAAAGGCAAATCGTGTCTTAACAAACCTGATAAGAGTTTTTTGATGAAGTAACGGAGAGGGTGGATGAAGGTAGTGCAGTTGATGTCATTTATATGGATTTTCAAAAGACATTTGATAAAGTGCCACATAAGAGACTTAAACAAAATAGAAGCCCAGGGTATTAAAGGGACAGTGGCAGCGGATACAGAACTGGCTGTGAGACAGAAAGCAGAGTGGTGGTGAATGGTTGTTTTTCACTGCAGGAAGTGTGCAGTGGTGTCCCCCCAGGGGTCAGTATTGGGAATACTGCTGTTTTTAATCTATGTAAATGACCTGGACTTGGGTGTAGGGAGTACAATTTCCAAGTTTGCCGATGATACTAAGCTAGGAGAAGTAGCAAACAGTGAGGAGGATAGTAGCAGACTGCAGGAGGACATAGACAGACTGGTAAAATGGGCAGAGACGTGGCAGATGAAGTTTAATGTGGAGAAATGCGAAGTGATGCATTTTGAGAGGAAGAATGAGGAGAGGCAATATAAGCTGATGGTACAATCTTAAAGGGGGTGAAGGAACGGAGAGACCTGGGGGTTCATATCAGTAAATCTTTGAAGGTGGCAGGACAGGGAGATAAAGCTGTTAAAAAAGCATACGGGACACTAAGCTTTATAAATAGGGGCAGAGAATACAAAAGTCAGGAAGTTATGATGAACCTTTATATAAAACACTGGTTAGGCCTCAGCGAGAGACTGTGTTCAGTTCTGAGCACTACACTTTAGGAAGGATGTCAGGGCATTGGAGAGGGTGCAAAGGAGATTTTCCAGGATGGTACCAGGAATGAGGGACTTCAGTTATCAGGAGAGGTGAGAGAAGCTGGGATTATTATTTGTTATTTTTGCGTAATGACCTTAGGTTTAGGCCCTGTAGGTATTCAACTCGCTGACCAATGGTGATAGTTTACCTTATCGAGCCCTGCTGTTTATTTCTCCCTCCCTCACCAATAATGCAGCAATCTCCCAATGTTCAGTCATATGACTCACTGGTGTGTGCTTTACCGTTGCAGGAAGAAGTGAAAGTGAAGATCAAAGATCTGAACGAACATATCGTCTGCTACCTGTGTGCTGGCTACTTCATTGACGCCACCACCATCACTGAGTGTTTACACACATGTAGGTTCCAGCAGCTTTTTAACCTTTGTAAAAGAGATGACTGAGGAATAGACCATTCGACCAACAAAGCTCTTTCCCACTAGTTCATTAATTGGAACCAGCCTTTTGGTAACTCAGCCTTGCAATGCATCCTCTGCCCTACCACCATCTTTCCGATTCTATGCCCTTGATCTCAGGAACTCACTCCCTCGACCCGTCCATTTCAGCCCCACCCGCCCCGTCTTTAAGTCCACCTTAAAAACTACCCCTTTGATTCTGCCGATGGTCACTTCCCCCCCCTCTCCCTCTCTCCTCCTGCCTACTTGGCCTCTGTCTTTGCCGCTGTCAATTGCTCGGACAGTATTCTACGTAAAGGGTGCTGCATAAAAGTTATTGTTAACACTCATTTGTAGATTCAACTGCATCAAATATACCCCCAAGATTGATGGTTCATTTCAAATATTTACTTCTTGTGTAAAGGTTTTTCCTGACATTCTGATCCTCTCCTCCGATCTAACAATAACAATTTAGACTTGAGAGGCCAGTCAACTCTTGCCATTTCTGCGTCCATAACTAAATAATAATTCTTACATTAGATTCAGTGGTCTTTCGTGTTAGGAAGATGTCTTAAAGCGCTTCCAGGATTTGCTGAAAAGTGTAGTGGCTGTGTATTTTGTAGGTAAACACTACAGCCAATTTGTGCAAAGCAAATGTCCCACAGACAGCCAGGAATTGATCCAACCTTCCTGCTCTTTCCCCAAACCCCTGTGGTACTGCTGCTGTTATCTTTTGAAGGATCCTGTTCACCCAATCTCATTGGCCATTTGCATGTTTGTATTGTGTCCCCTTTGACATTGTCCCTTTATTTTACTCTTTCCACCCTTCACCTCCCTCCTCCATTGCATGGCTGTCAGGGCAATGCAGATAGCTTTCCTCCATACTCTCACAACGTTCTGCTGAGAGGTGAGACAAGGCGGCTTGTGTGAGCCATTCTCCCTCCCTTCCTCTTCTTCCTTTTGAAGTGCATCTGGCTTTTACCTTGAAGGTAAATGGAGTCAAACAGTCATTCATCTTGTAATTTAAACCAAAGTGTTGCATAGAAACACAGAAAGTTTTTGTGGTGTAAGAGTCAGCCGTTCAGCACATTGTGTCTGCACCAGAGTCGAGCTCTGCAGGCGCTTGGCTTCCCACTGATTCTGGCAAGTGTGCTTCTTTGGCTGTAGTTTCAGCAGACCCACCCCTGGCTGTGTGAACCACGATACTTTCCTTCTATCACTGAGGACTGGAGTGCACACCCGCTGTTTCTGTCACTCCCAGTTATCAAAATGCACTTTGATTTTTACATGCGTTCAGAAGAATTCACAATGCATGTCCCCAGTGTACCCTAGATGGTTTACAAACTACATTCACACTAAATCAATTACTGCCATCTCCATACGCGAACCTTGAAAGCCTCCTGCAGTAAATGCCGCTGATGTAGTTATGGCTCAGAACTAAGCAAATACATTGTGAAATCTTGATGCAATTTGGCACTTTACCCTCTTCTGTATTTTGTGTTGGAAATGGATGATGCTGGCAGAGCTGCAAGGGTGATGTATAATCATTGGGCTCTGGCCTGCAAACTATACAAATAAGGCGTTGAGGCATCTCAAAGCTCTTGCTTCACAGGATTTTACTGTGAAGTGTAGTTACTGTGCATTTTGGAGTGAATGCAGCAGCCGCTTTTGCGCACCAAAATATGTCCCATCTGTCTGTTTGGGTGGACATAAAAAATGCCATGACAATGGTGGAAAAGAAAAGGGCGTTCTCCCATTGTCCTGGCCAGCAATCCCCCTGGATAATGATAATAATCCTTGCATTTAATATAGCACCTTATCACGTTGTTGAGATGTGTCAAAGGGCATCACTGGATATATTGTAAAGTGGATTGACTGTTTATTTTCTGGGCAAAAGCGACAAGACAATTGCGCACAGCAGTGTCCCACAAACAGTTGTGGATTGAGTGACTTAAATTTTTTTTTGAGTAATTATTATCCTTGGAAAGCGATTTGCCAATTGGCTAACAACCGGGTTCCTACTTACTGCAAGGTAAATAGTGGAGCATGGAGTAAAGAAAACTGCCGAAGGATTTGTCCCGCCTGGGAATCGAACCTGGGTCCTTTCGCTTGTGGGGATAAATTAATCAGGCTGTTTATGGATCTTGCTGTATGAAAATGAGCTGTCGTGTTTGCCTGCAAGCAAACTGTCACTACACGTGAAGCTCTGCGAGATTTTTGTTCAGTATTGTAGGCGCTACATCAAATACAATATTATTGACATTTATCATTGTCCCACTAACTGAAAGATAGCCAGATGACCTGGATCTGTGACTCTCCCATTGCTACTGAGACGTTTTATTTGATCTATTGTATTGAACTGTTGACGGAGGCGATACTGTAGTACTGTACGAAGTATGCACATATCTTGGCTATGGTAACACTCAGTTCCCAGTAACACCCACCAGATGGTATCATTTCCCCAGAAATGGTTAAGGGTTCAGTCAAAGTTTTCAAAATGACTTGGGATTTAAAATGTGGGAATGGCTGGATTAAGCTGAATTGGTGATAAAAACGCAAAGAAAACATCCGTTTTTCAGTCATTCTTAAAAGAAACTTACAGAAAAACGGCATCAAAACAGGGATTATTTATAATAATTAAAATAAAAATCCACGCATTGTTGAAGACAAAGTGCTTCACAGAATATATTGTAAAATGGATTGACTGTATTTTGTGGGCGAACCACAAGAACCATTTCATGCACAATTGTCCCACAAGCAGTCGTGGATTGTGTGACCAATTTAATTTAGGAATTTGTCAAGTTTTGCACGCTCTGAAATGCTAAGAAAGTAGAATAAATCTAGACCGGAGTAGAACGTCCTATTTTCCCTTTATGCCTCCCTCCGTCCCTGCCTTTAAAGCCTGCCTTGAGACCTTCAGTTTCAACTGTGCTGTTGGTCCCAGTCACTTTGACTCGCCCCCCTCCCTTGCCTCCTTCAAACCCAATCTCTAACCCTCCTCTTCGATTGCACCTTTGGTCACCCTCCTACCCCCCACCTTCCCTGCCCTCCCCCCGTCCTGATCCCAACCCCTGCTCAGGTCCAAATCTGACTGTCCAAGGGGCTTGGGACGTCCTCCCGACATAAAAGACACTGTACACATGTAATTTGTTGTTGTTGTCACCCTCTTCAGCATCCCGGTCAGCTGTTTAAAATGCTTTGAGGTGTCGTTCAGGCTCACTGTACAAATATATAAATTGCTGTTTTTGAAATAATTTTCTAAATGTCTGTTAAAAGGTAGTATTAATCTGCACCTTGCAGTAGTATTAATATGCAACTTACATTCAGTCTCTCCTCTCTCCCCCCCCCCCCCAATAAGGAGAATAAACAAATCACAGTGTTAAATTTCAGGAGAGTGAGTGAATCTCTCGTTCCATTGCAGTCTGTAAGAGCTGCATAGTGAAGTATCTGCAGACCAGCAAATACTGTCCGATGTGCAACATCAAAATCCACGAGACACAGCCCCTGCTCAACCTGAAGCTGGACAGGGTGATGCAGGATATCGTCTACAAGCTCGTCCCAGGCCTGCAGGAGAGTAAGTCCATCTGCCTAACCCATAGCAGCCTCATGTCACAGTCAAACGATATCAACCGCACGCGCTGCCCGCACATCACAGGCTCCTGTACTGCACCCTCTGGTTCTACCTTACAGTAGAGAACCCAATACTTGCACTGATCACACTAGCCTCAATCTTGACAACAATAATAATAATCTTTGCATCCTTCCAAACTCAGCAAAAACGGGATTAGTTGCATTGTTTCATTGTGTGTGGACGGTGGGAATGGAGAGGGGGGGGAAGGACTGACAGATTTAGGTGCTGCTTTGGTAACATTAAGTCACTGCGCTTCGAAGTAATTGATTGTGGAAAGCACGGTGAGGTGTTTACACTGTGTAATCTAAGGATTAATTTTTGATTTAACTGGGGATTGTGTTCCTTTTCACAGGTGAAGAGAAGCGGATTCGAGAGTTTTATCATTCTCGGGGGCTGGACAGAGTCGTCCAACCAGTAAATGAAGGTATGAAAGCTTCAGCTTTCCTCCTGTTATCGGAGTTGGTCAGTATTCAGCAAACCTGCAGCACAATACAGTGTAGGAACATAAAGCCATCTAGTCCACCTTCAACCATCCTGGTTATTTCATGATGCAGTAATAGAGATGTTGATAACAATTCTGTATGGATTCCTCTACAACAGAGCGAAAAACATTCAGCACCTTGCACTGGAGTGTCAGCCTGGATTGCAATTTACCAACCAGTGACTATCCTCCTTTCGGGTGAGGTATTACTGGGTGGCTGAACTAGCTCCAACGTGACTGGAATGTCGGAATTGAGTCCACCCTCTGTCATGGTCTCTGGTCAGGTTCCTGAGCCTGGTGGGTCTGCAGTATTCCAGGGCACAGCCCGGCTTATTGACAGGACTTGGCAGGGCAGCCCAGTCACTGGGACAGTCACTCAGCTTCTGATAACCCTGCAAACTAAGGCCCTAACGGTAAGGGTGGTCCTAGCTGGACAAACAGTGGAAAAGCTTGTCAGGGTGCAATATCAATGACAAGCTTTGCAGTTTTAGCTGGTTAGACTCTTTCAGAACCCCACTGCACACTGAGGTAGCCAAGTCTTGGCTCTCATCAATTTGCGCCTAATACTCCAGAATTGGGTGAGCAGGATATGTCCCTCAAGGGAGAGAGTGCACATTCCATTCCAGACATAGGGAAAATTTACATATGCAGAACTGTGTCTGGTTTGGATACTCCTAAGCACGGTGATGGGTTTCCGTGTGTGTCGGTCACCCGGTTGACCAAAGCAAAGCCTGAATACCAAGTCCTCAATGTGGACCCTCAAGAGTTTGGAGCCCCAAATTAGTCTTAGCCTCTGAAACTGTTTTGTCTTATAACTTCAAAAAGTACAGAATTATACAGAATTCTTAAATTTTACCCTTTAATTTGGAATCTGTTTCTCTGCTCCCTCCACCGCACCCAAATTGGCGAATGAACTGACCAATATATCCATACCCACTCCACCTCGCTGAGCCAGTCCGGAAACTTGGTGTCTTGTTTGACCCTCAACTGTCCTTTCTACCACACATCCATGTCATGATACACTCTGCCTTCCCCCACCTCCGCAATATCACCCAGCTCCACCACTGTCTTACACCACAGGCCGCCAAAACCCTCATCCACACACTTATTACGTCTAGACTCAACTATGCCAACTCCCTGCTTGTCGGCCTTCCCAATTCTTCCTTGCACAAGCTTCAGATCATCCAGAACTCTGCAGCTCATGTCCTCTCCCACACCAGGCTCCATGATCCTATCACCTCCATCCTCACCCAGCTCCACTGGCTCTCTATCCCCCAGAGGATAGAGTTCAAAATCCTCGCCTGCGAAGCCCTCCATGGCCGTACCCCTTCCTACCTCTGTGACTGCTAATGCCATATCAACCCGTCCACTCCTTCCATTCAGCGTGCTCCGGCCTGCTCCATGTCACCTGCCTGGCCTGCCCCATCATCTGCGGTCAGGCCTTCATCCTCTGGGATTCCATTCACAGACCCTTCCCCCACCCATCCTGATGCCAACTCACAGCTCAGGTCCAAATCCCTAACTGTCCTCCTGACGTGAAAGGCGTTATACAAATGTAATATGTTGTTATTGTATATGTAGTGTGTTAATGGTTCAATTATTATTCATAATTTCAATTCTTTTTTTATCCCACCCATTTTCCCTTCACTCCCCCCAGCTCTGACGCCGGATCTCGCCAGTTCACCCTACACTACTTTTGATCACTCCAAAGCTCACTACTACCGGTTTGACGAGCAGGTCTCTCTCTGTCTAGAAAGGCACGGGTGAGTCTCTTTCTTCGGTTAAAGCAAAACTTAAAGATGTTGGGGGAGGAATCTCCCACTGGCCAGCCAGACAGTAACCAGAGAGCATCAGATTCCAGATTATCAGAAAATATGAAGGGAGAGGTTAGTTTTTTTTTATATATGTAGAATACATTCAATAAAATGTATTTATATAGTGTGTTTCATGTCAGAACGACATCTTGAGGTGCTGGGCAGTCAAGTTTGTACCCGAGCTGGAGGTTGGATTGGGGGGAAGATGACCGAAGGCACACGTGCACATACACACACATAGCTATAGGAAGTCATAAGAGCCTCTCCACCTGTCTTGAAATCCTGCCTTAGAAATGTACCTCCTTTACCCCACCAATGGTCACCTCACCCTTCCTCTGCATCTGACCCCTTTGTGAAACGCTCCCAGATGAAAGGCTGTTGTTATTGGTTGTTTGATCGTTCACTTCACGGCTGGTTGCAGCGACATTGCTGTGCACAAATTGGCTGCAATGTTTTGCCTACGAATACAGTCACTGTGAAGTGCTTTGATACGTCCTCCTGAAGTGAAATGCTCTGTATCAAATGTAAGGATTGTTATACTCATTCTTCATTTCTCCTCATCCCATCATTGTTGATGGAGCTTCAATCGCTCTGCTCTCGGGAACTTTCTCTCAAATTCCCTACCTTCAAAAATCTTGCTGATCAGCATTCTCTTTGAGGTGTAGTTTGTGGAGTCCTGTAGCATCCTGGTTAGCACGCTCACCTTGCAAGTGAGAGGACCCAGGTTCGATTCCTGGGCAGAGCGAAACCTTAGGCAAGTTTCCTTTACAATATATTCTGTCTTGGGGACGTCTCAACGACACGATAAGGCCATATACCAAATATTATATTGTAGATGTACATCCTACATAAAAAGGCACTACATAAGTGTAAGGTATTGTGATGCAGTGTGCCGGTGGGGGGCTGGGTGAGAGAAGGCAGGAGATGTGACAGTTTGCTAGCACTGCAGTTGTGGTGTGTATACAGCACGGGCAAACAACTCTCTCCCACTGCCAAGCCTGTACATCTGAAAAAGGGTTTGGCTCAGCTGGGCGAATGTTAATTTCAAGTGTGACGGACAAGGTGAAGAGAGGTTCACAGCGCAATTTAGTCAGTGTGTATTTGATCGGAGCGAAGCTGTGACCCCTCTTACGCTGTTATTGAGAGAGCTGTGGCACGGTGTGACAATTACTTTTATTGTCCCCAGAGGTGGTGTGTGGAGGTGGGGGGGTAGTATAGTGGAAAGGAGAGGGAGGAGAGCCAAGAAGGTGGTTGGAATTGTACTGTGCAGAAGGTAGAGAGAAACATGTTCAATCAATACACCAGAGAGAGAAATGAAAATTCCTATTGACTGACTAGTCCAGCGTCCAGATTCATCACTCAATCTGCTGGATTTACAGCAGCTGCCAGGCATTTCAGGGGGAGGGAGGGATGGAGAGGTCGATACTAATTCTGAAGCAATTAGTTTTGGATCTGTCGCTCTGTTCACTCGCTCGGCCTCTTGTACAGAGCTGCCGTAAACTTCTGAAACCACTCACTTGCAGGGATTGCAGTGGGTTGATCGAGTTTTACCGGCGATGGGTTTTCCATTTGTATAGCACTCTCCGGGTGCAGAAGGTGTCTCAAATCACTCCGTACAGCTGACTGGGAGCTGGAGTCGGCTGTGTGGGGGGTGTGGGCGGGGAGAGAAAGAGATTGTAATGTGACTGCGAAACCGTGGTTGAAAAGATTTTGAAGGTGGGGATGGGGACAGGGGATGGTAGTGTTGGGAATCTGGGATGGAGGTCCTTAGTGCAAAGAACAAAATGGCTGAAAGCTCGCCCGATGATGGGGTGGGATATCGATAATCCTTAATAATCCTTGCATTTGATATAGCTCCTTATCATGTCTGCAAGACATCTCAAAGCACTTCATAGAATATACTGTAAATTGAATTGACTGTATTTTGTGGGAGAAACACAGCAGTCAAATTACGCACAGCAGCGTCCCACAAACAATCGTGGATTGAGTGACCACATTTGTTTTTAAAAGGGATTATTACCCCCAGAAAGCAATCCGTCAATCGACTAATAAATGGGTTCCTACTTACTGCTAGGTAAACAGAGGCGTAGAGAGTAAGAAAACTTGACTATGGTTTTGCACTAGCAGGAAATTGAACCAGGTCCTCTCGGGTGCTAGGCGTATGCTCTAACCAGTAAGCTACAGGACTTCAAGGGATAAGATGGGGAAGTGCAGCAAACTCATAATTTGCTGAGCGTCTGGAATGCTAGGGCATTTAGGGTCACAGTGGGTCTCCACTTCTTTCCAAGCCTTCTCTAAAGATTAGAAGTGAGATCAGACTATTTTTTCACATAGGTGAGGATGAAGAGCCCACTGACCCCACAATAATAATCCTTGCATTTGATATAGTGCCTTATCACGCCATTGAGATGTCTCAAAGCACTTCATAGAATATATTGTAAAGTGGATTGATTATATTTTGTGGGCGAAACGCAGCAGCGAATGGCACACAGCAGTGTCTCACAAACAGTCATGGTTTGAGTGACAATTTTTTTTTGAGTGATTATTATCCGCAGAAAGCGATCCACCAAACAACTAACACTGTAACTTGCCTAAGGTTTCGCCCTGCCTGGGAATCGAACTCTGGTCCTCTCGCTTGTGAGGCAAGTGCTCTATCCACAAGGCAGTAAAGGCAGAATGAATTAAAAAGAAGATAAGTGTTTGAGAAGTGAGTTTAAGGGATGTGAGAAAAAGCAGGGAAATAGGATTAAAAGATCTGCCACGATCTAATAAATTGGTGGAACAGGTTTACGGGCTGAATGGCTTCCTCCTGTTTCTTTGTTGACAAAGAAGCAGCCAAGTATGAGGGATTAGTAAGAGTAGGGGGTAAGGGAATACTCCGCACCAAATCTCATCAGCAATATCGGGTTAACACTTCCATAGGAAGTAATGGGAATTGATGTGAGCTGTGTTGTATGTATGGAATCCTATAACCTGGTTCTGCCTGGCATCCTGTTGGAGATTTGCTGCTGGTAAGAAGTGCTTCATGCAGGCGAAAGTTTTTTTTTTTGCAGCAGAAAAAAAAACAATTGGAGGGTCACCGCGGTCTGATCGCGAGGACGTGCTTGGAGTTTGTCTCAGAGAATTTGTGTTATAACCGCTTGTTTGCACGGAAGCATATTCAGAACGGGATCACTCAATCCACGTCTGTTTGTGGGACACTGCTGTGCGCAACTGGTTGCCATGTTTCGCCCACAAAATCTAGTCAATTCACTGTACAATATATTCTGTGAAGCGCTTTGAGACGTCTTGACAACATGAGAAGGCGCTGTATCAAATATAAGGATTATTTTTAGATTATCCATTTGACGCAACTTCCGTGATCTTCAAGTGGAGATCTGAAGTGGAAACTGTGTGTCAGCCGGCCTTAGTTGGTCGTACTCTTGCCTCTAAGTCAAAAGGTTGGACTTTCAATCTCCAGAGCTTAGAACTTGTATAATCTAGGCTGACACTCCAATACAATCCTTGGCGTTGCTTTGCATTGTTGGATGAGACGTTAAACTGGGGTCCAAGTGCTTGTTCAGGTGGGCTTCAAAGATCTCATTGCACTATTTGAATAAAGAAGGGAGTTTCTCTCTCCCAGGGTCCTGGATAACAATCCCCCGAATAAAATTGGTCACCCACTCCGTGGCTGTTTGTGGAACATTGCTGTGCGCAAGTTGGCTTCCATGTCCAGAGGCAGAGTTTGTGGTCACTACACTTTGCAGTGTATTCTGTGAAGCACTTTGAGACATCCTCCCAACGTGAAGGGTTCTCTGTCAAATGCAAGACGTACTGTTATACTTGCATTATTGGAGGTACTATCCTTCGGGGTGAGATATGCTCCCAAGATTCCTTTTAACCTGCAAACCAAAGCTTTAATGGGTCTGGTGGTCCTAGCTGGACAACTAGTGGGAAAGCTTGCCATACAGCACTCTCAATGGCAAGCTATGTGGTTTTAATAATAATAATAATCCTTGCATTTGATATAGCGCTTTTCACGTCGGGAGGACGTCCCAAAGCGCTTCACAGAATATACTGTAAAGTGAATTGACTGTATATTTGTGGGCGAACGCGGCAGCCAATTGCGCACAGCAATGTCCCACAAACAGTCGTAGATTGAAAATGACCAATTAATTATTGTTTTGGTTTTGGAGGGATTATTATCAGGTGTGTGGAGTAAGGAAACTTGCCCAAGGTTTCGCCCTGCCTGGAATTGAACTCAGGTCTCTCGCTTGCAAAGCGAGTGCTCTAACCACTGAGCTACAGGACTCCACGTTTTAGATGGTTAGACTCCAGCAGTGACCCCAACGTACACTCTGGGGTCCTCCAATTCTTGGCTCTGGGCAATCTGCACCTAATACTGTCCAGAATTGGATAAGCAGGGTGCGTCCCGCCAGGGTGAGAGTGCGCATTCCATTCCTAACACCAGGAAATTATATTAATAATCTTTGGATTTCATATAGCGCCTCAAAGCGCTTCACAGAATATATTGTAAAGTAGATTGATTGTGTATTTTGGGTGAAATGGGCCAGCCAATTTCACAACAGTCATGGATTGTGTGAATTTTTCTTGCTTTAATAATTTCCACGTGTAGGTGGTAAACGTGTGAAATTCTGGTTTACTCTAAATTACGGGGATGAGTTTCCATGTGTGTCAGACACTCAGCTGACCAATAAACCAGTTCGCCTCATGGCTGTTTGCGGCACGTTGCTGTGTGCAGAATACCTGCTGTGTTTGGCTAACAATAAACATTACCACCCTTGATAGCGATTGCTTGCACAACACCAGGCGTAATTTTAACGTCATAGGCACAATGTCAAACGCAAGAGTTATTGTTAATATTCTCCCTCTGCCTTGCAGTTCCTCGCTTGGGAAAGAGAAAGGGAAGCTACTCCTACAGGTGAGGATTTTTGCCCATTGATTGAGATACAGAGTTGCAAGAGTGTGTGGGGTGGGGGTGGAATTGGGGGAATTGAAAGGGGAAAGTAACAAGCTGTTTGTGTGCAGGACAGGGACACTGGCTGTGACCACACTGCAGGAATTCCAATGACAGCCCAAGACTGCAAGCCACCCACACGTCAACTCGGGGGTGGCCTCTCTTCCCCAGGGTCCAGGGTGTGCCAGCTCTTAAATTCCCAGTCCAAGATGGCCCTCCCAATGCAGTGCCTTAATCCCCTTTTTGTGACAATCTTAAACTTGTGCCTTTTGTGACCGACTGACTGACTGACTAAGCAGTGGGAATAACCCATCAATATTTCAGCTCCTCATGACGCTATGTATCAGATCTCCAAAACAGTTTTCTTCACAGAGGGTTGTCTGAACGTGGAACACACAGACCCCAGGGGTTGTAGAGGCCGAATTGATTGAGATGTTTAAAAGATGGAAGGATTCTTGAGAAATAATATATAATAATCCTTGCATTTGAAATGGCATATGTATATAATATATATTTCAAATATGGGGTAAGCGATCTTGGATGCTACCCTGCGTGAAGGGCGCTATATAAATGCAAGTTGTTGTTGTTGATAATGGGGGAGGGGTGGCAGAAAAATGGGATTAAAAGGTTTGCTGTGATCCTAATAAACGGGTGGAACAGGCTCTATGGGCTGAATGGCCTCTTCCTGTTCCACCTCCTTCCCCCTGTTAACCTTCTCAGCTCCACAGGGTGGTGGGGGAAGCAAATGTCAAGCCTTAGTCAAATCAAACATGATCTTTCATGTCAAAGTGCTTCACACAGCTTGATAGGGAGCCCAAAGTTAGCCTTAGATAGATCTTGTTGAGGCGGGCTTTAAAGGTGAGGAGGAAGAGGCAGAGAGCCTCCAAGATGGAAATCTAGATGGGGGAGGGGAGCAGAATGGCCGAAAGCTTGGTGAAGTGGATAGGATATGGGGCTGTGAAGCAGGCTAAGTGGAGGGAGTAAGTGCTTACTTTCTCCTGGCTCCACATCCCTCAGTTCAAATTTCTCGTCCATGCTTTCAAAGCCTTCCATGGTCTTGCTCCTCCCTACCTCTGTGACCTGCTAACCCCATAATGACCTCAGCTCAGTGGGTTCTGGCTTGCTCCATGTCCTCCGCCTGCCCTGCCTGCTCCATCATCAGTAATCAGACCTTCAGCCTCTCTGCCTCCACCCTCTGGAGCTCAATCCCGCGTTCCCTTCGCCTCGCTCGCTCCCTTGCATCCTTCAAGGCCTGTCTCAAGACCCTCCTCTTCGTTCGTGCCTTCAGTCACTCACCTACTCCCATCCTCCCTCGCCTCCACCCCTCCTGATCTCAACCCCCTGCTCGGGTCCAAATCCTTGACTGTCCAATGCCTTGGGGCATCCTCCCCATGTGAAAGCTGATATACAAATGTAATAATTTGTTGCTGTTACTGTGCTGAGTGGCTGTGCTGGTGCTCTTCTTTGCGTTAGTCACAGATCCCAGCTCATTGTTTGGTGGGGGTGGGGGTGAGGGGAGAGTGCGGGAGCTGTTAGTTGAATCATTGTAGTGACCAAATTCTCCAGTAAATTCTAAAACATATTTAACTCGAAATAGATACAAGCCGAGCGGTTAATGCAGGGCTCCGGGGTCAGGAATCATTTCACGTCCACGTACGCCAACAGATGGGTTTTATTGATTTATTTTCTTTCATTCCTATTCCCCTCTGTGATCTCAGATCATTGGGAGTAAATTCAATTATTTCCACGCCTGTCAAGCTTTCTCCCCTCACCAACCCCCACCCCCACCCAAGTGGGAGAGCGTGCAGTAAATAACACTGTGGGATTAGCCGGGAGTCATGCACTGTGTGGAATGCCGATGTCTCAATCACTGCAGAAACTCTGATGCCTTAACCCAAAACCTTCCTTCATGTGGGAGGATGACAGTCTCGCCACCCCCAAAAAAATTTTAAAGGGAGAAATGAATAAAAATCCTCTCCTTTGATAATATCAAATTGTCTCTCAGCACTTCACAAGCACTCGTTGTCAAATGCGGTGATTTTATTTTGTTAGGCACCGCAGCAGCTGTTTTTCACACAGCAACATCCCATAAATAGAGAGAAGTGAACAGAGAGATGTGAGTTACTCCCGGTGTAACGGCATGTTGTGAGTTACTCTGGCCAGAATCTGGTGGGTTGTCAGCCAGGACACTGGGAGGAACTCCCTTCTCTCTCCCATTGGTCATGATGGAAGTCTTTAACATCCACCTGACCAGATACCGACGGGGATAACCTCAATTTATCATGTTATCAGAAGGACATCTCAGACGATGCAGCGCTCTTTCACCTCTCTTTCCTCTCCACCCTCCCCCCCCCCCCCCCCCCACTGCACAACACTGGAGTGACAGCTTAGACTGTGAAGCTTAAGCCCCCGATGTGGGGGCTTCATGACCCGGAGGCTAGAGTTCTATTGACTGGGTGAAGTTGACACCATGAGCCATGGGAGATCACCACTACATGTTTAATTGTATCGACTTAAATTTGCTGTTTGTGCTTTTTGACAGGTTTCAAAGCCTGGCTTGCTTCTCAAGAGAGTGTGTGTGTGTGGGGTGGGTGGTGAGGGGCGAGAAGGGGGAAGGAGGCTGTGTGTGTATGTGTGTGAACGTGTGCGTGAACTAACTGGCTATAGGTGTTGTGTTGAGTCCAGCAGTGTAGTGGTTAGCGCATTCGGCTCGCAAGCGAGAATGCCAGGGTTTGATTCCCGGGCGGGGTGAAACCTTAGGCAAGTTTCCTTACTCCACACGCCTCTGTTCACCTAGCAGCAAGAAGAAACCTGGTTGTTAGTCGATTGGTGGATTGCTTTTCTGGGGGTAATAATCCCTTTTTTTTAAAAAAAGTGATCACTCAATCCTCAACTGTCCACGGGATACTGCTGTGTGCAGTTGGCTGCAGTATTTCGCCCACAAGATTGACAGTACTCTTTACAAGGTATCTCTGTGAAGCGCTTTGAGATGTCTCAACGATGTGATAAGGAGCTATATCAAATGTAAGGATTATTATTATTAGAGCTGATTTAACTTGGCTGAACGGTTTTTATATGATTCAATCCCCACAGCAGAAATACGTGCGGTGTTCAGTGCGAGCGGAGATCAGGCACCTGAGGAGGGTTTTGTGCCACAGAATAAATCTCGTGGATCAGCAGCAGGTAACGAGGCCTGTGTCCTCATGTTCATTTCCGAGGACCTGACCTTCAAGGTCACGTCGGGTTTAGCTGGGGGAGTGGGGGATTATTTCCACTGGTTGATGGGTCAGTCACCAGGGGCCAGTTACCCCAACACACACTCTGGGGTCCTCAAGCCTTGGCTCTTGTCAACCTGTGCCTAATACTCTCTGGAATTAGGTAAACAGGATGTGTCCCTCCAGGGAGAGAGAGCACATTCCATTCCAACAATTTACCTCTGGGCTTTCCACGTGTAGGTGGGTTACATGGAAATGTCAGTTTGGTTTAGAGACTCTTAAGCATCGTGATGGGTTTCCACATGTGTCAGACACCCGGCTGAGTAAAAAAAAAATCAGACACCAGGGAGCACAAATTCAAGACCATCATAAAATGAAATTAAAGGGGACGTTATAAAGCAATATCTTTATACAGCGGGTGCTGGGAATGTGGAATTCTCTGCCACAAACCTTGGTTTACAAAGACTACAGCGTGGAAACAGGCCACTCGGGCCAACCAGTCTGTGCGGTGTTTATACTCCACACAAGTCTTCACCCATTTCTTGCTCCCTCTCACATGCTCTACTCCCCACTCCCTCAAAGTCTAGCTTCCTCTTGAATGCATCTACACTCTCTGATTCAGCCATCACTTCAGGCAGCAAGTTCCACAATCTCACTACCCTCTGGGTGAAATAGGTTTCTCCTAAATTCTTTGAGATCCCATCATTGCTGTCTTATATTTGTTATTTGTGTCCCCTGGTGACAGACTCCCCAACCAGTGGAAACAACTGATTTGTGTTTACCCTTTTGTAATTTTAAACAGTTCTATTAGGTTCCCCCCTAAAACATCTCTTCTCCAGTGAAAAAAGGCTTAACCTATCCAGTCTATCCTGATAGCTGTAACCTGCCAGCCCTGGTGTCATCCTCCTAGCTGTACACTTTCCATCGCTGCTATATCCTTCTTATTGTGTGGAGACCAGAATTGGACACAACACTCTGAATAGATGGAGTCTGTCAGCTATTTTAAAAATAATTAGATTAGGGGTTGGGATGGGGAGCGGGTGAGTGGGATTAGATTGGGAGAAACATGGTTGTTGGACTGAATGACCCATTTCTGTGCCATAACATATATGAAGTGAGTTCTACAGGGTAGTGATTAGAGCACTCGTCTCACAAGCGAAAGGACTCAGGGTTGATTCCCGGGCAGGGCGAAACCTTAGGCAATTTCCTTACTCCACACGCCTCTGATTGCCAAGCAGTAAGCAGGAACCCAGTTCATAGTCGATTAGTGGATCGCTTTCCGGGGGTAATAATCCGTCCAAAAAAAATAATAATAATAATTTGGTCACTCAATCCATGACTTTATGGGACTGTGCTGTGTGCAATAATTGGCAGCTGCGTATCATCCACAAAATAAACAGTCAATCCTTTTTACAGTATATACTGTGAAGTGCTTTGCGACGTCTCAACAATGCGATAATGTGTTATATCAAATTCAAGTATGATTATTATGATTAACACAGCTCCTCTCTCTCTCTCTCTCTCTCTCTCTGTCACCAGCTACAGATAATGTTCGACAATGAGCTGTTGCCAGAACACATGACTATGAAGCAGCTGTGGTTGTCCCGCTGGTTCGACAAGGTGAGTGCTTCTGCCCGCGGCTTGGTCTCCAACCCCATCAGTGAGCACAGAGAGAGGGAGAGAATGGCGAGGGGGCAGATATGAGAATTGTCTGCAGGCCATATGAGCAATATTTTATCCTGATGGGTCAGTCTCATTGCTGGATGGAGCCTGAGCCCACGGTGACCATCTCCTGATTGGCTCAGGGCCCGGTGGCT
Source organism: Callorhinchus milii (assembly GCF_018977255.1). Lineage (NCBI taxonomy): Eukaryota > Metazoa > Chordata > Chondrichthyes > Chimaeriformes > Callorhinchidae > Callorhinchus > Callorhinchus milii. Next base: position 71,061,439 of record NW_024704742.1, read on the forward strand.
CCTGTATTTGCTCATCAGACAGTGAAGCTGGAACTGGTTCATGGGACGGATGCTGCCCATGGGCCGCCAGTTGAACCACTCCGGCCTGTATAGGAGGTGAACTGACAACCTTCTGAATGAGAGTGCAAATGACTGAGCCAGACTGGCACCTAGCTCACAGTCTTAGGTGATTACTGTCCAGAGCACCACAGCTCTTGAGCACGTCCTGGGATCAAAAACCCAGCCATACTCCCACCCCTACACCCTCTAGCCTTCAACCTTCTTGATTCCAACCCCCATCTCAGGTGCAAACCATAGATGTCCAGCGTCTTGGGAGACCTGTAGCATATTGGTTAGAGCACTCGCCTATCAAGCGAGAGGACCCGGGTTGGATTCCTGGGCGGGGCGAAATGTTAGGGAAGTTATAATCCCTTTCTAAAAAAAAAAAAAAAAATTTGGTCACTCAATCCACGACAGTTTGGCTGCTGCGTTTTGCCCACAAAATATACACTGTACAATATATTCTGTGAAGTGCTTTGAGACGTCTCAAAGATGTGATAAGATGCCATGTTAAATGCAATTATTATTATGATGAGTTGCTGTTGAAACCTGGCTAGTTAGTAACACGTGAGCTGCCACTGGGGGTGGGGGGAGCAATTCAGCAGCTCTGCCTGACTGCAAGTGGGATGTCTAAGTGCCCGTCATTCTATTTTTCTTTTATAAAAAATAGACTTGTCACGCACTGAAAGCTCTTGGTGTTAAAGTGCATTTAGTGATTTTTTGTGGATTTTGGCTGGGTCCTAAACCAAACCTTGGAGCGTGAAGCTCAGTTATTGAATTATCTGGTTACAGGATGTGTTAGAGAGAGCTGTACATGCCGCTGATGGATAGTGGCAGAAAGGATTTCTTGTTTTCGCATCGCCGGTGTCTGCCTGGCGTTCCCACGGAGCGCGCTGTCAGCACCAAACCCCTACTGCCCGTCTGTCGGATGAATGAACTTTGCATTTTTATAGTGTACAGTCATGCCACAGCGTCCCTCAGTAATTACATCCAGTTACACTGACTGTGCAGCACGCAAACCAGTCTCACAAGATCCTCACACTCCTCTTCAAATCCCTTCAAGCCATGGCACCTCCCTACATCTCTGATCAGTATACTCCCCAGCCCACTACCGTTGCCTCCACTCAACAGGCTCAGATTTCCACCATAAGCAGCCGCATTTTCAGCCACTACGCCCCGAAACTCTGGAACTCTCTTCCTTAATCCCTATGTCTTGCCCCCATCTTCACATCACTCCTGAAGACCTTCCTTGTATGGTCAGCTTCCCCCACCCCATGGCTCAGGTACCGCCACTATCAAGTGCTCTGAGACGTTGCCCTGCATGAGGGGCGCTATATAAATGCAAGTTGATATTGTTGTTGTTGACCCATTCAGCACAACTGCATTTGGACTTTCAGCTCATAGTCCAGGCTGACGCTCCAGTGCAGTACTGTGGTAGGTGGGGGAGCACTACATTGTTGGAGGTGCCATCTTTCGGATGTAATGTTAAACCGAGCTCCCGTCTGTGCCCTGTTCAGGTGGATATTAAAGATCCCGCAGCTCTATTTGAAAAGGAAGTTTCTCTTCATCAATCCTCAGATAAAATGGGTCATGCAATTCATGGCTGATGTGGATCATTGCTGAGCGCAAATTGGCTGCTGCATTACTCACATAATAGTCACGATACAATAGATCCTATGAAGCGCTTTGAAACTTCTCACTGACATTATAACTTACATTCATGTTGTGCCCTTCATGTGCATGATGTGGTGTCTTGTAAGGTGCTATTTATCAAATGCAAAGATTATAAACAGATGGCAGTGTTTATACTCTATGCAAGCCTCTTAATCCTCTAGATTGCTTTCTCTATATTTCACTTTTCTATACTTTTTAAGTCTTTGTACACACCAAGCTGCCAAAAACAGCCATAGGGTGATTCAGTGATTTTATCCAGAGGATTGACAAACTGGACGCTAGGAGAGAGAAATTCCCTTCTCTTTCCCAATAGCGTTGCAGGATCCTTAATGAAATAATGATGGTTGCCCTTTGTAACCGAAGATGGCCCTTCACACAACGTGAACACCTGGGTAGCAAGCATTGTACTCTCGTGTCAATAAAGGAATATCTGAGAAAATCAGACCATTTGCTAACCACAATGACAGAAACAATTACCCCGGGAAAGCAATCTGCCAGTCAACTAATAACCGGGTCCCTACTTCCTGCTAGGTAAACAAAGACGTGTGGAGTGAGGAAACTTGCCTAAGGTTTCGTCCCGCCCAGGAGTTGAACCTTGATCCTCTCGCTTACGACTACACTAATCACTACACTGTGGGACTCCCTTTAACAGATCCTTCATGTCCACCTGAACAGGCAGACCGCAGCTCAGTTTTAACGTGTTATCCGAAGGATGACGCTTTGGGCAATGCAGCACTCCCTTTCCCCCTCCTTAAAATTAAGGCACAGGTAGATAGGCTGGACTGTGAGGACACGGCTGGTGTGTGGCTTAAACAACCTTCTGGTGCAGATTTGGAAGAGCTGCCAACTCATATACTGTATCCCAAAATATTTTTTTAAATAAATCTTATCTCATTTGTTTTTGAATGAATTACATTTTCTTCTTCCACCGTTTCCCTAGGCAGCCTGTTCCATACATTTACTACTCCTCACTGAAGTAGTGTAGTGTTTCCGCAGATTTGTTTTGAATTTACCCCCCTTCAATCGCAGACCGTGTCCTCTGGTTCTACTGTTCTGGAAACAGCTCACCATGATCTACATTATCTAGTCCCTTCAGAATCTTAAAAACACTATCATATTGCCCCTCATCTTTAACTCATACACTGTGTCCCAAAATATTGTATTTTCTAAAATAAATCTAATTTGAAGATGGGTTGATCCAACAAAAAGTTTTATTTAATATTTTTTCTTCTGCATGCAGCCTACACCGATGGTTCTTCAGTACAGTGTGAAGGAGAAGCGGGGAAGGTGATCAGCAGTGGAGCGGAGCTGAGTTCGATGAGTGGGATGTTGGCTTGTGGAGAGGAGCGAAAGACAATATTTTTTGTGGGGTTGGTTGTGAGAATGGACTGTCCTCTGCCTGCAGGGCCCAGTGTCTTGCTTCATTGACCAGCCTGCAACATGCTTACTGCAGCAGACAGAGCTGTGCTCGTAATTCTTCCCCCCTCCCCATCTTGTCCGACCTTCGATTTCTCCCCCCTCCCCCGCACAACCATAAACTGCCGGGTTGGGGTCTGTGCCCGGGGCAGGTGTACGCAGTGCTCTAGTCTTGTGCCCGTATAGTGTCTTCAACACATTACTATTTACTGTGCTTTTTTTAAAAAAAATCTATGTACACAACAACAATTGGTTAGAATCTGTATTTTAATTTTGGACAAAATCCCTACTTTCTGCACATTTTCCTTTTGCACTAAAGTTCGCCTGAATTCACAAGGCCCCGTCCCAGGCTGAACCTTTCCTGTGACTGACCTGCGTCCTCTCTGCTGGTGATGGTTCTAATATAGTGTACAGTATTCTGTAATTACTATAACTACTATAACAGCGCTCGTGAAAATCAACCCCCAACTTTTTTATTATTTCTTTTTTGCGGTTTTGTGACTGTTGCTTCGCGACCTTATGTGTTTTTTTTAAATAATTTGTTAATTTTATAATTAGGAAAACAATCTGATTTGGGGATTTTATTTTGTTGCTTTGTATATGATGTGAACAGTCATTGAATAAATTGGGTGGTGGGTGGGGGGGGGTGTTCATAAGTGTTGTGCTCATCGTGGAGCTGGTGAAAATGAAATATATATAATATATATATATATAGGTGGGTTTCTTTCTCCCCCTCTTTCTGAGTGTCTGTGTCTTTCTCGTGTGCTCTCCCAATGCTGATGTGGAGTCCTTTAGCATAACAGTTAGAACACTCGCCTCGCAAGCGAGAGGACCCAGGTTCGATTCCTGGGTGGGGTGAAACCTTAGGCAAGTTTCCTTACTCAACACTCCTAGTAGTGAGTAGGAACCCAGTTGTTAGTCAATTGGCAGGTCGCTTTCCGTGGGTAATTATCCATTAAAAATAATAATAATTTGGTCACAATAATTTGGGGGGAAATTCCCACAGTTTGTGGGACACTGTTTGTGGGACACTGCGGTGCGCAATTGGCTGTCGCGTATCGCCCACAATATACAACCAGTTCACAACACAATGACGTGATAACGGCTATATCAAATGCAGGATTATTATCTTTTCATGTTTGAGCCTAATTCACAGAAGAACTTTAATTTTTATAGTGCTATACAGTATTTTGTAACATAACCTCTGACAAAGCAGCTCTCCCTCACTTCTGAGTGGGAGGGTCAGCCTAGCTCAGTGTTTGGAGGTGAGTGGTACCAGTGGTACCAGCTGAACCAGGCTGGCAGGAGGCTTTAAAAGCGGTTTTATCCCTCGTAAGATATGACCTGTCATAGCCAAACCATTCCCAGCTCTGCAGTACACTGTACTGTGGACATCTGCCAAGCAGCCAGGAGAGGGGAGATCAGAGCCTTTGCCAAGAACACAAACCAGGTGGGGTTAGGTTCAGACAGAGGTTGAAAAATTATTTTAGCCTCGCAAATGAATTTCAGCAACTTGCATTTTCACACTGCCTCTCGCAAAGGAAAATGTGATGAATCGCTGAATATGCTTTCAGCCACTATGGCCGGAACCTCTGGAACTCTCTCCTTCAATTCCTCTGCCTTGTCCCATCCTTCCCATCTTCATAATACGCATCAAGACCTTCCTCTTTGAAAGTGCTTACAGTCGCCTCACCCTCGCCTCCCGGCAGGTAAAACAACTAACGAGCAAGGAGGAGATAGTTCAGGGACAGAACAATTACATTCCCACAAAGGGGAAAGGTAGGGCATCCAAACCTCCCTGGATGAATAAGGAAAAAAATAAAACAGAAAAAGGAGGCTTATGATAAATGTCAGGTCCAAAACACAGAAGATGATCAAATAGAATATAGAAAGTACAGGAGAGAACTGAGAAAGGAAATAAGAGGGGCAAAGAGATTGTATGAAAAAAGATTAACGGGTAACATAAAAGGGAACCTTAAGGTATTTTATAAGCATATCAAGAATAAAAGGTTAGTCAAAGGTAGGGTGAGTCCAATTAGGGATCAAAGAGGAAATCTTCTTGTGGAGGCAGAGGGCATGGCTGACGTACTGAATGAGTCTTTGCATCTGTCTTCACAAAAGAAGAGGATGCAGCCAATGCCACAGTATCGGAGGAGAGGGTAGAGAAATTAGATAAGATAAGAATAAACAGAGGAGGTTCTAAAAAGGTTGTCAGTGTTCAAGGTAGATAAGTCACCCGGTCCGGACGCAATGCATCCTCGGTTACTGAGGGTGGAAATAACGGAAGCTCTGACCACAACCTTTCAACCCTCCTTGGACACCGGGGTGGTGCCAGAGGACTGGAGGGTTGGAAATGCTACTCCCCTGTACAAAAAGGGACAGAGGGATAAACCCAGGAACTACAGGTCAATCAGCCTAACATCAGTAGTGGGGAAACTTCTAGACTATAAACCGGGACAAAATACATTTTTACTTAGAAAAACAAGAGTTAATAAAGACAGCCAACATGGATTTGTTAAAGGCAAATCGTGTCTAACCTGATAAGAGTTTTTTGATGGAAGTAACGGAGAGGGTGGGTGAAGGTAGTGCAGTTGATTTTGTTTATATGGATTTTCAAAAGGCGTTTGATAAAGTGCCACATAAGAGACTTGTAAGCAAAATAGAAGCCCACGGTATTAAAGGGACAGTGGCAGCATAGATACAGAACTGGCTATGAGACAGAAAGCAGGGAGTAGTGGTGAACGGTAGTTTTTCTGACTGGAGGGAAGTGTGCAGTGGTGTCCCCCAGAGGTCGATATTGGGACCACTGCTGTTTTTGATCTATATAAATGACCTGGACTTGGGTATAGAGAGTACAATTTCCAAGTTTGCAGATAATACTAAGCTAGGAGAAGTAGTAAACAGTGAGGAGGATAGTATGAGGAGAGGGAATATAAGCTGATGGTACAATCTTAAAGAGGGTGAAGGAACAGAGAGACCTGGAGGTTCATATCAGTAAATCTTTGAAGGTGGCAGGACAGGTAGATAAAGCTGTTAAAAGAAACAGAGGAGAGGTGAGAATTTTTTTACACATTGAGTTGTTTGGATCTGGAATGCATTGCCTGAAAGGATGGTGAAAGCAGATTTGAGAGAGAAGTAGATAATTATTTGGGGAGGATAAATTTGCAGAGTTATGGGGGGGGAGAGCGGGGAAGTGGGATTCAATTGGATAGCTCTTTTCAAAGAGCGGCTACGGACATGATGGGCTGAATGGCCTCCTTCTGTGCTGTATAATTCTATATATAGCCATTTGCAATACAATACTAAATTACATTTGTAAAGCGCCTTTCACGTTGGGAGGGAGAACATCCTAAGGCGCTGAACAGTCAGGGATTAGGACCTGAGCGGGGGGTGGGGGGGGGGAGGATGAGTTAAGAGAGGGTAGGAATGTTGCTGAAGGTACGGTCAAAGAGGAGGGTCTTGAGATGTGCCTTGAAGGATGCAAAGGAGGGAGTGAGGTGAAGGGAATGTGGGATGGAGTTCCAGAGGATGGAGGCAGAGGCTGAAGGCCCAACTGCTGATGCTGGTGTGGGCCAGGCGGGGGTCATGGAGCAGGCCGGAGCGAGCAGACAGGGTTAGCAGGTCAGAGAGATAAGAGGGGGCAAGACCATGGAGGGCCTTGATGACGAGGACGAGAATTTTGAACATGATCCTCTGAGGGATGGGGAACCAGTGGAGCCGGGTGAGGATGGCGTTGATGGGGTCACAGAGCCTGGTGCGGGAGAGGACAAGAGCTGGACAAGGTCTGGATGATCTGTAGTTTACACATTTCCTATGACTGGATCTCACCTGATTAGAGACTCATAGCCCACATCAGTCTTACAAAGAAAAGAAGAGTCAGGAGAGAATTTCGCATGCAACATAACTGAGCTGTACAATGGCTGCTACATTTTGCCCATAAAATATACAGTCAATTCACTTTGCAGTGTATTCTGTGAAGCACTTTGAGAAAACTCATGATTTTCACAAGAAATGCTTGTAAATTCTACTACACATTACCAAGTTTACAGACACTTCACACCTTGTGAATGTGATCAAACATCACCATCTAGTGGAGTGAAGTGATTCCTTCACTATTTCACCAAGATGACTGATTGCCTTTTGCACAGTATGAAAGGTGCTATGTAAATGGATGTTTACATGCAAACACAGCCGAAACTCTCATCAATGCTTTTGTCACCTCCCATCTCAACTACTCCAATGCCCTCCTCGCTGGTCTCCCCACCATACACAAAATTCAGCTAATCCAGAGATCTGCCACCCACACACTCACCCACACTAAACTCCGGACCCCAACACCCCAGTTCTTGCCATGCCCCACTGGCTCCCTATCACCGAATGGATCGATTTCAAGATCCTCACATTCGCCTAAAGATCCCTTCATGCCCTGGCACCTACCTACCTCTCTGACCTGCTTTGCTCCCAATTCACTACCCGCTGCCTCCGCTCGACTGACTCTGGCCTCCTGCACATCCCTCGTCCCCTCCCCTCCATCGGTGGCCACAATTTCAGCCACTAAACCCTAAAATTCGGAACATTCTGGAATTCTCTCCCTCAATCCCTCCACCGTGCCCCCTCCTACCCCATTTTCAGATCGGTTGAAGAGGAAAGTCTTCAGGCTAGGTGTCTTGCTCCGCCACTGTCAGCCCAAACTATGTGAGCTGAGGAGTCCTGTAGTGGTTAGCATGCTCACCTCATAGGAGAGAAGATCCAGGTTTGATTCCCAGGCAGGACGTAACCTTAGCAAATTTCCTAACTCCACAAACCTCTGTTTACCTAGTAGGAACCCGATTGTTAGATGGTTGGGGGATCACTTTCTGCTGGTAATTATCCCACCCAAAAAAATCTTTGGTTACTCAATCCACAACTGTTTATGGGACACTGCTGTGCGCAATTGGCTGCCTTGTTTCGCCCACAAAATACACAGTCAATTCATTTTACAATATATTCTTTGAAGAGCTTTGAGATGTCTCAATGATGTGATAAGGCACTATTTCAAATGCAAGGATTACACAAAAATATACAGTCAATTCACTTTACAGTATGTTCTGAAAAAGCACTTTGAGACGTCTCGAAGACATGATAAGGCACTATATATCAAATGCAAGGATTATTATTATAACATTCTGACATGGGGTTTGAGCAACAACCTTGTGACTCAGAGGCTAGAGTGCTGCTAACACTTTCAGATTTGTAAGAGAAAACGCAATTGATTGAAGCAAATTGATTAACAATTTAAAGTCAAGCAGGTCAACTGTGAAGCCATCGTGCGTACCAAGGAAATTACATTTAACAAAATTTTTACAGCTAATTAAGTTTTTGTATCAATTTAGGGCTGATTGAGGGTGTTATTGGCATGTTATAGCCACCAGAGGGCGAACTCACTCCTTATAACCATTCACTGGCTATTTTATGGAGAAACATATATATAATGCAACATTCAATGTCTGCCTCTCTCTGTCTTTGTCTCTACTTCTGTCTGTTAATAACTTGACATATTTTGCTCACTGTATAGTTATGACATCTTTCAATCTCTCTCTCTCTGGCGGTTCTAACTGGTTCGACTCCAGCATTTACCCCAACGCACACACTGGGGTCCCCAAGCCTTGGCTCTTGCCAACCTGCGCCTCTCTCGCTAGAAATTATGTGAGCAGGATGTGTCCCTCTGGGATTTCAGTAGGTGGGATGCATGGAATTCTCAGTTTGGTTAGGAGACTCTTAAGCATGATGGGTTTCCACACGTGTTAGACAACCGTCTGACTAAATAAATATCTCTGGCACTCATTACTCGTTACACTCTGTGCCCTCTCTCTCTCCCACTCTCTCAATCAGCCGCATGGCTCACTATCTGGCAGCGAAGAGTGTTATGTGCGGTGTTCTGTTTCAGGTCTGAGGCAAGTACGGGAAACAAAGTTCAGCAGAGGCAAGTGCGGTAGCTGCGTTACGAGTTACGTGGTGGTTAATACGACTAGTGCAGATGAGTTTAAGTGGATTTAATAGGAAATTAAACAGGACTTGGGTGGATGTACTATTTAGGGGATTATACCATTTATGTAGATCAGATTAATCAGAGTTTTACTGTATATATTATTTTACTTTTCTCTTATTTTCTCTATCTATGCCTCTCAATCTCTCTCTGTCTCTATTTCTCTCTCATTTACTCTCACTTTTTTCTATTTCTCTCTCACTCCTTGACTCTCTCTGTTTCTCTCGCATACTCTCTCTCACTCTTTTACATCCATTTGAGTTGGAGACAGACATGACTTAAAATTTATAACAGATCAAAGAAGAGAGGGCAGGGCAAGGAGAAGAGGAGGGGCAAGGAGAAGGGGAGGGGCAAGGAGAAGGGGAGGGGCAAGGAGAAGGGGAGGGGCAAGGAGAAGGGGAGGGGCAAGGAGAAGGGGAGGGGCAAGGAGAAGGGGAGGGGCAAGGAGAAGGGGAGGGACAAGGAGAAGGGGAGGGAGAAGGGGAGGGGCAAAGTGAAGGGGAGGGAGAAGGGGAGGGACAAGGAGAAGGGGAGGGGCAAAGAGACAGGGAGGGACAAGGAGAAGGGGAGGGGCAAGGAGAAGGGGAGGGGCAAAGAGAAGGGGAGGGGTAAAGAAGGGGAGGGAGAAGGGGAGGGGCAAAGAGAAGGGGAGGGAGAAGGGGAGGGGCAAAGAGAAGTGCCATGAGAAGGGGAGGGGCAAAGAGAAGGGGGAGGAGCAGGGGAAGGGGAGGCAGAAGAGAAGGGGGGGGTCAGGGAGAATGGGAGGGGCATGGAGAAGGGGAGAGCAGGAAAAAGGGGAGATTTCTGAGGCGGGGACCAAAATCATGGCCAAAGTGATAGGTCTTTAAGATGGGTTTGGAAGATGGGAGAGAGAAAGAGAGGAGAGATTTCTGAAGATGAACAGAAGAAAATATCTTACAATGGTTTTCCTCTCACTGACAAGAGAGTCGGCCAAATAGTCTGACTCAGTCATGTCTCAATTAAAATTCCAGAATTAACCACGGTACCAAACTCTCATCACCTAAGCCTGTGAGACTGATTGTGCTTTTTTTGTTGTTCAGTCGGGGGTCTGGCACATGTGGAAACCCATCACAATGCCTAAATGTCTCCTAACCAAACTAAGAATTCCATGTATCCCACCTCCGCATGGAAATCCCAGAGATAGATTGTTGGAATGAAATGCACACTCTCTCCCTGGAGGGACACATCCCGTTCACCTAATTCCGGAGAGTGTTAGGCACAGGTTGGTAAGAGCCAAGGCTTGGGGACCCCAGAGTGTGTGTTGGGGTAACTGCTGGAGTCTAACCAGCTAAATCCACACAGCTTGTCATTGAGAGCACTGTCTGGCAAGCTTTCCCGCTGCTTAATTTTTCTTAAAATGTAAGACAGTGTGACAATGTGGAGATTTCCTAAATCAGTTTGGAAACTATAACAATCCTTGCATTTGAGATTGCACCTTATCATGTCTTCGAGATGTTTCAAAGCGCTTCAAAGAATATACTGCAAAGTGAATTGACTGTCTCTTTTGTGGGCAAAACACGGCAGCCAATTGCGCACAGCAGTGTCCCACAAACAGTCGTGGATTGAGTGACCACATTCTTATTTTTTTTAGTTATTTATTTTGAATTGATTATTATCCCCAGAATGCGCTCCACCAATCGACTAACAATGGGTTCCTCCTTACTGCTATGTGTGGAGTAAGGAAACTTGCCTTAGGTTTTGCCACATCCTGGAATCGAACAAGGGTCTTCTCACTTGCAAGACAACTTCACTAACCACTATTTTATAGGAATCTAATATATATAAAGGATTGAGCAGTTAACTTACATTAACATGGTTGTGGTTTTGTGAAGCTGGGATTGCAATGGTTGTTTCTAGTTATAAATTAAATCTTGCTGACTATCTTCACAGCCTAGCTGTCTTCCACCTGTCTTGCTCCCCCTCTCCTACCTGCCCCCTCCACCGTCAGAAAAGCAGACCATCAACTAAATTTTGATTAATATGTAAATTGCCAGCGATCTCGGCTGCAGAGCCGGGTAATTAATCACTAGTTAAAACAAATTAAAACATACATCAGTTTTGTCAGAAACACACTCTGGGTTAATCGTCCGTAAAATTGGAAGTTTAAAGGATGAGATGTGGAATGAGGCTGTGAATAACGCATACAGCTCACCCCTCTCTCTCCTGATCAGATAGGCTGGGTGTCTGGGTTGGTACAAGCCGCCTCTGTCTATGGTGCGAGGCTGCCTCCCCACCCCATCTCTCCTCTCTCAGTCTTACTATAATCTCTGTAGCTCTTTCATGTCTATTTAGCTGCTATTTAGAGACAGCTTTAAGGTGTATCTCCATCCCTCTCTCTATCACTCTCTATCACACTCTGTCTATCACTCCTCTGTCTGTCATGTTCTGTCTATCACTCTCTATTGCACTCTATCACTATCTGTCTATTACCTTCTGTCTATCAACCTTGATATCTATTATCCTCTCACTCTCTGTCTATTACACTGTCTCTCACTCTCTTACTCTCTCTGTCACACTCTGTCTTTCACCCTCCATCTATCATACTCTGTCTCTCTCTTATATTCTATCACCTTATGTCTATCACCCTCTATCGATCACTCTCTGTCTATAGTACTCTGGCTCCCTCTGTCTATCAATATTTTTCTAATACTCTGTCCATCATTCTCTGTCCAGTACTTTATCACTCTCTGTTTAACACTCAGTCTCGATCACTCCTTGTCTCTCACTCTCTATCACTCCTTGTCTCTCACTCTCTATCACTCCTTGTCTCTCACTCTCTATCACTCTCTGCCTCTCACACACTATCACTCCTTGTCTATCACTCTCTATCACTCTCTGCCTCTCACACACTATCACTCCTTGTCTATCACTCTCTATCACTCTGCCTCTCACACGCTATCACTCCTTGTCTATCACTCTCTATCACTCTGCCTCTCACACGCTATCACTCCTTGTCTATCACTCTCTATCACTCTCTGCCTCTCACACGCTATCATTCCTTGTCTCTCATTCTCTCACTCCTTGTTTCTCACTCTCTATCGCTCCTTGTCTCTCACTCTGTATCGCTCCTTGTCTCAAACTCTCTATCACTCTCTGCCTTTCACACGCTATCACTCCTTGTCTCTCACTCTCTATCACTCCTTGTCTCTCACTCTCTGCCTCTCACATGCTATCACTCCTTGTCTCTCATTCTCTATCACTCCATGCCTCTCACTCTCTATCAGTCTCTATCTATCACCCAGTGTCCTTCACCCTCTGTCTATTACACTCTATGTGAGTGAAAAACCTCAGTACACAGAGAAAGAGGCCATTCACTTCTTGGCTGTTTGTAGAATTTTGCTGTGTGCAAACTGGCTAATTTGTTTGTATTCAAATACATGGTCATTAACTCCCTATGAACACTCTCAGACACATCAATGTTATCACTGCTCGATCAAACCAAGAGTGATTTTCCGATGACTTGTATGTGAGTTTACATCAGTGCATACAGCACAGCGTATATGCGTGTGTACATAATAATCCTTTCATTTGATGTAACGCTTTATCATATCTTTGAGACGTCCCAAAGCGCTTCACAGCTTTTTGTGTCAAGTGAGTATTTTGTGAGAAACACGGCAGCCAATTGCACACAGCAGTGTCCCACAAACAGTCATGGATTTTTTTTAGAGGGATTATTATCCCCAGAAAAGCAAGCCGCCAATTGACTAACAACTGGGTTCCTACTAACTGCTAGATAAACAGAGGCGTGTGGAGTAAGGGAACTTGCACAATATTTTGCCCTGCCCGGGAATCGAATGCAGGTCCTCTCGTTTGCGAGGCGAGTGCTCTAATACTGAACTGCAGGACTCCACATTGTACACATTCACGTATACCAGTGTATGTGAATGTACACAAAATAATAATAGTAATCCTTGCATTTGATTTAGCACCTTATCACATCATCAAGACATCTCAAAGCCCTTCAAGGGATATATTGTAAAGCGGATTGACAGTGTATTTTGTGGGCAAAATACAACAGCCAATTGTGCACAGCAGTGTCCCACAAACAGTCATGGAGTGAGTGACTAATTTTATTTGGGAGATTGTTGGCCAAGACACCAGGAGACAGAAACTCCCTTTGTAAGTAATCCCAAAATTCTGGGTTGTTTTAAATTGACCAAAGAAAATTGCAAGGACTCATAAAATTGTTAATTGACAAAAGCTGACTATATGATGCAAATGCATTAAAGTGGCCAAGGACAATGGAAAACGAGTGGATGAATGTTTACAGACAAAGTTTCAAAATCATTATTGATAAGGTTCTCTCCATGGGCAGTTGCATTAGTTACACAATCAATGTTAAAAATAATTAAGAAATACACTATAATCAACATAGATCAATGCATGTTAACAAATCAATTCCTCCATCAAAGACACTGTATTGATCTGAACAATCTCTTGCAGTGAACTTTACCAACCCGTTGTAAGCATTCATTTGATTTGAACGTATAACCTTGACATGTTTAACCTTACTAATCTTTTATTAAATTTTACTATTTAAAAAGAAATTTGTGTCACAAATTTATTCAAATAGCTCCATGGGATCTTTAACATTCTCTGGAACAGGCGGATGGATCCTCAGTTTAACCTCTCACCCGAAGGATGGCACCTCCGACAATGCAACACCCACCCGCAGCGCTGCATTGGAGCATCAGCTTAGATGATGTGATTCCAACTCCTGACCCACAACCTTCTGACCCAGAGGAGAGAGTGCTTCTGAGACAGGCTGACACGAGTGTGTATGGCAGTGTAATTGTGAGTATGTATGTGGGTGTGTACACGAGAGAGTACTGCAGTGTGTATAGGAGTGTATGTGTATGCACAAAGCTCATTTGAATTCACTGTCAGGCCTGCAGTGTTGCAGCAGGACCTGTAGGTGGCGCTGTTGTCTGACTGTCCTGTTTCACTCTGATCACACACACTGGATGGTCAATGTGGCGAGATTGGGCGGGATAACGCCCAATTGGGCGGCTTTCTGTTGTACTGTGTGTGAAAAAACAGCTTTGGGACATGTCTGACTTTCAAAAAAATTAATTTAAACCTGGTAAACGTGTCCCACCCCACCCCACACACACACACCCTTGAAGACGTTTTCCTAGAGTTTTAAAAACCGTACTCTAAGTTGGCCACTTTGCTCCCAGAGGAAACAAAGTGTAATATTGGGCTACTTTTGGGCTAGTGTATGGTTGACTTTTGAGCTACAAACATACAGTATTTTAATCCCTCCACCTGTTGCTGAGCAAAATCACCCTTTCAGGGGCCTGAAATTCCTCCTGGTCTTAGTCTATCAGAACATTTCATTTTCAAATTTCACACGGAGCAGAATTGTGACAAAATGTTAAATTCAGTCTTCATTGGGAACTGTTTTTGTTATTAAGAACTGTAAAATCTCTTCCAAATTACACCAGGATTTAACTATTTTCCTTCCATGACCCAATAATGTTGTATGTTTGTGAGCGCGTGTGAGTTTCTATGAGTGTGTATTTGTGAGTGTGTGTGTTAGTGTGTATGAGCGCTCTGAGAACCTACTCTGCATGGAGAGCACTATATAAGTGCAAATTGTTGTTGTTATGAGTGTGTGTTTGTGAGTGTTGTGTGTGTGTGTGTTTGTGTGTGTAACCTCTCCCTCTGTTTTCCTGATGTTAATTAAATTGACACTTTTGAGTCACTGACGCACCGAACAGTGGATATAGTTTCTCCCTATTTACATTGTCAAACATTCCCCGTAACTCAATATGTGTCTGTGCCTGTTTTTTTTGGTCAGCCGGGTGTCTGATAAATGCAGAAACCCATCCCCATGCTTAACAGTATCCAAACCAAACTGAGTATTCCATACATCCCACTTACACATGGAAATCCCAGAGACAGATTGTTGGAATGGAATGAGTGCTCTCTCCCTGGAGGGACACATCCTGATCCCCTAATTCCTGAGAGTATTAGACGTAGGTTGGCAAGAGCCAAGGCTTGGGATATCATCCCAACCTGAAAGGCGTTATAAAAAAATGCAATTTGTTGTCGGTGTTGTTGTTGAGGCAAGGCTTGGGAACCCCAGAGTGTGCGTAGTGCGTACCCACCCCACCTCCTTCCCCCAACCCCACCACCGCCCAAGGAGGATAGTCACTAGTTGGTTATTTGACATCCAGCAAGTGTGGGTTTGAGCCCTCACTAGGTGGATGATAGGCATCAAGGACTCCTTGCGAGCTTCCTGTTCGGCAACACAGCATGAAATAATAAAAATAATAATTGTTGCATTTGATATATCACGTCTTTGAGACGTCTCAAAGCGCTTCACAGAATGTACTGTAAAATGAATTGACTGTATACTTTGTGGGTGAAACGAGGCAGCCAATTGAGCACAGCAGTGTCCCACAGACAGTCATGGATTGACTGTTTGTGGGACATTATTATCATTATTTTTTATGAATTATTACCCCTGGATAAACGATCCACAAATCGACTAACAACCGGGTTCCTACTTGCTGCTAGTTAAACACAGGTATGTGGAGTAAGGAAACTTACCCAACGTTTCGCTTTGCCCAGAAATCGAACCCAGCTCCTCTCGCTTGCGAGACAAGTGCCCTAATCACTAAGCTACAGGACTCTATAATCCGTGAGAGTGTCAGTATGTTTGTGTGTATGTGGCTGTAATGGTGTCTCTTTGTGGGTGACGGTCTATGTAGGATCTATTTTTATGTCTATGTGTCTGAGTGTTTGTCTGGATCTGTGTGTGTAAGTGTATGTATCTCTATGTGTATATCTGTGCTTAGTGAGATATCTGTTGTGTGTGTGGGTGTCTGTCTGTGTGTGTGTCTATGTGTGTGTCTGTGTGAGCGTCCATGTGCGAATCTGTCCATGTGTGTCTGTTTGTCACTGTTTGTATGTTTCTGTCTGGGTGTGTTTGTGTGCCTGACTATATAGGTGTGTTTCTATGTGTATGTGTGTGTTTGACTGTGTCTGGGTGTGTATCTGTATGTGTGTCTGTATGCGTAGGGTAGCGCGGATGTACAGTCCACATTAAACAGGTATCAACAAGTGACTCACAATGTATCTGTTTCATTGCTCTCCTAGTCTCAGGTTTCACTTTCCTGCTGAAGAACATTCAGCATTCACAGCCAAGGGACAAGGGACTCCCAGATACCAGGGCTGGCAGGAGGTCTATTTTACGCCATTTCTTAAATAAGAAATTCAGACATCCATGGGTTAGACTCACAGGATCATTGCTCTGATGTGCTCTAGTTGGAAGCGGGAGACGGTGAATGAAATATCCTTAATAATCCTTGCATTTGATATTGCGCCTCATCAAGTCGTTGGGACGTCTCAAAGCACTTCACAGAATATACTGTAAACTGTATGTTTTAGAAGGTGCCCTCGAGTCGGAGTGAAGCAAGTGACTTGGTTTTAGCTGCTCTCGCCCAACTCAGATTTCTTAATTATCTGTCAAGAAACTCCCCTCTCTCCCCCTCCCCAGTTGTACAATATTCACAATTGTCCCATTTAGACTCCAACACACTTCCAAACTCACACAGTGGCATGCACAGAACATGGACGTCTCAAACGTCCTTATAATAATAATCCTTGCATTTGATATAGCACTTTTCAAGTCTTCAAGACGTCTCAAAGCGCTTCACAGAATAGACTGCAAAGTGAATTGACTGTAAAGTCAACAAGACCGAGGCTCTCCTGATTGGCTCCCGTCAACACCTCCACACCTCAGGCGCTGACAGCATCACCATCCATGGTTGCACACTCCACCTCACTGAGCCAGTCCGAAACCTTGGGGTCTAGTTTGACCCCCAACTATCCTTTCTACCCACATCCATGCTATGTCCCGCTCTGCCTTCCCCCACCTCTGCAACATCGCCCGGCTCTACCACTATCTCACACCGCAGGCCCCTAAAATCCTCATACACGCCTTCGTTACATCGAGGTTTAACTATGCAAACTCCTTGCTTGTAGGCCTCCCCAACTCCTCTCTCCACAGGCTGCAGATCATCCAGAACTCTGCAGCCCAGCTCCTCTCCCGCACTAGACTCCGTGACCCTATCACCCCCATCCTCACCCTCACTCCACTGGCTTCCCATCAACACAGAGGACACAATTCAAGATCTTGGTCCTCACCTTCAAAGCTCTCCATGGTCTTGCTTCCCCCTACCTCTGCCACTTCCTAACCCACTACCATCCTGTCCGTTCCCTCCATTCAGCGGGCTCCGGCCTGCTTCACTTCTCCCGCCTCGCTCACACCCCATTGGCGGGCGGGCTTTCTGCCACTCTGCCCCCACTCTCTGGAACTCCATCCCACAGTCCCTCCGCCTCGCCCCCTCCCTTGCTTCCTTCATGACCCATCTCAAGACCCTCCTCTTCGACCGTGCTTTTGATCACCCTGCTTCCCCCCATGCCCTCCGCCCTTCCTGATCCCAACCCCCAGCTCAGGTCTGAAACTCTGTCTGTTCAGCATTTCCCAATGTGAAAGGCGCTCTACAAATGTAATTTTGTTGTTGTTGTTGTATATTTGTGGGCAAAACGCGGCAGCCAATTGCACACAGCATTGCCCCACAAACAGTCACAGATTGATCGATCAATTTATTTTACGGATTATTACCCCTGCGGAAAGCGATCCATCAATCGACTAACAACTGGGTTCCCACTTACTGCTAGATAAACCGAGGTGTGTGGAGTAAGGAAACTTGCCAACGGTTTCACCCCACCCGGAAATCAATTTTTTTTAAACGTAGATAAGGAAAAGTGATGGTTAAAAACAGGGATCTGAATAGTCATACAAAAAAGTTGAAAGCGAAACTAATAACAATTATCATTATTAATTATTATTATTACATGATAATCATTGCATTTTAAATTGTGCCTTATCACATCACTAAAGCATCTCACAGGATGTTTTGGTGACATTTCGCCAACTCAAAGTGCTTCACAGGATTTTACCGTGAAGTGTGGTGACCGTGTCTGTAGACAAACCGGGTAATCAGTCAATTTGTGCACAGCACATATACCACAAGCAGCCGTGAAGTGAGTGATTGATCTTAATGGGGGGGAAGACGGGGGGGAATTGATGGCATAAACTAAATAAAATAATACAAAAGAGGTCAAAAAGTTAAAAATGTATGTTTTAAATAAAAATATCACAATGTAATATTTGTGGTGTTTTACGATGCTTGTTAATGAATGCAAACAGATGTGAAGACAGGAACCAAGGAAACCATTCAGCACGTTGCTGTGCCAGTTTATCAGGTACTGGCAGGGATTATAATAATAATCCTTACATTTGGTATCTGTTAAACACCATTTTGCTGTGTTCACCCACAAAATACAGTCACTACATTGTTTATACTACGGAGTCCCGTAGCATAGTGGTTAGCGTGCGAAACCTTAGGCAAGTTTCCTTACTTCACACTCCTGTGTTTTCACCTAGCAATAAGTAGGAACCAGGTTATGAGTTGATTGGCGGATCGCTTTCTGTGGGTAATAATCCCTCAAAAAAATGCGTTCATACAATCCACAACTGTTTGTGAGACACTGCTGTGTGCAATTGGCTGCTGCGTTTCGCCCACAAAATACACAGTGAATCCACTTTACAATATATTCTGTGAAGTGCTTTGAGACGTCTCAACAACGTGATAAGGAGCCAAATAAAATGCAAAGATTATTATTATATATTATATACATTTTAATCCCCTGTATCTTTCAATAATCTTGGCATTTGATATAGCATGGTTCACAGAAAATATTGTAAAGTAGTTGACTGTGTATTTTGTGGGCGAAATGCAGCAGCTGATAGCACACAGCAGTGTCCCACAAACAGTAATGGAATCAAGTGACCAATTTTTTATTTTGCTATGTTGATCCACAAACCACATAGTTACTATGTTTCACAGGAAATCCCGTGAAGCACTTTGACGTGATAAAGCGGTGTATCGAATGGAAGGATTATTATTGTTGTATAAACATCCTATTAGATTCTGCCTTTGGGAACTTTAAGACTGGGCTGGGAAATCCACTCACACCACACCCAAAGTGAATTTCTCACTCCTAACCACCCTGACTCTAATATTCTCAAACACTCCAAAAAAACTTTTATCCCATAAAGTTTCAAAAGCTAATGCGCAACACCATGTGTGCATGTATGTGTTGAGGGGGAATTAAAATCTGTGTACACACTGGTTCCCCCAACCCAGTTTAATAGTTGGGCGATTTTCGCTTTATATTTAAGGAGACACGAGTTTAATGTAAAAGCAAGAGGTTTCATGGGGCTCGTTAACTGTTATATAAGCAGTGGAACAAAATGACTAAATGCCTTCAGAGGCATGGCGAGGGGAGAGACAGAGAAAGACAGAGAGACAGAGAGAAAGTGAGTGAGAATTAACTCATTTCCATACAGCCGAATGGAGATATATTCATTACAACTAGAGACAGTCTATTACTATTCATGTGTGTGTGTAGATATATATTGTTTTGAACCCCAGTTAGTACAAACAGATAAGAACAGATGCTAGTCAGTTGGGTGGAAGGGGTGGGGGGGTGGGGGGGGCGGGGATGGTATGTTAGTGTAAGAACACAAAAAAGGGTTAAAACAGAGGGAGGGGGTTAGGTGGGCGGCCAAACCCATCCATCACATTGACTTGCATTGTGATGAGGGGTTAACAAAACCATATGGTTGGGAGAGACTGAGTCAGATTTTGTTTTACACATATTTTTCAAACCACTTTGGGTTATCCTGCTCTCTCCCACTCTCTCTCTCTCTCACACATTGCCTGTCACATTTTTTTTCCCAGTAAATAATATCAAATACAAGGCTGTAATAATAATCCTTGCGTTTGATTACAGTGCCTTATCACGTCTTCCAGACGTTTCAAAGCGCTTCATAAAATATACTGTAAAGTGAATTGACTGTATATTTTGTGGACAAAAAGTGTCAGCCAAATGCACACAGCAGTATCCCACAAGCAGTCGTGGATTGAGTGACCAACTTTTTAAAAAAATAATACTACTGTAGCAACTGTAGTATTTTTGTTAGTATTTTTAATGTATATATATATATATAATGTGTTTCTCAGGGAGGGATGGAGAGAGGGAGTTATGTCTATTTTCTCCCACCCTCAAATTTTTTTGCCAAAAAATCTTTCTTCTGACTTGTCAAAATATATGCAATCAAGCTTTACCATTTTGAACTCAACAAACAAAAAGACCGTAGATAAATTATTTTCATCTCTTGAGTAATTAATCTGAAATATTTAGCCTGTCAGAAATTGCTACTTTCCTGTAAAACACGCACACACAGACATAAATCATACTTTGTTTCATTCCATACACTTTTCAATCTGTTGTTTATTTATTTGGTTGTTGTTGTTGCTTTTATGTTTTAGCCCTCAACCCGCCCCCAAAAAATATTATCTTGAGAAATATATTTGAGGGAGAAATTCCACTCGGGTCTAAATTGACTTTTTGAACGCATTGGGGGGAGATTGCAGAAAGAAAAAATGGTCTAAGACCCAGAGGATTTCTTAAAGACTCTGAAACCCTGCGTTAAATATAATGTATTATAAAAATATTATGCATTTTGGAAGCCAGGTAGAATTTATCCCATAGTAATGTTACAGAAAATAATATAAGACTAAAACGCTTGTTCTGTTCTTGTCTTATCTTTGAGACATCTCAACGATGGAATAAGGCGCTATATCAAATGCAAGGATTATTATTATTTTTATCATTATTAATAATAATAAAAATAATATTGTCTTGAGTGTAACAGTGCCTGGCTAGAAGGTTTAAATAGCAGATTGGGCAATTAATGAAACGTAGTTTTTCTGTTTTTATATATATATATAAAGTACAAAATTGGTTTACTAGTATTTATTTCCTTGGGTTCTTTTATTCAAAATATATACACAACCATAACGACTTTAATGTGCCAGAAATGCAAACCTCTCAAATTACTGGTGTGATTGTTCTAACTGCAACGCTTTATCTAATCGTTACTAACGAAAAGTGTAAACTGGATCCTCGTGTCTTCATAAAAAAATTATTTTGTAAGAGTTGGAGGAGGGGTGAGGGATAGGGAGATAAGTAAGAAATAAAAATGTGCACCGATTATTAAACAACAGATCCAATCGAATTTTCTTTCTTTAAAAAAAGCACCCCCTCATTTTCTCCTCCACACATAGTGATCCATTTCACACAAATAAATACTGTATTGTCGCTCTTTTTTCTCTCTAATAAACTGAATGTTATATGATACATAACGACATTGCCAACGCTGTAGTAACAGCCTTGTAAATAGCAGCTTTCATATAAAGTGTAGGTCGATTGTTAGTCTATTCTCTCCTTATCCCCCCACCCCACCCCACCTCTCTCTCTTTCTTTCTATCTTTCTATCTTTGCTTTTCTTTCTCCCTCTGTTTTTCTCTATCTATCTCTCTTCCCTTTCTCTCTCTGGTTTGCTTCTGTCTCTGTCTCTGTCTTTTTCTTTTTTCCTCTCTCACCTTCTCTCTGTTTTGCTTCTCCCTCTCGTTTCCATTTTTTTTCTCTCTTTTCCTTTTCTCTCTGTTTTGCTTAATCTCTCTTTCTCTCTTTTGCTTTTCTCTCTCTCTGTTGTGCCTTTCTCTCCCTCTTTCTACCTTTGCCCTCTCTCTCTGTTTTCCCCTTCTCTCTCTCTCTCTCTTTCTACCTTTTCTCTCTCTCTCTCTACCTTCTCTCTCTACCTTTTCTTTCTCTCCCTGTTTTGCTTTCTCTCTCTCTGTTTCCTTTTCTCTCTTTTTCGAAAGATAGCAAATCAACATCGGATTTTTTTGGTTAGAAACAAAATATCACGGGGTGGGGGGGGGAAGGGGGGAGGGGGGGGGTGGAAGGGGTGCAGGAAGGAGGAAGGGGAGAAATACACATCTAATATCCATGTATACCAAATTGCACAAAATCCTGTCCACGACAATAAACAAAACAAAATAGAAACGAAACATTGTGAAAGACCAAGAGCCACAGCCACAACCAGAGCCAGAGCCAGAGCCACAGCCACAGCCACAGCCACAGCCAGAGCCAGAGCCACAGCCACAGCCAGAGCCAGAGCCAGAGCCAGAGCCACAGCCAGAGCCAGAGCCAGAGCCAGAGCCACAGCCAGAGCCACAGCCAGAGCCAGAGCCACAGCCAGAGCCACAGCCAGAGCCAGAGCCAGAGCCAGAGCCAGAGCCACAGCCAGAGCCAGAGCCAGAGCCAGAGAGCCAGAGCCAGAGGCCAGAGCCAGAGCCAGAGAGCCAGAGCCACAGCCAGAGCCACAGCCAGAGCCAGAGCCAGAGCCAGAGCCACAGCCACAGCCAGAGCCAGAGCCAGAGCCAGAGCCAGAGCCACAGCCAGAGCCACAGCCACAGCCACAGCCACAGCCACAGCCACAGCCACAGCCAGAGCCAGAGCCAGAGCCACAGCCACAGCCAGAGCCAGAGCCAGAGCCAGAGCCAGAGCCAGAGGCCAGAGCCAGAGCCAGAGGCCAGAGGCCAGAGCCACAGCCACAGCCACAGCCAGAGCCAGAGCCACAGCCACAGCCAGAGCCAGAGCCAGAGCCAGAGGCCAGAGCCAGAGCCAGAGCCAGAGGCCAGAGCCAGAGCCAGAGCCAGAGCCAGAGCCAGGGCCAGGGTCAGCCTCACACACACTGTGAGCCCTGGCTGTCTGGCTGTCCCTGTGTGTTACACTGTGATGGTAACTGATGACAACTCCTTTGGTTTAGTTGGAAGTCAGTTTGCGGGCAGTCGCTGGTGAAAGATTAGCGAATTACGCATTTTCCCCCCGAAAGACGCAATTTGTCCTTTCGCAGATTGTTTTAGTTATTTCTCTCTTTCTCTCCTCTCTCTCTCTCTCTCTCTCTCTGTGTGTATATATGTCCTCTTTCTGCCTTTCTCTCTCCTTTTCTCCTTTTCTGTCTCATCTTTCTCTGTCTGTCTGTCTGTCTCTCTATCTGCCTCTCTTTCTCCCTTTCTGTCTTTCTCTTTCTCTCTCTCTCTCTCTCTCTGCGGTAACGCGATTCAGTATATCAGTCCAAAAAAAATCATTGAATTTATTTTTCTTCCTTTTTCTCGTTCTGTCTCTTTCTTTCTCCATTTCTCTTTTTCCAGAACTTTTATCAGTTCCCGTTTTTTTTGTGTGTGTGTGTGTGTGGGTGGGGGGGAAAAAAACCCCGGCAAGTTCCTATTGTACCCCCTTTTTTTTTTGTCTGATTAAAAAAAAACGGTTTATCCTCTCAATTTGAGTTGGAAAGAAAATGTTCTTTTTTTAAAAAAAAAAAGTCTTGTCCCTTTTCTCTCTCTTTTCTGTCTCTCCCTCTCTCCTGGAGGCCCAATCAATCGTCCACCTCGATCTCCTCATCCTCTGAAAACTCATCCGTGGTGGGATCCCTGGAGGAGAGTGGGGAGTGGGACAGAGAGTCCAACCCTTGTGTTGGGGACAGTTTGGGGGAAGAGTTTCCCAACTCCCTTTTGGACGACGCCAAGTTCTGAAAATCTTCCATTTGCACCAGTTTCTCCAGCTGTTGAGGTGGTAACTTTTTTAGCGACTCAACATCAGCTTTCATCTCCTCCAGGTCCCTCTTGAGCTTGGCCCGTCTGTTTTGGAACCAGGTTATCACCTGGGCGTTAGTGAGTCCCAACTGCAGGGCTATCTGGTCTCTATCAGCCGGAGACAGGTACTTCTGATACAGGAATCTCTTCTCCAGCTCATATATCTGATGGTTGGTGAAAGCGGTGCGCGATTTCCTTCGCTTTTTGGAGGTTTGTCTTTGGCCGAAAGCGTTCAGATGATCTCGACCTTATTTTTTTTAGGTTTTTTTTCGGGGGGGGGGGTGGGTTGGGGGGGTGGGGGGGGGGGAGGGGGGGAGGGAGAGAGAGAGGAGGAAAGAAGGAAGAGAGATTTTAATAAGGAAAACGATTACATATCAGTCTCTCTCTCTCTCTGTCTCTCTCTCACACACACAAACCGTAGCGAATAAAGCGTGTTTTATGTTTATAAAGATGATAACATCGAATGTAATTCTATTTAGAGGGGACATGGTTGAGGTTAAGGTTTACGCGATCTACTCTCTCTCTCTCCCCCCACACCCCCCCCCCCACACACACATATTCTCCCCCCCCCCCCCCCATCTATCTTTTCCCCCCTCTCTCTATCTATCGCCTCCCTCTCTCTTTCCCTCTCTCCCTAAGGCAAAATTCCCATCCCCAAACGGTTGGCGCGATTATTTGCAATGTGGTGTGTGTGAGAGACTGAACGTCACATTATTACATACAAATGCGAATATTTCACGGCTTCGGGTGGGGTGGAAATGCAATGTTTCGTTAACCGATTCGATGTGAGACTCAGTTGATGCAATGAGACGATCCTCACATCGAATCGTGTTGCGGAACATCGCTTTTTGTTTGCTGTGCCCCTGGCCCTCTCCAGCACAGACTCAAATTACCAGAACCTTACAGTTAGGACTTGTTTTTAGAGTCGGTTTTAAAATCGCCGATTCGCACAAGGAGGGCCCTGATAGACACAGAACATATTCCTCTCTGTCAAACACACAGTGGGTTTGTGTCCGTGTGTGTAGTTAAACCATTATCTTATCAGCGCCTCTCCTCTCTCGTCCCAACTTCTCGACTTGTACATTTGAGTTCACACATTTGCATCTTACATTGACTTGAGGTTCAAAGGCATGTCTGTGTGTGTCTGTCTGTGTGTGTCTGTGTGTGTGTGTCTGTGTGTGTGTCTGTCTGTGTGTGTGTGTCTGTGTGTGTGTGTCTGTGTGTGTGTCTGTGTGTGTGTCTGTGTGTGTGTCTGTCTCCCTGTGTATGTGTGTGTGTCTGTGTGTGTGTGTGTGTGTCTGTCTGTGTGTGTCTGTGTCTGTGCGCCTCCCTTGTCTGTGTGTCTGTCTCTCTGTGTCTACATGTATGTGCCTGTGTGTGTGTGTGTGTGTGTTATGTGTGTGTTGTGTGAGTCTCCTTGTGTGTGTATGTCTCACTGTGTCTGTGTGAGTGTGTGTCTCTCTATCTATATATGTGTCTGTGTGTCTTTTTCTGTGTGTGTGTGTGTGTGTGTGTCCCTCATTCATTCCTTAAAGCAAACAAAAACAAGCTTCATCCCCACTCAAACCCAAACTCAACTATTCAATTCTGCCCTCGACAGCCAAATGGAGAGAAAATTAGAATATAAAATCATAAAATCGCACGTTATGCCTCCCCAAAAAACCGTATAAATTGCCTCCTCCGAAAAACAATACAGAGTTATCCTATATCCCCTGATATCGCAAGATAGTTAAAGTCTCTGGTAGTAAAATGCTCTGGCACATGTGTTTGCTGTTAAGTGCAGTCATGGGTATAAAGGTTTATACACTATGCGCTGGTTTGATAAAGCTTTTTTTCTCTCTCTCTCTCTGTCCTCACACTTACTTTAGGCTCGACTATACCCTCTGTGTTTTGCTTTGGGTCTTGTGATTATTTTGGGGGACTCCGTACTGCTTTGAGACGAATAGAGTTTAAGGTGGGAGAGAGTGTGAGTGTGAATGTGTGTGTGTGTGTGGGGAGGGGGTGAGATAGGAGAGAGGGGGAACTCAGGATTGGGTTTGGTTTGCACCTTGGAAAATAGAGAGAGAGAGACACACAGACACACACACACACACAGGGAGAGAGAGAGAGAAAGAGGGGGAGGGAGGCAGACGTACAGTTAATGCGTTCAATTGGTGACTCCTTTGACCATTTGTCTGCACACTAAACCCGGGAAATTGGAGTGATTAATTGTCGGCCTTTAGCTCCATTTGGTGTTAATATTTAAATTGCAAAAAAAAACAGTTAAAATAGACAATTTAAACACACACACACAAACCTGCACACACACACCCTGACACACGCAAATTCTCTCTTGCACAAAACACACACCTAACTCCACCGAATAAAGATCACAGCTTTTTTTTTCACAAGTAAAGTTCGTTATTAAGAATGCATCAAATAATACTGTCATTTAATGTTGTTTTATTGCCGGTTATTCAGCACTGTTAACTGGCTTCATAACGGTGTTATTTTTTTTAGAAAAAAACGCGGATTTGTCTTATTCGTATTAAACAAATCTTAAACATTAGTCGTAGGGACATCGACGCGATGGTGGATCGTGAGTCAATTAAAATAGTTTCAATAGATTAAGAAATAATTTGAAAAGACACATACACACACACACATATTTACACATACACACACATACATTGCAAATGAAACTCAATAACAATATTTCGGTTTTGGTCAGAGAGATTGTGCGGGTTTTATGTATAAATAATATAATATTGTGTATAATAATAACACAGTACTAATATAATATAATATATATATATACTGTATGTTTATTAATATGTATAATCCCACAATAACAGATTGCCTGAGAAACACAAGGCGAGCGAAATAAAAGTGAAGGCGTTTAAAACACGCATTTACTTGAGAGTTTCTGGGAGTGAACAACTTTATCAATAAAAAAAATTGCGGGCAACGAAATTTAAAATATTTGCCCCTCACACAACACATCTATACCACAATTTGCTATTGATTCATTATTATTAGAGGATAATCAATAAATAACTATGCCTTCCGATTATTAGGATTATTTTGGGATACAACTAATAAATCTTCTAATTATTATTGGCTAATAATAATAGCAATCATAAATAAAGCTTCTAATTATTATCAGGGGAATCAACAATATTTTTAAAGAAGTAATGACATCTTTTAATTATTATTTTGGGGATAAAATAAAAATAAAATACATACACTGTGTACCTTCTAATTATTATTATTTTGGGGATACGAAAAACACTGAAGACATAGACTGCAACTTTTAATTATTATTATTATTATGTTTGGATCAAGAAATAATAAGGAAACGCTGTAAACATATCTTCTAATTATCAGCATAATTTGCGGATAAATAAATATACCTTTCTAATCATTATTACTACGGTATTTTGTGGGGGGGATAAAAAAAATAATATCAAATAAATCGAAATAAATACCTTCAGCCGCTTGAATCACACTGACTTCCAGGCCTTTGAAGGTTTTGCTGGCGAGTTCCTCCAGGGCGCAGAGCGGGGAGGTCTGAGCGGGCAGTCCGCCCCGAGGCAGCCCTGAGGCGGACACTTTGTCAGCGGCAGCCGCTGCCCTCCCCACACCCCCTCCTCCTCCCCCTCCGCAGCCCGAGAGCGGGGACTTCCTCAGCGATGGTTTGCTCAGAATATCGGCGATGCTGAAGGGGGTGAGCGGTTTGTTGGAGTTGGCGGGCGGTGGGAAGCCATCCAGAGGGCTCAGCCTCCTCTCCTCCCCCCCCGGCGCCACCCCGCAGCCCGGCTTCAGCACCTCCATCGGCCCGGGAATTGGGTTAATATCGTTCCTCTCCTTTTCCAGAAAGTTTTTTTTTTTTTGGGGGGGGGGGGGGGGTGTGGGGGTGGGGGGGTTCGGGTGGGGGGTGGGGGGTGTGGGGGGGGAAGTTTTTTTTCTGGACAAAAATAGGAGGGCAAAAGGGAGAGGGGGGAAAATGCAAAAGCCGTGGGTTTTAGTTCTGGTTTTCAATCGCTTTCAACCTCTTTTTTTTTCTCTCTCTGGGAGAGGGGAGA
This sequence comes from Callorhinchus milii, assembly GCF_018977255.1. NCBI lineage: Eukaryota > Metazoa > Chordata > Chondrichthyes > Chimaeriformes > Callorhinchidae > Callorhinchus > Callorhinchus milii. The sequence goes on from NW_024704742.1 coordinate 71,089,266, forward strand.
GAGAGGGAGAGGAGAGGGAGAGGGGAGAGAGAGGGAGAGGGAGAGAGAGGGAGAGGGAGAGGTGCCTCTGGGAGCTGTGTGGCTCCGTTCGCTTTTTAACGCATGGGATTGGGGAAATGCGCTCGTTCGCTCGTAGGCACCAGGCGATGCGGAGCGGGTGAAGGGGGAGAGCGACCGAAAAGGGGAGGTGAGATGGAGAGAGAGAGAGAGAGAGAGAGGGGGGAGAGAGGGAGAGAGGGGGTGGGAAGCGCTATTGATCACAGGTTGGAAGATATCTCTCTCTTTCTCACACTCACACACTCACTCTCTCACTCACTTAGTCTCTCTCTCTCTCTCTCTTCCAACCCAATTAGCAGCTGTGTCCAGGGAGGGAGAGAGCGAGGGAGTGGGGGGTGGGGAGGGGGGGGGGGTGGGTGGGTGGTGGGGAGAGAGAGAAAAAAAAAAGACCCCCCACTTTCTTAAATCCCACACAAAAGCGAAAGGAGGCTAAAACCCGACCAGGGGAATGGTCAGTGATCTTCCTTCCATTGCTGAGAGAGGCTATGAGTTGTGACCAGTTCAGATGTCTTAGAGAGAGTTGCGGTTTAGAGGAATTATTTGGGTGAGGGGAGGGGAGGGGGGATTGAGGAATGGGAGGAGTTTGGAGACAATTTGACCAAATTGTCCCCCCCCCCACCCCCACTCCCCACTCCCTGTCTCTCTCTCCCCCAACGCATTTGCTATCTTCTGTTTTCATCCCAAATAAAGTGTGTGTTTGGGGGAGGGCTGCAATGAGAAACTATTGCTTTTTTTCGATATATGTGTGTGGGGGGGGGGGGGGGCTGTGTGTGTGTGTGTGGGGGGGGGGGGGGGGGGTAGCGAGAGAAGGAGAGAGCGAGAGAGAGGAAGAAAGAGAAAGATTTATTTATTTTCCACTCAGCAAAGGGAAGGACCATATAGTACGAGTAATATAATAATATATTGTGTATTATGTTGTTATATTGTACATTACTATAAAATAGCAACCCCCCAACACACACACACACCCACACACACACATATACCCACAAAAACTAATTGACATTTAATTTTAATTGATTTTCTTAATAAGGAGAGATTTTAAGAGTCTGATTGTGAGATTATGTATTATTGCCAACCCCACTATATATCATGCAAACAGGACTCAATCAAAAAGAACTCACAAAGCATTACAATCCATCTATTTATGTGTAGAAACAGTTGTAAATAAAGTAAATAGATTTTTTTGTAAATGACTCGTAAAGAATAGAAAAGTGACCACCCATTCACTTATCTTCCCTCCTCACAACTCAATTCAATAGTCTTTTTTTTATAGGTATATTTTTTAAAAAAGTTGTATTATTACCGTGCATTTTCACCTTTTTATGTAAAAAATAATGATAGATACCAAGCGGCGTTGTACTAGCGAAATTTTAAGAATTTGTAACCCTGTGTGTGTGTGTGTTTTTTTGCTTAGAGACAATTATTGCAGTTATTGGGTCTCGTTTGGGGTTAGAGATAATTCTAAGTTTTAATAATTGTAATAATAATAGTCCTTGTATTTGATATAGCGCCTTCTCAATTCTTCGAGGCGTCTCAAAGCGCTTCAGACGATACACTGTAAATTGCATTTTGCGAGCGAAACGTTAGAATTGTTATTATAATTCGTGCAAAAAAATCCCTTTTCTCTCTCTCTCTCTTTCTCTCTAAATCGTGTTTTAACAAGACAATTTAAAACACGATTTTTCCCATCAAAACGACCCCAAGCAGTTTCTTTTTCTCCATCTCTCTTTTCCTCCGTCAACGAATAATGTTAATCGTCTCAATCTTTTTCTTTACACTGAGCCGCAGACGTTATCAGAGTTTGAATCTAAACAACAATAATTTTTTTNCCTATTAAAAGCATAAAAGCAAAGTAAAAAAAAAAACTCGGGGTGTTTTTCTCGCCTGTGTCAATCGACACACATCAAATCCGTTGAGAGCTATATCCACTTATATTTACTGCTATATTATTTACACATCTATTTGTTTTCGAGTGATATCTAGAACACATGGGGAAATTATTGAGGGGTGTGTGTGTGAGTGGTGGTGGTGTGTGTGTGTATGTGTGCTGTAATTATCAATAATAACAATAATTAAAAGGGTGTGGACTACCACACCAGAGCGCTTTCTTTAACTGTGTCATTTTATTTGGGATCTAAAGATGTTTTCACTCAATGTCCCTGCACAACATCAACACCGAGCAGAAAACATTAACTAACGCCAGCTTCAAGTAGCTGTCAATTTATAACATCTCCATATCTCCCCCACCCACCTTTTACACACACAAACACACACCCAAATGCGACTCCAATTCGCCGAAACGCATAAACAGACAATTCGCTGCGTTAATCGGCGTCTTACAGGTGGAACAAGTGAGCCCCGAGACAGAGAGACAGAGGGAGAGATAATAACTCTCACAGGGTTAATGTCTAATTTAATGTCACCCACTCACACACACAAATTATCTTGAGATGTGCTGTTTAGTCCACTATTAACGAGTGTTCCTTCCTCCGTTTCAAGCTCATTCGTTCTCCCTTATTGGGTCTCTCTCTCTTTCTCTCTCTCTCTCTATATATATATATATAGATATATATGAAGTTAGCCACAAAATATACAGTCAATTCACTTTACAGAATATTCTGTAAAACGCTTTGAAACGTCTCAATGACGTGATGATATCAAATATAAGATTATTAGTATTATATATAGTATGTGTTTGGTGTGTGTGATGTTATGTAGTGGGTTGAATTGCTTCGATTCATACGGTTTAGAGGTTTCTCAGCTCATACCGGCAGTTGCACGACAAACCAATATAGAATGAATAAAACAGAGCGGAAAAATTAGTGCTACAAATAGATATATTAACCTCTTTTCTCTTTCCCCCACTTTCTCAGCAAACAGAGATACACATACACAGCTGAGCGCTGTAACAAATACAGTTTGGTTGCAATTTCATAACTCAATTGAAAGAGAGAGAGAGAGAGAGATTGTATGTATAGCTCGCTAGGTTGTAAATTTAATTCCCTCGCTTGTACCGATTTGTAAATATGTTTAATTTAATTTCTGGTTCCCCCACCCCTCCACTCCTCCATCCCTCTCTCACGGTTTCTGTCTCTCACTCTCTCTTACCATCTCTCTCTCCTACCCCCCCCCCCCCCCAATCTTAAAAAAAAGGGATTTAGACACCATTTCAGGGGTCATTGAGTCAATTTCCATCACACAGACACGAAAAAGGAAAAACATTAAAAAAATGAAAAATAATGAGAGATTCGGGATTTTCTGGGGAAGGCTTGGGTGGGGTTGCAATTAACTATTAACTGTCTTGCTCTATAAATAGAGGTTACAGATCGTTCAATGAAGGTGTGCTGCACTTGTAGAGAGGAGAGAGAGGGGTATTTTTGTGCAATATTTACCATCTGTTAGTTGTTAGTTTTCCCATCGTCAGGTGAACACCCGGGACTGGATGTTACAGACCTGTTTAACGCCTTGGGGAGGCGAGTGACAGTGTGGGTGGGTGGGTGGGTGGGTGGGCGAGAGAGGGAGAGAGAGAGAAAGAGAGAAAGAGAGAGCAATATCTAAAGGTCTGGAAATCAAAGAGATATCTTTGCATTTTCACACAGCTTGACCGTTCTGTTAGCAAAAAGCGGGTAGGTTTTTATTTTTATATGCACATATATATTTTAAATAACTTCTGTGTACATTTTAATGGGGGGTTAGTCTCTCAAAGGCGAGATCCCTGTGTGTGTGTGTCTCTGTGTGTCATTCAGCGCAAAAAAAAACTGCATCTAAGAGCCGGGGAGTGTGATTAATGCGGGTTTTATTTGAGAAAAAAAAGTTTTGGGGGAAGATAAAGCGGGTAGACAGTCAGTCACAGATATAATGGACAATTTTCTGCGTTGAAAACCCCTTCTCGCGTTTATTTGCAAGCAATAAAACTGAAATAAGGAAAGACGCGCAGAGAAATATATGTAATAACTTGGCCCCAAACTGTTATTAAACCGCATTAGACCCGTCAGGAAAGGCGAGAGATGGTTTGTATACATTTCAAGCTTATTTTCATTTTTAAAAATCGATAAAGTGAGAGTTTGTTCGTTTTATTGTTTTCATCTTTTTCTCTCCCTTTCTCTCCCAAGAAATAAGACGAACAGAAAGCGAGAGAGAGAGAGAGAGAGAGAGAGAGAGAAAATATATATATATAATCGTTGGCTGTGCAGCGCTCAGGTAACAGGCAAAATATAAAATGATTCTTAACAGTTATATGCAACCGATCTCAGTGTTATTGTAAGAGTTTTGTGCTTATTTCTGAGGGGGAGGGGGGCAAGATATAAACCCAGGCTCTCACTGATAGCGGTGACCTCCCCTCTCCCCACAAGTGCTGAGCAAAAAGGATTTATTTATGCGCTGATTTCGCTCATAATTTTGATTGCATTATTTCTCAGTGAGGTCAAATATGCCTTAAACATTGCTACCGCTTCCTCACTGTCTAATTTCCTTCCCGGTTATAACACAGGGGAGGCGATTGTGGGCAAAAGAACACCGATTTTGTTCATTTTTAATATTTTCAAGGAGGTTCAGGGAGAAGAGAAGGTGAGATGTGACAATCATTACCCGTTTGTAGTGTGTCTCTGTGTTCATTTCTCGAGAGAGAGAGAAGGAGAGAGAAAAAGAGAGAGAAAGAAAGAGAGAGACAGAGAGAGAGATGAGAGAGATATGGCCGAGAGAGAGATTACCTTAAATCACCATACTAAATCTGAACATGCTATCAGAATTAATGTCAGATCAATTAAAGATATATATATATATATTATATTTTTCAATCAAGTTATTTTATTTTAAACTCGTTTAATTTTAATTTAAAACTTATTTTATTTAAATTTTTATTTTAAATCGCCCAAAATTAGATCCATCTGAACTATTTATTGAGGTCCGTTTGCTGTGTTCCTGTTACCGTAGTTAGAGACGAGACGCAGATTAAACAATAATAAATATAAACCATTAAAAAGTCATTAGTAAATGGGGAGGGTTAAATAATATCAATAATTTTCCCTCACTACACTTTACAGTAAATCCGTGAAAAGACGCTGTGTGAAATGTAAAACAAATTGTTATTAACATTACTAACAAAATAATTTAACCTAAATATGTTTGATGGGGAAAAAAATCCCGATTTGCGCTCAAATAAAAAAAATCCTTCGGGATTGATCGGTGTAACCACCCAAATACTTAGGTGTGGAGCAGCGTAGAGATGTCTCCCTCCGTCCCTCCCTCCCCCCCTCCCTCCCTCAATCACTCACTCACTCACTCACTCACCCATTCACTCTCTAACTCACTCTCTATCCCCCTCCCTCCCTCCCTCCATCCATCCACCCCTCACTCCCTCACTCCCTCACTCACTCACTCACTCACTCACTCATTCACTCACTCACTTTAAGTCTCTCTCCTTCCCTCCCTCAATCACTCACTCACCCATTCACTCTCTAACTCACTCTCTATCTCCCTCCCTCCCTCCTTCCATCCCTCACTCCCTCACTCATTCACTCACTCACTCTTAATCCTTCTCCTTCCCTCCCTCAATCACTCACTCACCCATTCACTCTCCCTCCCTCCCTCCCTCAGTGTGTGAGTTACACGGGCTCAGTGATGGGAGTGTGTGTGAGTGAGTGGGAGGGGGAGAGAAGAGTAAGAGTGTGTGAGTGAGATTGACCGCGCTCTGCATTTGCTCTGACCTTATCTTTTCATTGGGCTTTAGAGAGAGAGAGAGAGATAATAATAATAATAATAATCCTTGCATATGATGTATCGCCTTCACAGAAAGTACTGTAAAGTGAATTGACTGTATATTTTGTGGGTGAAACTTGTCTAAGGTTTTTCCCCACATGGGAACCGAACCCGGGTCCAATCACTACACTACAGGACTCCAGAAATCCCATTAAAATCCCTTTCATATTTTATATAGCTTCATTGATTGATATTATCAGATAACATGTACCCGTGTATTATAATGTAGCCATATGTTTTACATAATATTTATTGCACATAATAAAACAGGCTGATATTAACTATATGTTGTTCCACTTTTCTTTTAAGTTGATCAGCCTTTCCAGAGTAAATACTTATGTATATTTATTTTGCTGAATTTAATTATTTTTTGTACAGATGTTTGCAATTTTTAACGCAGTTATATAAATATAAGTGTGTAAAGCCTAACACAAACAGGGAAAGTTAAATAAATAGCGAATCTCCTTAGGCAGAGCCAAGTAAAGGGGGAAATTGTGAATTGTTTTCAACCTGTTTATTATCCTGAAAAGGGAGATGCTGATATTAAGGGACTGATAACGATATATATATCAAAATATTATTTATTAAATAAATCGCTCTTTATTTCTGTTTAAGTGTGTGTTACAGTATCCGGATCCGGGGATTAATGGCACACACACTCACACATAACTACACATACACAACTACACACACACAGCAAACATTCACATACACACACTCACACATAGCTACACATACACAACTACACACACACACACACACACAGCAAACATTCACATACACACACTCACACACAGACACTCACACACTCACATACACACACAGCTACACACACAGAGGATACACACACAGCATACACTCACATACACACACAGCTACACACACACACAGAGAGGATACACACACAGCATACACTCACATACACACACAGCTACACACACACACACAGAGGATACACACACAGCATACACTCACATACACACACAGCTACACACACACACACACACAGAGGATACACACACAGCATACACTCACATACACACACAGCACACTCAGACACACAGCTCTACACACACAGCATACAGACATACCGAACTATGCAGACAGACAGACAGACAGACAGACAGATACAGACACACGGAGCTCAGACTGACACAGACAGACACACAGATACGAGTGTAGAGAGGCAGACACACACGCACACAATACACACACACGGAGCAGACATACATAACATAAACACGGATGGACACAGGCACACACACAGACTCATACACCCGCACACAGATATGCACAGCAGCACAGAGACACGCACACATAAGCTCTCTCACACATACACACAGCACACACACACACACAGGCAAACATTGGTAGGAAAGTCTGCTTGAAGACAGACAACATCTTAAAACAATATGCTGTCAGCAGCTCCTGTTTGTAACTTGGCGCCGTGTAACCCACACTCCCTCCCAGTCACTGTAACACACACACACTGACACACACACACACTGACATACACACTGACATACACACTACCCCCAGCTCCCTGTCACTGTAACACACACACACTGACACACACACTGACATACACACTGACATACACACTGACATACACACTGACATACACACTACCCCCAGCTCCCTGTCACTGTAACACACACACACTGACACACACACACACACTGACATACACCCTGACATACACACTACCCCCAGCTCCCTATCACTGTAACACACACACACTGACATACACACACACTGACATGCACCCTGACATACACACTACCCCCAGCTCCCTGTCACTGTAACACACACACACACACACTGTAACACACTCTCTCTACATGTCATACACACTACCCCCAGCTCCCTGTCACTGACACACACACACACTGACATACACCCTGACATACACACTACCCCCAGCTCCCTATCACTGTAACACACACACACTGACATACACACAGACATACACAGACATACACACTACCCCCAGCTCCCTGTCACTGTAACACACACACACACAGACATACACAGACATACACACTACCCCAGCTCCCTGTCACTGTAACACACTCTCTCTACATGTCATACACACTACCCCCAGCTCCCTGTCACTGTAACACACACACAGACACACACACACTACCCCCAGCTCCCTGTCACTGTAACACACACACAGACACACACACACTACCCCCAGCTCCCTGTCACTGTAACACACACACACACGACACACTCTCTCTACATGTCAACACTACCCCCAGCTCCCTGTCACTGTAACACACACACACAGACATACACACTACCCCCAGCTCCCTGTCACTGTAACACACACACACACACACACACACTAGTCCCCGCTATTGGCCGCTCAGCACAGCCTATCCCAGCCCCAGCAGTGTGCTGGCCAGTCCCTGGTCTGTGCCGGGATAGTGAGGTGGGGAACACCACACAGGACCTGCAGAAAGTTTACAGACTGTATTTACCCCCTGACACCCACCCTCCACCGCCCCACACACATACACTCACTCCCTCTCATACACACTCTCTTCCTCACGCTCTCTCATGCTCTCTCATACACAAACTTTCACTCCCCTCTCTCTCACACTCACTCTCTCTCTTACACAACAACAACAACAACAAAATTTATAGAGCGCCTTTCACGTCGGGAGGATGGCCCAAAGCGCTGAAAAGTCAGGTGTTGGGGCATTAGCATGAGGGAGGGGTGGTGTAGGGGTGAGGGAAGGCAGAGAGGTGGGAGGGAGACCAAAGGCACGATCGAAGAGAAGGGTCTTGAGACCGGCCTTGAAGGACGCAAGGGAGGAAGCGACACAGACTCCTTTCCCCTCTCTCTTTCTCACACTCATTCTCTCTCACACACACACTTCCACTCCTCTCTCTTTCTGACTCTCTCTCTCTCTCACACATGTACTTCCGCACCACCCCCTCGCAATAATCCAGAAAGAGACGAAAAAACACTTTAATTATAAACATAATTCCTGTTAATTTTCATTTGTGGTTTGGATTTAGGAAACCCAAACTTACCTGACCCAAAAGGTTTTTTCCTACCCCGCCCCCACAAAAATAAAGGTACATTAATCATTTCAAAAATTATATTTGATCCCAAAGAGAAAACTCTGCTGGTTAAATTTATTATCATGAATAATAAGTTTTTCCCACAAAATATAGTCAATATACACTATTCTGCGAAGCGCTTTGAGACATCTCAATGACGTGATAAGGTGCTGTTTCAAATGCAAGGATTATATCCTATAATAATTACGTCTATAATAATATTTTTTTTGCTCAGCCAAGTATCTGACACATGCGGAAACTCATTATCATGCTTAAGGGTATTCAAACCAAACTGATTATTATTCTTAACTGTTTTTATTAATAATAATAATACTTGTTTGTCAGAGCCTGCAAAACGCAGAGAAGCGTCTCAAGAAAAGCAGCGAGCAACATGTTCGGTGTAGTGCAGTGACTGTTTTTTACGTAGAGAAAGTGGTGGTTAAAAAAAAGGGATGTAAACTATAAAAAGAAGGACTTGATATATTTTAAAAAATAACTTTGCAAATCACTGTTGTTTAAGCAGCTGTTTAATCGTTGTGCATGTGTGTGAGAGAGGAGGGGAGGTATATTGAACAGGGACAACCACCTCAGCAGTCACTTACCCCCCTCCCCCCACCTCCCTCAAACCACACCCCACCCTCAATCTGGGCTGTAACAA
>NW_024704742.1:71101315-71109062 GCF_018977255.1 Callorhinchus milii
AGAATAAAGAATTGCCGGGGTGTAAGGCACAGAAATCTTTAAAGTGGGCTAGTCTGTACAATGTAATGCAATACATAATAATACAACAATAATTATCTTTGCATTTGATATAGCGCCATATCACGTCATTGGGGCGTCTCAAAGCGTTTCACAGGATATACTGCAAAGTGGATTGATTGTGTATTTTGTGGGCGATACTAGGCAGCCAATTGCGTACAGCAATATCCCACAAACAGTCCTGGATTGAGTGAACAAATTATTATTATTTTTTGAAGGGATTATTATCCCCGGAAAGTGATCAGCCAATTGACTAACAACTGGGTTCCCACTTACTGCTAGGGAAACAGGCATATGGAGTCCTGTAGCTCTGTGGTTAGAGCACTCGCTTTGCAAGCGAGAGACCTGAGTTCAATTCCAGGCAGGGCGAAACCTTGGGCAAGTTTCCTTACTCCACACACAGCCTAATAATAATCCCTCCAAAAACCGAAAACAATAATAAATTGGTCATTTTCAATCTACCACTGTTTGTGGGACATTGCTGTGTGCAATTGGCTGCCGCGTTCGCCCACAAATATACTGTCAATTCACTTTACAGTGTGTTCTGTGAAGCGCTTTGGGACGTCCTCCTGATGTGAAAAGCGCTATATCAAATGAAAGGATTATTATTATTAATAATTATTATATGGAGTAAGGAAACTTGCCTAAGGTTTTGCCACGACCAGGTATTGAATCCAGATCCTCTCTTGCAAGAAGTGTGCGCTATCCTTTGCTACGGGATTCCAGAAAGGTGATGATGAGGAGGAATTAAGGCAGGGACTTCCAGAGGGTAGGAGGATAGCGGTGGAAAGTACTGTCACCAATGATGGTGCAGTGGGGTCTCAGATGTTCTGTGTTAGCTGAGTGGACTGGGACGCCAGAGAGATTCTCAATTTTCTTGATTTCATGCAAATTGGGAAGTGAGTAATAATTGTAAGAATCCTTGCACAAAATAAGAATTTTGTACAGCCATGGGCAGCCACTACCCTGATCAGTCAGGTGTTGACACATGCAGAAATCCTTTACCATGCTCAAGAGTATTGAAACCAGACTGAAAATTTCACCTATGTATGTTAATTACACATGGAAATGTCCCTGTAACTGGAATGTGCACTCCTTCCCTAGGGGATACATCCTATTTACCAACTTCTGGAGAGTATTAAGTTGGCAAGAGCCAAGTCTTGGGAGACCCTAGAGTGTGCGTTGGGATAATTGTTGGATTTTAATGAGTTAAAACCACATACTGAGGGCACTTTCTGGCAAACTTTCTCACTGCTTGTCCAGCTAGGACCACCCTACCAGTTAGGGGTTTGGTTTGCAGGGTTAACAGGAGCTGAGTGGGAGGATTCCCTGCCTCCATTAGCTGGTCTTCCCTTCCAGGTCCTCTCAATGAGCCCTGGAGTATTGCCTGCCTAGCTCAGGAACTGGTCTAGAGACTGTCAGAAAGGGTGGACTTGATTCTGAAATGGAGTCCTGTAGTGTAGTGGTTAGAGCACTCACCTCGAAGTGAGAGGACCCGGGTTTGATTCCCTAGTGGGGCCAAACCTTAGGCAAGTTTCCTTGCCTCTGTTTACCCAGCAGCAAGTAGGAACCAGGTCTGTAGTTCATTAGCGGGTCGCTTTTCCGGGGGTAATTATCTTTCAAAAAATAATAATAATAATTTAGTCACTCACTGCACGACTGTTGGTGGGACAGTGCTGTGCTTAATTGGCTGCTGCGTTTCGCCCACAAAATATACAGTCTATTCACTTTACAGTATATTCTGTAAAGCGCTTTGAGACATTTCAACAACTTATATTACAACAAATTATCAACAACGTGATAAGGCGCTACATCAAATGCAAAGCATTATTATGCAAAAATGTCACCTTGGAGCCAGCTAAGTTCTGAGGAGACCCCATGAACCTTGCCCCCACCCACATACACACACACCCAAGGACAATAGTCACTGGTTGGTAGTGTTCGAACAAGAAGCTTTGAGTGCGGAGAGGGTGGGTTGGAGGGGCCTGGGAGTGAGGCACGATTGTTCTGTCTCTGATCGTGACCGAGCACTCAGGGAAGGTCTTGGAGGTCGGATCAATAAACTCGTGTTACTAGAGAAAATAAATTACAGAGAAGTTGTAAAGGGGATGAGGAAGGGGGAAAAAAACACAACAGCAAATTCCTGGTATGATAGCGGAGTTTAAACTCTCTGCCAAATGGCAAGAGAGTGGTTTTGATTACACCGTAGAAAAGGTCAGGCAATAATGAAAATTAAGGGGAACTTTTTCCAATGGAAAGTTTTATTGTTTTCGAGCACCTGCATCCAAGACTTGAATTCCACAAAGGCTTATAAAAAAAATCCCATGTTAACCTTCAAAAGGCCTCCGCCTCAGCTCGTGTTCAGACCTGATACCTTATTGATTCCTTTTTTTCTTCTGTGTTTAATTAACTTTTTTTCCCTTCTCTACCTCCCCCCCTCCCTCCTCTGCTGCGCTATCATGTCCCCACCTCCTCGCCCACCCCTCCCCCTCTTTGTTCCCCATTCCTCCAATTGCAAGACTCTCTTCCCCGTGCCCCCTCCCCCCCACACCGCCCCCGCTCACCCTATTTTACAATTCCCTGAATCTACAGATAAAGTGAAGAATGATAATGATCAGCAGAGGTTTATGTATATAATAACACTGGGTTTGCTCTCTGTGCGCAGTCAGTGTGTGGCTCGCTGAGGATATAGGACAAATAATAATGCAATAACAATTGCAGTAATCCTTGCATTGTTTACCTAGTGCTAAATAGGAACCCATTTGTTAGTCGATTGGTGGATCACTTTTCGGGGGTAATAATCCCTTGAAAAATTAATAATTTTGTCACTCAAACCGTACTGTTTGTGGGACACTGCTGTGCACAATTGGCTGCTGTGTTTCACCCATAAGATACAGTCAATCCACTTTACAATATATTCTGTGAAGCACTTTGAGAAGTCTCAATGAAATGATGATGCGCTATATCTAATGCAAGGATTATGATTTTTTTTATTATTAGAATTGATGTGTAAGAGAGATCCAGATGCACCAATTATCTAGGTCTCTCCCTATAAGGTATCTGCCCATTCACCTCTGTATGTATCAACTTTCTCTCTTTCTTTCTTTCTTTCTTTCTTTCTTTCTTTCTTTCTTTCTTTCTTTCTTTCTTTCTTTCTTTCTTTCTTTCTTTCTTTCTTTCTTTCTTTCTTTCTTTCTTTCTCTCTCTCTCTTTCTCTGTTTCCTTCTTTCTTTCTGTCTCTCTCCCATCTACTTTCCTTTATTGATGATTGACGCTCAGTGACTGTCCTCTCTCTCTCTCTCCATCACACAGTTTGCAAATCACACGTTTGACTTTTTTTTAGACAGGACAAATGTTGAAGGCAGAATTTGCATCTGCAAGTGACTGTGTGTGTGTGTGTGGTGTGGGGGGGTGAAGAAGGTTGACAGCATTGAGTGTTGATGCCCCGGGGTGAAGCAATGTGCCCAGAGCTACTATGAACGGTTCCCTCGCTAATCGTAATAAACTGCTTGGGTTTAACTGTGGCTGATGTGAAATTTGGGAAATGCTGTGTCCCTCTGAGAGCCCAGAGAGGAAGGGGAGTGAAGAGGTTAAACTGCGACTATGCATTATCAAGCATTATCAACCTAGCGAGATAGATAGATAGATAGATAGATAGATAGATAGATAGATAGATAGATAGATAGGATAGATAGATAGATAGATAGATAGATAGATAGATAGATAGATAGATAGATAGATAGATAGATAGATAGATAGATAGATAGATAGATAGATAGATAGATAGATGCCTTGTAGAGGGGTTAAGTTTGCTATTCAGTTCGTTAAATTGCAAAATAATTTGGTTGGTACAGTATTAATAATGCGGAATCGAGGCAGCAGACAGAGAGTGAGACATAGTGTATGTGTCCCGGGTATGTGTGTATGAGAGAGAGGAAGGTGTGTGAAGGTGTTCTCACATCCCTTGTGTGACACACACACACACACACACACACACAGGATGACTTTGACATAGATAAATACAGGGGGAGGGGGGGGGGGGGGTCACAAATGCAACATTCGATAAATATTACATCGAATGCCTCAAATGTTTTCCCCACCGGGAGCCCAAAATGGGAGAGAGAGGGAGAGAGAGAGAGAGCGAGAGAGGGAAGTGTGTGTGTGTGTGTGTATGAGAGAGAATGTGAGAGAAGATGATGGAAGTGTGAGTGAGTGAGTGAGTGAGTGAGTGAGTGGGAGGGAGGAGGAGGAGGAGGAGGAATGTGTGTTTGAAGGAGAAAGAGTGTTGAGAGAGAGAGAGAGAGAGAGAGAGGGAAGTGGTGTATATCAGAGATAGATGTGTGCATGTGAGAGAGTGAGAGGGAGTGACTGAGAGAAAGATTGGGGATGTGTGTGTGTGTGTGTACGAGAGTGACAGACAGACAGACAGAGAGCGAGAGAGTGATCTTATTCAGTGCTGTTACAGTCTGATCTGATTACCCGCTGTCCTGTGTTAGTCTCCATCAGGTACAATGGGACATGAATGGGCCCATATGTTAACGCAGGGAAACAACATGCGCCAGGACAGACTCAGCCCATCTCACAGCATCGCTGATAAGGCACATCTATCATTATATCAATGGGCAGCTCACAGGGGAACGATAGCAGAGGAGAGACACTCCAATTCCCATTCAAGGCTATTTATTTCCCATTTGTTACAGCCCAGATTGAGGGTGGGGTGTGGTTTGAGGGAGGTGGGGGGAGGGGGGTAAGTGACTGCTGAGGTGGTTGTCCCTGTTCAATATACCTCCCCTCCTCTCTCACACACATGCACAACGATTAAACAGCTGCTTAAACAACAGTGATTTGCAAAGTTATTTTTTAAAATATATCAAGTCCTTCTTTTTATAGTTTACATCCCTTTTTTTTTAACCACCACTTTCTCTACGTAAAAAACAGTCACTGCACTACACCGAACATGTTGCTCGCTGCTTTTCTTGAGACGCTTCTCTGCGTTTTGCAGGCTCTGACAAACAAGTATTATTATTATTAATAAAAACAGTTAAGAATAATAATCAGTTTGGTTTGAATACCCTTAAGCATGATAATGAGTTTCCGCATGTGTCAGATACTTGGCTGAGCAAAAAAAATATTATTATAGACGTAATTATTATAGGATATAATCCTTGCATTTGAAACAGCACCTTATCACGTCATTGAGATGTCTCAAAGCGCTTCGCAGAATAGTGTATATTGACTATATTTTGTGGGAAAAACTTATTATTCATGATAATAAATTTAACCAGCAGAGTTTTCTCTTTGGGATCAAATATAATTTTTGAAATGATTAATGTACCTTTATTTTTGTGGGGGCGGGGTAGGAAAAAACCTTTTGGGTCAGGTAAGTTTGGGTTTCCTAAATCCAAACCACAAATGAAAATTAACAGGAATTATGTTTATAATTAAAGTGTTTTTTCGTCTCTTTCTGGATTATTGCGAGGGGGTGGTGCGGAAGTATGTGAGAGAGAGAGAGAGAGAGAGAGAGTCAGAAAGAGAGAGGAGTGGAAGTGTGTGTGTGAGAGAGAATGAGTGTGAGAAAGAGAGAGGGGAAAGGAGTCTGTGTCGCTTCCTCCCTCGCGTCCTTCAAGGCCGGTCTCAAGACCCTTCTCTTCGATCGTGCCTTTGGTCTCCCTCCCACCTCTCTGCCTTCCCTCACCCCTACCCCACCCCTCCCTCATGCTCAGGCCCCAACACCTGACTGTTCAGCGCTTTGGGACATCCTCCCGACGTGAAAGGCGCTCTATAAATTTTGTTGTTGTTGTTGTTGTGTAAGAGAGAGAGTGAGTGTGAGAGAGAGGGGAGTGAAAGTTTGTGTATGAGAGAGCATGAGAGAGCGTGAGGAAGAGAGTGTGTATGAGAGGGAGTGAGTGTATGTGTGTGGGGCGGTGGAGGGTGGGTGTCAGGGGGTAAATACAGTCTGTAAACTTTCTGCAGGTCCTGTGTGGTGTTCCCCACCTCACTATCCCGGCACAGACCAGGGACTGGCCAGCACACTGCTGGGGCTGGGATAGGCTGTGCTGAGCGGCCAATAGCGGGGACTAGTGTGTGTGTGTGTGTGTGTTACAGTGACAGGGAGCTGGGAGTAGTGTGTATGTCTCTGTGTGTGTGTTACAGTGACAGGGAGCTGGGGGTAGTGTGTATGACATGTAGAGAGAGTGTGTTACAGTGTGTGTGTGTGTGTTACAGTGACAGGGGGCTGGGGGTAGTGTGTGTGACATGTAGAGAGAGTGTGTTACAGTGTGTGTGTGTGTGTGTGTGTTACAGTGACAGGGGGCTGGGGGTAGTGTGTGTGACATGTAGAGTGTGTTACAGTGTGTGTGTGTGTGTGTGTGTGTGTGTTACAGTGACAGGGAGCTGGGGGTAGTGTGTATGTCTGTGTATGTCTGTGTGTATGTCAGTGTGTGTGTGTTACAGTGACAGGGAGCTGGGGGTAGTGTGTATGTCAGGGTGTATGTCAGTGTGTGTGTCAGTGTGTGTGTGTTACAGTGACAGGGAGCTGTGGGTAGTGTGTATGTCTGTGTATGTCTGTGTGTGTGTGTGTTACAGTGACAGGGAGCTGGGGTAGTGTGTATGTCTGTGTATGTCTGTGTGTGTGTGTGTTACAGTGACAGGGAGCTGGGGGTAGTGTGTATGTCTGTGTATGTCTGTGTGTGTGTGTGTTACAGTGACAGGGAGCTGGGGGTAGTGTGTGTGACATGTAGAGAGAGTGTTACAGTGTGTGTGTGTGTGTGTTACAGTGACAGGGAGCTGGGGGCAGTGTGTATGTCAGGGTGTATGTCAGTGTGTGTGTGTATGTCAGTGTGTGTGTGTTACAGTGACAGGGAGCTGGGGGTAGTGTGTATGTCAGTGTGTATGTCAGTGTGTGTGTGTATGTCAGTGTGTGTGTGTTACAGTGACAGGGAGCTGGGGGTAGTGTGTATGTCAGGGTGTATGTCAGTGTGTGTGTGTGTCAGTGTGTGTGTGTGTGTGTGTTACAGTGACAGGGAGCTGGGGGTAGTGTGTATGTCAGTGTGTATGTCAGTGTGTGTGTGTGTCAGTGTGTGTGTGTTACAGTGACTGGGAGGGAGTGTGGGTTACACGGCGCCAAGTTACAAACAGGAGCTGCTGACAGCATATTGTTTTAAGATGTTGTCTGTCTTCAAGCAGACTTTCCTACCAATGTTTGCCTGTGTGTGTGTGTGTGCTGTGTGTATGTGTGAGAGAGCTTATGTGTGCGTGTCTCTGTGCTGCTGTGCATATCTGTGTGCGGGTGTATGAGTCTGTGTGTGTGCCTGTGTCCATCCGTGTTTATGTTATGTATGTCTGCTCCGTGTGTGTGTATTGTGTGCGTGTGTGTCTGCCTCTCTACACTCGTATCTGTGTGTCTGTCTGTGTCAGTCTGAGCTCCGTGTGTCTGTATCTGTCTGTCTGTCTGTCTGTCTGTCTGCATAGTTCGGTATGTCTGTATGCTGTGTGTGTAGAGCTGTGTGTCTGAGTGTGCTGTGTGTGTATGTGAGTGTATGCTGTGTGTGTATCCTCTGTGTGTGTGTGTGTGTAGCTGTGTGTGTATGTGAGTGTATGCTGTGTGTGTATCCTCTGTGTGTGTGTGTGTGTAGCTGTGTGTGTATGTGAGTGTATGCTGTGTGTGTATCCTCTGTGTGTGTGTGTGTAG